>NW_003852420.1:4180451-4188401 GCF_000181295.1 Otolemur garnettii
TAGGCATCTAAAGCAATAAATTTTCCTCTCAAAACTGCTTTTGCAGTATCCCACAGGTTTTGGTAGCTTGTGTCTTCATTGTTGTTATGCTAAAGGAAGTTAATGATTTCCTCTTTTGTTACTCCCTGCACCCAACTGTCAATCAACAGAAGGTTGTTTGATTTCCATTCCTTTGTGTGGGGTTGAACATTTTTGTTGGAGTTGAATTTCACCTTTAATGCCTTGTGGTCTGAGAAGATACAAAGTAAAATTTTAGTTCTTTTGATTCTGTTGAGGTTTATTTTGTGTCCTAGGATATGATCAATTTTGGAGAATGTTCCATGGGGTGATGAGGAAAATGTATATTCTTTATCTATGGGGTGGAGTGCTCTATATGTGTCTATCAAGCTCAGTTGCTCTAGGGTCTTATTTAAGTCCCTGATATCTTAGTTTAACTTCCGTTTAGAGGATCTGTCTAGCTCTATAAGAGGAGTTTTAAAGTTCCCTGTTATTATGGTATTATAGGATGTCATATTGCTCAGACTGAGTAATATCTGTTTCAAGAATCTGGGAGCATTTAAATTGATTGCATAAATATTTAGAATTGAAATTTCTTCTTGTTGTATTTTACCCTTGACCAATATGAAGTGACCATCTTTGTCTTTTTTGACTTTAATTGCTTTAAATCCACATGTATTTGAAAATAAGATTGCAACTCCTCTTTTCTTCTGAATTCTGTTTGCCTGAAAAATTGTCTTCCAACCCTTAACTCAGAGTTTAATTTGTCTTTTGAAGCTAAGTGTGTTTCCTGTAGACAGCAAATGGATGGCTTGTGTTTTTTAATCCATTCAACCAATCTATGCCACTTCAGTGGGGAATTCAAGCCATTGACATTTATTGAGATAATTGATAAGTGTGGTAGTGTTCTATGCATATTATTTTGTGAGAATCCATTGTTTAGTTTTATCTTTTGCATCATGGTGGAAGTTAGGTTCTGTCCTTTGATTTCTGAGTTCTTACTTTGCTGTTGATCCATCATGATGGTCAGTGTGTAGAATGGGTTGAAGTATTTCCTGTAGAGCTGGTCTTATTGTGGCGAATTTCTTCAATGTTTGTATATCATTAAATGATTTGATTTCTCCATCTATTTTAAAGCTTAGCTTAGAAGGATATAGAATTTTGGGCTGGAAATTGTTCTGTTTAAGTAGATTAAAGGTGGATGACCATTGTTTTGTGGCTTGGAAAGTTTCACTGGAGAAGTCTCCAGTCACCCTGATGGATTTGCCCCTGTAGGTCAATTGGAGCTTACTCCTGGAAGTTTGAAGAAGCTTTTCTTTTGTCTTGACTTTGGACAGGTTTACCACAATGTGTCTTGGAGAGGCTCAGTTAGAATTGAGCTGGAGTCCGATATCCTTCTGAAAGGAGTGTGTCCAGAATCTTTGGTGATATTTGTGAAATTTTCATTTATAATATTCTCAAGTATGCTTCCATTCCCCTGGGGTGTCCTTCCCCTTCTGGGATACCTATAACTCATATGTTTGAATGCTTCATATAGTCCCACAATTCTGACAGTGAACATTCTGCTTTCTCTCTCTTCTTTTCTGCCTCTTTTATTATCTGAGATATCTCAAGAGCTTTGTCCTCTGCCTCTGAGATTCTTTCTTCTGCATGGTCTAATCTGTTGTTGATACTTTCTATTGCATCTTTAAGTTCCTTAATTGACTGTTTCAGTTCCTTCAGCTCTACTATATCCTTTCTATATTCTTCATATCACTCATCTCTTATTTGATTCTGTTTGGGGATTTCCTTTTGGTTATTTTTTATTATTTCCTTCATTGTTTCATCATTTGTATTCTAAGTTCCTTTTCTATCATTTCTAACATTTCTTTATAGGTGGAATCTTCAGTGGTAGGTACCTCACAGTCCCATGGAGGGGTTGCTCTGGACTAGTTTTTTATGTTGCCAGGATTTTTCTGCTGGTTCTTCCTCATGAGTGATTTATCTGCTTCCTTGCCCTAATTTTCCTTTCACTTCCTCTTGCTCTTTAAGTTCCTGTGCCTCTTGACTAGGGTTTTGATGAACTCCTTTGGTATAGAATCAGAAGGATAAGAAAATTGAAGAGCAAGAAGAGAAAAAGAGAAAAAAAAGTAAGAAAGAAAAGAAAGGAGAGGGGATGGATAAGAGGGAATATTAAGAAAGAGATGAGAGGCACAGAAAGAGGGAGACAGGAGCAATATAGGTTTACAGTAGGGTACTTTGACCCAACCTAAGAGACCCCCAACCTCTGGGATGCTGGGTTTGGTTGTCCCCTTGAGGTCAGCAGCTCTTTGCTAGCCTGTCCGGACACAGTACCCCACCTCCACCAATTAGAGAGGAAAGACAAAAATGCTGTAAATCAAACCAAAACAAGTAAACAAAAAAATTTATGGGATAGAATTGGGCAAATGGCCAAATAATAGGGGTAAAAACACTAGCAGAAATGAAGTTCTAATTGTTAAAAAAAAAAAAGAGCAACAATAGAAAATTATATTAAAACTAGAAAAATGGAGAAAGAAAAGAAAAATCTATAAGGAAAATGTTGAAATTTTTTAAAAAAGAAAGAAAAACAAAAAACCCAAACAGACAAGACAAAAAGAAAAAAAAAAAACCCAAAGCAGTATATATATCTTGTTGAATATTATCTGGGCAATAGGTGATCTTCTGGAGTATGAAATGAATCACAGTGCTGATATGGCTGTACAAGAGATAGAGACTGGAGGCCTCTGCTGATTTCTCAAACCACATAGGGTGGGGAGCCTAAATCTCACCTCAGCTGGCTTAAAAGCCACTTTAAACTGCCAACCTGGGCTAATTGGGATCACTCCGGAAGTGGCTATCCACTTACCCAGTGCACCTAAACCAATCTCACACTATGCCCCTGAAGGCCAAGGCTGTAAGGCGTCTCAGTCCTTGCCTTTAGGCTGCTCAGTGGCTAGATTTACTCACTCCTGCCTGATCCTTGCTCTGTGACCCTGAGGGCAGATCTTGTCGGGGCATTTCTCTCACAATGGCTCCATGAGGCCCACAGCCGAGCACTATTAGCTCTGTCTGGCTCAGCGGCTCAGTCCGGGGCCTTAGATGATGCTTAAAGTCCTCCACTCTCTTGCCCAAGTTCTCCCGAGGTAGTTCAACTGAGTGCCAAGTCTAAAATAATACCCAAACTGCTCACAGGTAAGACCTTTCCAGTTTTCAATTTTGCAGCTGCTGTATTTACAGCTGCTGGTGGGATTAGACAGAATGAATACACACAAACACTTGCCAGTTCTCCACAGTTTTTATCCTCCTTATGGGGTCCAGAGTCCCTCACTGACTCCCTGTGTCTCCAAAGGGGTGTTTCTGGGCTCATCCCACCAGCCAGAGATGCCTGTAGTCTCCTCTCCCTGGACTCATCATGCCCAATTGCAAGGAAGCTGTTAGTCAGCCACCATCTACGAGCTGTAATTTTTTTTAAGTGAGTAAACATCCTGCAGCATTTTTCATTGTCCCTATACTCTTCTTATGGTCATTCCTTCAAAATAAACATTAAAAATTACAACCTACAAAGGCAGCATTTTTGATAAAGTCTCCTCATTTCCCCACTGCTAAGGAGCATGGCTTTCTGGTTTACTGCTGATAATAGTACATTTTATATGAGATTTTACAAAAGCACTACTGAAAAGTTACAGATCAAGAAACTTGGGTTTTTCTATCTAAAATGTGTTGGGTTAATCTAGAATAAACTTTAATATCGTTTTCATGTTTCAGAACATAAAATAGTCTTTGGGACTACAAAGAGCTAATCTGTCCTCTGATCTTTATGCAGATTCCTGCTAATCTAACCCAAAACAGATGAAGATTGCTTCAAAAGAATTTGATCTCACTACCTTCTCAGAAACCTTCCCTAATTATCTTATCAAGAAGACCACTTTCTTTTTGAACTGGATTTTCTATGCATAATTTCAAATGAAATGCCTTTTTCTTGGGTCATTAGAGAAGGAAATGAAAAAAATGATACTTCTTAGAAATCTCAGGAGCCAAGATGGTGGACTTCAGCCAGCTTTTTACAGAAGCTCCCGTCCAGAGGAGGCTTAAAGGACAAAAGTTTAGCAAGTTAGCTGATGGTTTGGAGCAGAGCCAAGAGAGATTGAAGGGTGCACTTCAACGTTCCTGAGGTGAGCTGCGACCCCAAAAATAAAACCAAAAGGTACAAAATCCACCACCAAGCGGACAGGAGTCCCCTCCCCTACAACAAGGGCTCGCAGTTTACTCCATGCAAACAAGCGAGCAGAGTTCAAACTTCTCCTACTCTATCCTATGGGAGAGGCCCCCTAAAAACTGGACCTCCTATCCCTGCTGTCATGCGCGGCACCCTCTGGCCAGGCATAAAACTGTAAAACTGTATAAAACTGTATATATTCACCACCTGCAACATTGTACTCCGAGGAGTCTCCACCCACCCATTCCAAGGTCTGGAGGTTTTTTACCTATAAAGTCCAGATTCTTGGGCATCTCCTTGAGAGAAGTGGAGGGGGAAAAGGCATGAGGAGAAGAAGGTCAGCTCGGGGGACACCAATGCAGCAACAGTGGCATCCTGAGCTGCAAACTGACACCATTCCAGCCCAGTCTCTCTGGGCAAACAGGTTCCGGACAGCAGCCACAGGCTGAATGCTGATAACTTTCGTAAGTAAAGCACCAGCCCTCAGGGGCTAATCCGCCTGGGACAAAGGCAGTGCACGGGCAGAGGCTAGAATTGACACCTGAGTGTAAACTGCTATTTGCTGCCCAGAGATGAATGCAAGAACTTGCAGAGAAATCTAGCTGGACAGAAGCCTAATTTAAACACGCAAGGTCCCCCTGCCAAACTCAGATTTCTGGCTGATTTTGCCAGTCATAAACCCTGGGAGCAGTGGCATACTGGACCGAATAGGGTCACAGACCTGGGGGATTACAAGTGACGGGGGGCAAGGTGGGGAAGGAGGTATTAACCTTCCCAGACTAACTCATTTGCCGGGTGGGTCCCTTTGCCCTCACGGAGTGGGCCACACCTCATGGGCAGCAGAGATCCTTGCCCCAGGCTCCATCTCTGGGCAGGCACAGAACTGCTTGCTAGTGCCATGGGTATTTCATGGGCCGTGCTGGAGGAGTCCTGTGTTCTAGGTAGACACAAAACAGCTTGCTAGAGACATGCACACCCAACGGGGACCAGGGAGGAGTACCCCGCTCCAGGCACCCAAGCTGGGTGGGCCTAGAACTGCTTGCCAGCACCACGTGCACCCTGCAGTTGGTGGTGGAGAGATCTACCACTCTGGGCGGGCCCAGAACTGTTTGCTAGAGCCACGAACATCTCACGGATGGAGGTGGAAGAGTTCCCCACTCTGGGCTCCCATGCTAGGAGGGCACAGATCGGCTTGTTAGTGCCACATGTGTCTAATGGGCAATGGTCAAGGAGTCCTCTGCTCCCCCCCAGCTACTCTGGCGGGGCTGAACTAGGACTGATCTGGTTGTTCGCATACTCTGTGCTACTGCTGCCATTTCATCACCACCTGGCTGCTCCAGGGTGCTGAACTAGAATTGATCTAGCTACTACAGTTCCCCTGTTCCACCAGTTGCCATGGAGGGGTCGAACTAGGACTGATCCGGCTACTGCTGGTCTCCTGTCCCCTGGTCACCGCGGCAGGCTGAACGAGGTACAATCCGACCACACACACTCCTGTGCAGCGGCTACCATTCCACTGCACCCTAGTTGCCCCAGCACCTGAGAACTGGGAAAAGACAACAGACACAATCTGCCTGTCACTCTCGGCAACCAGAAGAAGCCACCAACTGAACGGTTCTGATAAGGCCTCCAAACAAGGTAAACTCAGCATGGGGTGGAATCAGCAGAAAAACTCTGGCAACTCGAATAACCAGAGTAGATCAACTCCTCCAGGGGAAAATGGGGCAGACACAATTGAAGACCCGACCCACAAGCAAATGGCTGGGATGTCAGAAATTGGGTGGATAGCAAATAGATTAACAGAATGGAAGAAAAGAAGGAATTAGGAGTTCAAGAAATTATTCAAAAGATTTCTCAAGAAATTATTCAAAAGATATCTCAAGAAATTATTCAAAAGATGTCTCAAGAACACAACAATTTCAAAGATAAAATGATCAAAGATTTTGAAACACTGAGACAAGAGGTTGAAGCCCTCAACGATCTGAAAGAGACAGTGGAATCCCTCTGTAACAGAGTGGAACAGGCAGAAGAAAGGATCTCTGACTTTGAAGACAAAGCTTTTGAAGAAGCCCAGGAGCACAAAGATCAAAAGAAATGGAGAGAAAAAAAAGATCTCACTCTCAGAGAACTCTCAGATAATTCAAAGAAAACTAATATTCACCTTATAGGAATCCCTGAAGGTGATGAAGTTGCTTCACAAAACACTGAGGCTCTTCTTCATGAAATTATGAAAGAGAACTTTCCAGATATGCCAAGAGATTCTGAAATTCAGATAGCAGATAGTTTCAGAAACCCAGGACAACTCATCCCGACAAGACATCCCCCAGAGACATCATAATTAACTTCACCAAAGTTAAGATGAAAGAGAAAATTCTGAAAGCAGTCAGACGTAAGAAAACCATAACCTACAAAGGAAAGAGTATTAGGATGACTGAAGATCTCTCTGCTGAAACCTTTCAGGCTAGAAGAGGATGGTCATTGACATTTAATCTCCTAAAACAAAATAATTTTCAAACCAGGATCCTGTATCCAGCGAAACTGAGTTTCATCTATGATGGAGAAATTAAATACTTTAATGACATTCACATGTTGAAGAAATTTGCTATAACTAAACCAGCTATCCAGGAAATTCTCAAACCTATCCTCCATAATGACCAGTGCAATCCTCCACCACAAAAGTAAACTCACCCGGAAACTTTTGGTCAAATTCCAACTTACACAGTGGTGAAAGGATTAAAAATGTCTACAGGAATTTTGAGTAACTAAAGGACCAATAATTCACCAGGGCTATCAATAATTTCAATCAATGTAAATAGCTTAAATTGTCCTTTAAAGAGGCACAGATTGGCTGATTGGACACAGAAACTCAGACCCGACATCTATTGTATATGAGAATCTCACCTTACCTTAAAAGACAAATATAGACTCAGGATGAAGGGATGGTCATCTATATTCCAGGCTAATGGAAACCAGAAAAAAGCAGGTGTTGCAATATTATTTGCAGATACAATAGGTTTTAAACCAACAAAAGTAACCAAAGATAAAGATGGCCACTTTAAACTTGTTAAGGGCAATACTCAATATGATGAGATCTCAATTATGAATATCTATGCACCCAACCAGAATGCACCTCAATTTATAAAAGAGACTCTAACTGGCATGAGCAACTTGATCTCTTCCAGCTCCATCATAGTGGGAGATTTCAAAACTCCTTTGGCAGTGTTGGACAGATCCTCCAAAAAGAAGCTGAGCAAAGAAATCTTAGACTTAAATTTAACTCTTCAACTTTTGGAACTAACAGACATCTACAGAACCTTTCATCCTTACAAAACTGAATACACATTTTTCTCATCAGTCCATGGAACATACTCCAAAACTGATTACATCTTAGGTCTTAAGTCTAACCTCAGTAAATTTAAAAGAATAGAAATTATTTCATGCATCTTCTTGGACCATCATGGAATAAAAGTTGAACTCAGTAAAAACAGGAATTTTCAGTCTTGTACAAAATCATGAAACCTAAATTACCTTGTGCTGAATGATAGATGGGTCAAAGACGAGATCAAGAAGGAAATTACCAAATTTATAGAATATAATGATAATGAAGGTATGAGTTATCATAACCTCTGTGATACTACAAAGGCAGTCCTAAGAGGGAAATTTATAGCATTACAAGCCTTCCTCAAGAAAACAGAAAGAGAGGAAGTTAACAACTTAATGGGACATCTTAAGCAACT
>NW_003852420.1:4191234-4207756 GCF_000181295.1 Otolemur garnettii
ACAAGAATGGAGGAAAAAGTATCCAATGTACACACCCCTATTATGAAACTAATTTATACCTTTTATATGAAAGCTATAACCTAATAACAACCTAAGGATACAGGGAAGGGGGAGGGAGGGGAATTTGAGGGTTCACTTCTGCGATTCATCTTACAAGGGTACAAGTGAATCTTTCTATGAGTAGAATATGAACGTTTTAACACAATAACTAAGACAATTACATGAAGGCTATGTTAACCAGTTTGATGGAAGTGTTTCAGATTATTTGTGAAAACACCACACTGTACCCCAGAAGTGCATTAATGTACATAGTTACCATTCAATAAAAAAAAAAAAGACCAGAAATCTCTTAGAAATTAAAAAAAAAAAACTACAATTCAAAACTATTGCATGAATCTCTCAAGTTCACATTGCTGAGTTGGAAATTTTGACTACACATCTACTTACTTCCAGATGAAGTCTTAGACCTTGCCCTTAATGGACCTGGTATAGGTGAATGAACTCAGAGAGTCAGAGACTTCTTAGAGAGGCTAACATCTCAGCCAAGTAATGAAGGAAGAGTGAAATCTAATGAACAAAGGCAAGGACTCCAGACAGGAAACACAAAAGTCTAAGGGAAACTGGAGCCATGGTGAGCCCAGCAGGGAAGAGCCAAGCTAGCAGGTGGCCATAGTGGGCCACTGTGTGCATTATGAGGAAGTTGGGAAATTATCCAACTGGTAAAGCAGACAAGGTTCAGATCAGATGCTGAAGCATTGGAACCAGATGCACTAGAACATCTTTCATTCCCATGACACCACTCAACCTCTGCCCACATCTATTACCTCCCTCTATTCATATACTTATAACCTCAATGAAAAGCCTTGGCAGTAGTAAGTAAATTCTAGAGATATGAACACAGATTTTCTATAACTGGATGCCTGACTCAACGAAGAAGAGGAAGGTATAATTGGGGAAATCATTAGAGCAGATGCAGAAAGGTAAGATAGCTGCTTCCTCACCAGCTTTAATTTTCTTCTTGAAATAGGGTGAAGAACTCATCTCCGGGTTAGCACAGGTGCACAGATGAATGGAAAAGATCACAGCAGCTAATTAGAGAGCATGCTTGGGATACCTGAGTGGAGAAACCGGGCACAAAAAAGCCTAATTAGTAAGGGTGTTGTAAATATAATGTGCAATGCAGTATTTCCAAGGGAGGCCCAAGAGAGGCCATTTGGACTCACCCATGTTGCACATTAAGGCTATATCTTTGTTCAACAAAAAGCACTGGTTAGTTTGTCTTTGTTTGTGTAATGAGATGATGGATACCAGCTCTGCAAGTCAGTCCCTCCAAAATCACAGAGTAAGGGGAAAGAGGTGTGCATTACCCCAGAATTTCTGGGTCCAGCAGAGCCTCTTAATGGGAAAGCGGGAAGTGACAGCTACTGGGTGGATTTGGCACACTTCAGGCAAAGGCTACACAAGCAGTGACTATGGCAGGGCTTCTCCTCCACAAAATGGTATGCCAGGGATTAGGTTTCAATGGACTGAGATCTCATTCTAGGCATTAACTGGAGAAAATAAGAAAATTGCAGTTAATAATAGAATAATTATAGTTCCATAATCATTTTCTTCCCATTCATCAACCCCTTTGATTGCTAGTGTGCCAAATGCTTGATCTTTTCTGTATAGGTTTAGCTATTTAAGATTTTTATTTTTTAAGCCATTTGATAATTAAATTAAAGATGTCTTTAAAACACAATGGGGAAAATTGTTTTGAAAATTGAAAGCTGCTGGGAAAGCAGCATTTCAGAGAACATGAGAATAGAAGATAGGAGAATAACCTGAGTCTCCCATCTGTGTGTGTACAGGGGGTTGGGAGGATGCTGAGGCAAGACACAAATCCTTAAAATAAATGTGTGATAAAGACTCAGAGAATAAGGGCCTTACGATTCACTCACTTTTAAATCAAATTATCTGCCTAGTCAGACTGCAGGAGTTTCTGCCTATGCATAAATTCCACACACACTTTGTTTTCACACTTATAATTCTGATTAATTTTATTTACTGGGCTTTTCTCATCAAACTTCTAGCACTTTCTCCTTTTAGGCTTTCCTCCTTGCTGGGGTTATATGACTTGCTCTACTTTGACTGCCAACTAGAGTTAATGTGCTTTGTGCTAAGGGCTAGGCACACAGTAGGTACAGGACAAATTTATGAATACTACAGAGAAAATGTAAGTATCAAAATTAATCAGTGGTTTGGAGCCAAAACCAGAGATCATTATGTCAATCACCTATAGTCAACATGAAGGAGAGAAAAAGATTAAGGTTCTGAGAATAGAATGTGGAATCATGGGGCCAAAGAGAACAGTGGATCTCCATGGGAATCATGCAACTGAAATACTGAGAAAGTCTACCAGAGCACAGGTCCGGGCCCCCACCTCAGGTCTATGGCTGGCCAGAAATGTGCCTTCCTACAAGTTTCAGCATCCTGGACTAAATTAGAGTGTATGTGTCACAGAAGCAGATTATACACCAAAAAGTTATGAAGAAAACACTGTTCTGAAACACACACACACAATATCTGCAGGCCAGATTAGATCCTCCATTGTTGACAAACTTTGACACAAACAAAATTATACAGGGGAGTTACAAAGAACAAGGTAATTAGCCTAAAATAAATCAACACTAATTTGGAGCTGCTTTCTTTTACCATTTTCTTTGGTTCCCTTGGAAGCCCTACTGGAAAATGTGAGAGTGGCTTCCATGAGGCCCATATCTAGGAGGAGGTAAGGACTAGGACAAGGTGTATTACAAAACGCTCAGTAGTCCCCCCTCCACTTTTTTTTTTTTTAACAAAGGTGAAACCAAGTCAAGTCAACTATTCATCAGACAAAGAGAGGGCAAAGAAAAGTTTCCAGAGGCAAATTTCAGGGGCTAAAAGAAAACAGGGGCTAAAAGAAAATGGGTGAGGAGTCTCTCTTGATCTGGAAATCAGAGAATAAAAGACTAATTGTGGCAGAACCACCTCTCAGCCAGGACATTCATTTTGATTTCTTAAAGCCATTGTTGCCATAACTAATGCACATCGTGTACTAGGTCCTGTATTGCAAATGTTACTTCATTTAATCCTCATAACAATCGAATATTGTAAGCATTGCTATTACTTCCACTTGACAGAGGAGAGAACTGAGGCATCAAATGGTAAAGAAATTTGTCTAATCTCAAAAGGCATAGCTGGAACTAAAACCTTAGTCTGTTTCTACTGTCATAACTATTGCATTACACTTATCCTTCTTCTGTCTTCATGATCATTTTGAAATTCCCCTGCCTTTTTCCATCTTTCAGCATCAGAACAATCCCTACAGAACACACTAAGAGTAACTGTGTCCTGGCTGAAGATCTCCAGGCTAAAGGTCTTCCAGTTAAGTGATAATATAAGAGATTTCCCTAGAAGTGAAGATAGTTATAAGAAGATGGTGTAGGTTTCAGGTCTCTAAGATTCTATGAAAATCTATAGTGGCTGTACAGCATTGAGAAAAAACTCCTATTTATATTTCATAAATTTTGTTTACACTGGAAATCTTTCTTTCAATACATAGAGCATCATTGTACCATGTAGGATATGGTTGGCTACAAGTAACATTAAATTTGACCAATAGTGGGGCTTAATATGAAAATTCAGGAAGCAGAAAACAAGATATCTAGAAGTGAGTGATCTAGGGAAGTTCATATGCTCAGGGATGCAGTCTAGGACCCAGGTTCTTTCTCACTTACTACATTCCCCCAGCCTCACCCTTCACTTCCTCACCTGTCTCTCAGGGTTGTAAGATGGCTGCCTCAGCATGTCCTCACCACAGCATGCCTAGTAGAAAGGAAGAAATGAGTTAGCAGAAAGTGTCTGTCTTCTTATCTAGAGGTAGAAACCCTTCCTGGGTGCCGTCTTTTAGCCATGGTTTCAGTAGAGGCAGAGGGTAACCAGAATTGGCTCCAAATGAACAAGTTCTGTTTCATAGGTTAGGGCACAATAGTTTGACCAAAAAAAAAAAAAAAAAAAATCTACATAATGGTACAAGTATAAAGAAGTATGTGGCAGTTGGGAGGAGGGGACATAGCAGCCACCATTTTCTCAATACCAAATCTTTTCCCACATTAGGTCCCTGGTTGAGAGTTGAAGAGAATATATTAAATAGAAAAACATTCCTTTTTTTCCTAGGAGTTAATAATATAATCTAAATCCAAAAGGCATTGCAGAGATCAAATATCACAATTAAGTGCAAGTTAAAAACAAACAAACAAACAAAAAAGAATTGCATATATCATAGAGATAAAAATTCTCATTCCATTTTCCCAGATGTCAGATTTCATTATGCAGTAAACACTAATTCCTGAGAAGGCTTTGATTTGTCAGATGATAGCAGAATCAGAATATGCGTGGGCAAGCAATGCATTTGCATCTGTTTTAATTTTTGAGGGTTGCTTTACTAAATGAGAAAAAGAACTTAATTTTATTCTGGCTCTGAAAATAATCATGAGTGACTCACAGTTGATGTTGCACCATTGGATATTAATAATAATTTTTAAAGTAGGCCTGCAGGCTGGGTCTTTATTGGATTCTTTTCCAGTGCTATTCAGGGTTATTCAGAATGTCAGCTTAAAATAAAAGGACTTTCATGAGCAATTGCTTCTGTGCCACACAGATCATCAGTGATTTGGAGCGCTTGGGTTTAATTCAAAATCTACATTGCTATTTCTGTTATGCTCCTGCCTGCTTCTGTGCTTACTGGGTTTGTGATGACCTTCTTAGGCACTCCTATTCTGCAGTATTTTAAATAGGTTCCAAAATTCACGACTAAGGAAAAGTAATTTTTTAAGTCTCTTGTTCCTAAAAAAGAGAGTCCATTTCAGGCCACTGGGCTCATTTATACTTTTCTTCAGACATCCAACCTGCATGGCCCATAAAGATGATTCATTTAAAGCCCTTAGTGTGGTGCTAGGCTCAGGGTCTGAGTTAAGTGCTAAATAAATGCTAGTTACAAGTTGTAGTGATTTTAAGATTTCTACTATCACCAAATCTTTCCGCCAGGTACTTAAACACTTGAGTTAAGTATACAAACCTTAAAGTCAGAAAATTCTGGGAGCCTTGTCCTGTCTCTCTGCCCTTACAGGAAACTTGGACAAGTTATTTCCTCTCTTTGCCCTTGAGGATTCTTCTCTGTAAAATGAGGATCACAAAAGCAACATCGTCATTTTTGTTTTTTAAATACTAGGTAAAGGATTATACATATGACACTTCAATTAGGTGTGTTAACTACTGACACTAATTCTGCTACTTCTGCCTCTTTTACTCTCACTGCTACTATTATTGAAACCACTACTAATATTATACTAGTACATCTTTTACTAATACTAGTCTACATCACTGCTACTTTTCTTGGACATATGTTTCCAGCTTCTCCACCAAATTATATTCTCCCCTGTATTCATAAATTCCTTCAAGGTCATATAACAAATTATCTCTAAAACACCAAGCTTATAAAACAAAATTTCAATCTTTGCATGGATTCTGCAGGTCAAGAATTCAGACAAAGAGTAGTCTGAGGGCAGCTCACCTCTGCTCAGCAAGGTCTGGGTCTTGAGCTGGGAAACTCAAAGATTGGCTCCAAGCAGGGTCAGCTGGAACAGCCCAAGGCTTGGTGCTGGGATTGTCCAGATTAACTCACATGTCTGACACCTGGACTGGGAAGCAAGCAAGGGATGGAATGGTTGAAGCTCTCTGGACATTTCTTTCCAACTACATAATCTCCCTAAATGGTTCCTTCACCATGGCAGCTTTGAACAGTCGGACTGTTCAACCTACAACTAAAGGGCTGAAAGGCATGTGTCCTCAGACAAAGAGCAAGGCAGAAATATTACATTCCCTTTTTCTGTCTTTGTTTCAGAAGTCATTTGGCATCAGTTCTGTCACAGGCACAGGCCTACTTCACAGAAGGAGAGTGTCAATGTCTTGTTGTAAAGAGAGCAGGTAAGGTGGGAGTTGCAAGTGTAGGCTTAGGTGTGGACATCTTGGGAAAATCCCATCTGTTATGCCTGATTACATCTGATCTTTAATACAAAGAATATCTGTACCATGAAGAATAGTTCTTTCCCTTTGCAAATCTTGTTTCTCTCATACAGTACTTGACTTTGGGGAAATAGAGACCCCTTCCATAATTGTGGGCCGCTTACCTGCGTTTCCTGGAGTGTGTCCACAGAGCCTAGGTCTTGAGCTAAATGCACTGAAGAGGCTCGGCATTACCTGTTGGGTGCATGGTGGTCGTTTTTTTCTGTTTATTGACTTTGGGTGTTTATTTTCCTGTTTCAAAGACACATCCTTAAATAGAGTGCTTATTTTCCTCATTGAATAGATTATCACTGGCTCATAGGCTCCCAGACTTCTGGAACTGCTTTTCTGTCCAGTACTGATCTATTCATCTAACACATTCTTCAAATCATTCCTGACCCCATAAACAACATTTTTTGTTGTTGTTGTTGTTGTTGCAGTTTTTGGACAGGGCCGGGTTTGAACCTGCCACCTCTGGTATATGGGGCCAGCATCCTACTTCTTCAGCCACAGGTGCCACCCCCCATAAACAACTTCTTGACTCAGACTTCACAGCCTCTTAGTAAGAGAAGCCGTTTGCCTGACTTCTGGTTACTTTCCTTATTAAGATTCCCCACAACGACTTCTCTTTACTCTCAGTATAATGACAAATCTGACTCCTTCTTTTGCATTTTCAAGTTCTTTGTCACTTTCAAAGCAGGTTCAAGGCTGTCAGCTTTCCTGGGAAATTATTTTGTTCATTCTCACTGTCATTGACACAAACAACACATGCTCATGCAAAACACACACACACATCCAGCCCCATAGGTAGTACTGTCATAGCCATTTTATAAGATATTTTTAAGTGACTGAAGTGCTTCCTTTTAAGGAAGCTTTTATTGCCTGCATATACTCTTCTTCTTCAATATGATCTTAGAACCCTTGATTTCTGATGTGGCTTTGCTGTTTTCATGCTGTGAGCTCCCAAGTTGCTGCATTCTAAGTCATAAATCAAATGAATCTATTGCCCAGTGAATTCTATTGCCTGACAAAGCTGAGAAAAGAGCAGTGTTAATAAAAAGCATTAAATTCCACTGATATTGATATTTTATAAGAAGAAGAAACCAGAACTTTATCTGAACATAATCATCTCAAAGAAAAATATGTAATGTTTAGAAATATCACTAAAAAAGAAAAAGAAGGACTTCAACTGTGTCTAACAGAACTTGAATGTGTTGGTCTCCCTCTGATCTTCTTATTGGCCTGCTCTGTGTGTATTTGACCATGGCAATGAGTGTGTATTCTATCCTTGGGTTTTGAAGAGAAAACAGGAAACAATCATGAGGAAGAAGGTGTGTTGGATCTTGATTAACAGGTTATATCTGGTTGCTTTGTGAAACTGAGGGTTTGCCCTTGGATTTAGCCATGCCCCCTGCCTTGGCCACAATTGCTCCCTCTCAGGCCCCTCATCATTTAGGGTTCCTTTTTATTATTGTTGTTATTGTTTGAGAGTCATTGAGAGTATAAAGAATTAAGTTACACTGATTGCATTTGTTAGATAAATTCTCTCTTACAATTGTGTCCTGCCCCCTAGAGGTGTGCCATACACCATGACCCATTCTTAAGGGTAAGAACCAGTGTGCTCTCATGAAGGTAGATGTGGTGGCTTTGCAATGTATCAACATGGTTCAGCTCAACTATGAGCCCCAGAACTTCCTTCCTCTATGATTCTGGTTTGCATGAGTCATAAGGATATTTTTGAAGATTTGGAGGACAGTAGGGAGACATCAGCTATTTGCTTTACTCTTAGAAGGTTAGGGAAGCTGCATTTGTCATACACCTCATTGTTAATCTATTGGTTTGCTTCATTGTTGCTTCACCCTCTCCACCATCCTCCTTCCACTTCTCTGAGTCCTGGGCCAGATGCATGGTTAACATATTCCAGGAGCTCCGGCTATTGCAGGACACCCACACCATCAAGATCAAGGGCAACTAGGCTGATGCTGATTCAAGCCCATCCTTGTGGGTTTCCACTTGTCTTTGACATCTATGTTACATCCATCTTTCCTTCCCACCTGCCTTCCCTGAGGACTCAAGCTCCCACACAAGATGCAGAAAAACACATTCACAGAGACTGTTAAATGAGCAGCAGCCACATGACCTGGTACAGATTAAGTCCCTGTAACAAATCCACATGTTAAATATATGTTTTAGATACGTATAAAATTCTAGTTGTTCTGCTTCTCTGATTAAAGCATGATTGATAAACTGGGTTTTAAAGTATTATTTTTCATAAAATGGAAAATATTTCAGATTTGAGAATAATTTTTTCATTCTAAGTAGAAAATAATAATGTAGAGTTTTGGATTTGGGTCAAATATTGAGGGCTGTAGAACTCCAGGACGTGTGTAATTCTTCCTAATTCAACTATATCTGCATGTGGCAAGGAAAAAAAAATTCCAAGCTAAGACAAGCTTATGAAATTAAGATGATTCTCTTTACATTTGATCTTCAAGAGATAAAACTATTTATTTTTCACTGGGATTTTTTTTTTTCCTAAAGAAATCAACTCTTCAAAGTCATTCCTCTCATCCCAGGGAGACCTCTTCCCTGACTGTGTCCTATTCCTTCTCATATCAAACTGCATATCAAAGAGCTCCCATCTATATATTTATTTATTTAGGCATTGGCTTTTGAATTGAAAATTTTTCTATGTTTAAAAATAATTTTTCTGCACTGCCCTCCAAGCAGAGAAATCAACCTCAGCATCTAAGAGGAGAAAAGTTTTGCTAAGCTAGTGGCCCTGGAAGCAGAGCCATGTGTGTCATGGAGACATTCTATTTCATGCTCTTCCCCCTATGAAAAGGCATGATGGAAAAACTTAATAAAAACTTCACTAGCTTTCTAAATCTAGTTATAATTTGCTGTAACACCAAAGGCATTAAGGAAAATGTGAACTTTTCTTGCTGCCTTTTTTTTTTTTTCCATGGCTGGTGGCTGGAGAAACATTCACAGTGGCCACCTACTCAAGTCTCCTTATATGGTAAATTCTTTCAGTGTTTGATTCTTACACTAATATGATAGGAGTAAAGTATTTCCTCCTATAATGTTAACAAATCACTATTGCTAGCCTGTATGCATTAATCGGTTATAGAAGATGAAACAATAGATGAAATTGGATTTTTTGGCTTATTTTTACATGGCTTTTGCTTCTGTTCCTTTGAGCTTTTATAGAGCTATGATAGCAACTACTTTGTCGGGAAAGTCAGGAGTGAGGGTAGAGGGCCTTGCTACCAGAGAGAGGATGTCCATGATCCCACATAGATTTTAAATCTGGAAGGGGCCAGGAAAGCTTTATTATCCTCCTCTATGCCTCTTGACTAGTAGCATACAGTAGAACTTACATAGTTGACCACCTCCCTATATTGACCTCTTTTTTATGTTGACCTAATTTTAATAGACCAGAAATGCACCACATGTACTCAATGAAAATTCCTTATGTTGACCACCTATATATCTTGACCAGCTTGTTACAGTCCCTTGAGTGGTCAACTAATAGAGTTTATACTGTACAATCTAAGATGATGATAAATGGCTATGCTGGTGTGGAATCAACTAGAAGCCAAATATTGTTGTACCTAGAATCTAAGCTATAAGCAACTTTCCTTCTTAAGACACCTGAATGAGGTCTAAAAGGTTGTAGTTTAAATAGTTTCTGAGGCCAGCAGGCATTTTTGGAATGAGTACTAGCTTTTCCCACTGGCTTGATCTGGGCTTAAATCACAGCCCCCAAACTACCAGTGGTTTTTTGGTGGGACAAGCATTAGCTCTAAGCTTCAATTAAGTCATTTGAAAAACTGAGGTAATCATGCCCACCTTTCAGGTTATTGTAATAATCAAAGATAATATTAAAAAATCATAAGACCTAAGGTCCACACACCCTAGGTTGTGTTGTTGTAGAATTTAGTTGAGCTAATCAAAGACGTTGCTTACTGTGATAGACATTGGGTGAAATCGCCTGCAGACCAGATGGGAAAGGATGGCAGGGAGCACCTTAAAATGTTTTTGAGAGTTATAAACAAGTTTCAGTATCGGGAAGTAACAATATCAGGTCACAATTTACCTCATTCCATGTAGTATATATTTGGTATACCCTGCCCCATGCTGTGTTAATTTATGTGTCTGAACCCTTAGGCATTGTCAAACAGTTTGCCATGCATCCCATATTTCCTGAGGAAATGATGACTTCCTTTAGATTATCTTAGATGGGGGAAGTTTCCTTTCCTTATGATGACATATGGGTGAAGTCATTTCATTTCATGAACCTACCCTGTGTATACAGCAATACTATTTATCTATGAGGAGCTGGAGTGGAATTTGAATTATATCAAACCTCTGTGACTTGAGGTGAATATCTCATACCCCTCAGCAAACCCATGTTCATCACTTTCAGACAAAACAAAAAAAGACTAAACATTATAAAAGCATTTTTTAAACTCAGACAATACAGGAGAGAAGAAGGTATGTTCTTGAAAATGTTTGGAGCTGGTTCCATTTTGTGGAAAATTATTCCTTGCCTACTGCTTCACAAACCAGGAAAGTATTTCATACTGACGATGGGGCCCTGGATGTCCATGCCTGGTTTAGCTCTAAATTTAGTATTCTCAGAATCCAATGAGAAATATTCATTCACTGATTCATTCATTCTTGAAAGCCTTGGTGACTGATTTGTGATCTTAATGGTGGCTCCAAATATTGCCAGTATCACAGCTGACACGGATGTCTGAACTTTTCAGTTCTGTAAACTTCTTAACTCCAATGACCAGCACCTCCACTGAGTTTCAGCCACACATTTCAAAAATAGTACCAAGAACCCAAAGTTGATCTGCCTCTATAATCCTATTTCTTGATGACAAAATTAAAGCTTATTCTCCTAGGCCCATTTAACATCAGTCCCTTGTCCCCGTTTTTCTGCTGGCTTTCAGCACCTCCCCATTTTCTGTCTGTCCTCTTGGGATCCCATTTATTTTGCATCATTTCAGCTATCTTCTATATCCTATATATAATTACACCAAGCCATGTTGCAATTCCCAAACCTAGATCCATTCAAACCTGCCTTTTCTTACTTCCTGCCAAGGTGGTGTGGTGAGTACTGTAGGGAGTTACTCTGTGACGAGCACTAGTGTCCCTCATCAGAGTGCTCACTGACATCTGGTCATCCTATTATTACCCATCCTGGGTTGATGTTCTTCTACTCCAAACTGTCACAATCCCCTCAATAGTCTCTTTCTCCATGGGGTTAGGAAAAAGCTTCATGAAGGAGCTAGCACTTCAACCAGGCCCTGAGGATGGAGAAATATTTAAGAAAGGAGTAGACAGGAAAAAAAAATCCAGCTTGGATAAATGCCTGAAAAGAGAAAATGTTTGTTGTCCCAGCTCTAGACGATCAACAAGATGTGTGGGATTTTAGAGTCATCTGACCTGATGGTGTTGATAATGGGCCTGTTGATGTGGTATGTTACACTGATTGATTTTTGAATATTGAATCACCTTCACATAGCTAGAATAAATCTCCTTGTTGCAAAAACAAATTTGGATGTAGAGGGCTGGGAGCAAGATGGTGGGCAAGTAACAGCTTCTGTGCAACTGGAGCAGTGAGTTTGGGGAGAGAAGACTCCAGGCATCTCTGGCTGGTGGGTTCTTCCCAGAAGCTTCCCTTTGGTGACACAAGGAGTCAGCGGGAGACTTCTGGACCACATGAGGAAGACAAAAGTAGTGGAAAACTGGCAAATGGTAGATGCATCTGTTCTGTGGGAGGCTGTCTGCATCTGTAACCATAGCAACAGTGAGATTGCAAGCAGGAAAAGCTTTATCTGTGGGCTGTTTTGGTAGTTTTGGACTTGGACCTCAATTGAACTGCCTTGGGAGATCTTGGGCGGGTGTGTGGATGACTTTGGGCATTGTCTTGGGGCCCCAGACTGAGCCACTGAGCCAGAAAGGAGGTAATAACATTGAGCTCTGGGCTGCCAACATAGCTACTGCAGGGGAGCTAACCCTGAGGGTTATAGAACTGGGATTGGCCAGGAGACCTTGGGCCAATAATCTAGTGACTGAGCTGCCCAAAGGTGGGGACTGAGATGCTGGGGAAGAGTGGAGATCTAAGTGTTTGACACATTAATGGGCCTCAGGGGCATAGAGTGAGACTGGTTTTGGTGCACTGGATAAGCAGGAAGCCATGCCAGGAGAGAACCCAGTAATAAGTGCCTTCCTTAGAAAGCTTTTGCTTAGCCAAGGTTCACAGTTTGGAGTGTTGTCTAAGTAGGCTGAGGAGACATTTGGGATCCCAAGCCTGTGGCATCTGAGAAATTAGCAGAGGTGTCCAGTCCTCATATAGCTGTATCAACATTGTGATTAACAACTCATACCTCAGAAGATCACCTGTTGCCCAGACAATATTCAGCAAAATATACTGTCTGGATTTTTGGTTTGGGGGTTTTTGTTTTGTTTTCTTAATTTCAACATTTTTCCTTAATATTTTTCATTTTTCTCCCCTTTTTGTTCTTTTTTCTCCTTTTTTACACTATTCTAGTTTAAATACAATCTTCCATTTCACCTTCTTTAACAATTAGGTTTTCATTTTTGCCAGTGTTTCTGCCCTTGTTATTCCCCCCCCCCCAATTTTATCCAGTAAGGGTTTTTGTTTGTTTGTTTCAGTTTGATTTATAGTATTTTTGTCTTTACTCTCTACCTGGTGGACATGGGGTACTTCATCTGATCAGACTAGCAAAGAGCTACTGACCTCCAGGGAACCACCCAACCCAGCACCCCAGATGTCGGAAGTTTTTAAGGTTGGGTCATAGTACTCTACCATATACCTATATTACTCCTGTCTCCTTCTTTCAGTGCTTTTTGTCTTATAGTTAATATTTCCTTTCACTGTTTCCCTCTTCTTTCTCTTTTTCTTTTTTAAAATCATTTTTCCCTTCTTGCCCTTCAATCTTCTCATCCCTCTGGTCTCATACCAAAGGACTCATTAAAACTTTAGGCCAGAGGCACAGTAACTTAAAGAGCAAGAGAAAGTGAAAGGAAAATTAGGACAAAGAAACAGATACAAGAAAGCACTCATGAAGAAGAATCAGCAGAAAAATTCTGGCAACATGAAATACCAGTCCAGAGCAACCCCATTCAAGGGACCATGAGGTAGCTACAACAGAGGATTCCACCTATAAAGAAATGACAGAAGGGGAATTTAAAATATAGGTGATGAAAACAATGTAGGAAATTTCTGAGAAAGTGGAAAATAACTAAAAAGGAAATCCAAAAACAGAATCAAATAAGAGATGAATGATACGAAGAATATAGAAAGGGTATAGCAGAGCTGAAGGAACTGAAGCAGTCAATTAGGGAACTTAAAAATGCAATAGAAAGTATCAACAACATATTAGATCATGGAGAAGAAATAATCTCAGAGGTAGAGGACAAAGCTCTTGAGATAACTCAGATAGTTAACGAGGCAGAAAAGAAGAGAGAGAAAGCAGAACGTTCACTGACAGAATTATGGGACTTTATGAAGTGTTCAAACATACGAGTTACAGGTATCCCAGAAGGGAAAGAAGAATGCCCCAGAGGAATGGAAGCCATTCTAGAGAATATTATAAATGAAAATTCCCCAAATCTCACCAAAGATTCTGGAATACTCCTTTCAGAGGGATGTCGGTCCCCTGGTCACCTCAACTCAAATAGAGTCCCTCCAAGACACATTGTGATGAATCTATCTAAAGTCAGGACAAAAGGAAAGATTTTGCAAGCTGCCAGGAGTAAGTGCCAACTAGCCTACAGGGGAAAACTATCAGTGTGACCACAGACTTCTCTAACGAAACTTTTCAAGCCAGAAGACAATGGTCATCTATCTTTAATCTACTTAAACAGAACAATTTCCAATCCAGAATTCTATATCACACTAAGCTAAGCTTTAAAATTGATGGAGAACTCAAATCTTTTACTGATATGCCAACATTGAGGAAATTTGCCACAAGACCAGCTCTACAGGAAATATTTCAACCTTTTCTACACACTAACCATCACAATGGACCTTCAGCAAAGAAATTAAAGGACAGAGCCTAGCTTCCACAATGATGCAAAAGACAAAGCTAAGCAATGAACTTTCACAAAATAAGATGAATAGAACGCTACTACACTTATCAATTATCTCAATAAATGTCAATGGCTCGAATTCCCCACTGAAGAGACATAAATTGGCTGATTGGATTAAAAAACACAAGCCATCTATTTGCTGTCCACAGGAAACACACCTCACATCAAAAGACAAATTAAAACTCAAAGTTAATGGTTGGAAGTCAATTTTTCAGGCAAATGGAATTCAAAAGAAAAAAGGGGTTGCAATCTTATTTTCAGATACATGTGGATTTAAAGCAACTAAAGTCAAAAAAGACAATAATAATGGTCACTTCATATTGGTCAAGGGAAAAATACAAGAAGACATTTCAATTCTAAATATTTATGCACCCAACTTCAATGCTCCCAGATTCTTGAAACAGACCTGGCTTAAGCTGAGCAATATGATATCCTATAACTTCATGATAACAGGGGACTTAACACTCCTTTCTCAGAGCTGGACAGATTCTCTAAACAGAAATTAAACAAAGATATCAGAAATTTAAGTGAGACCCTAGAACAACTGTGTTTGATAGACATATATAGAATACTCCATCCCAAAGATAAAGAATATACATTCTTCTCATCATCCCATGGAACATTCTCCAAAATTGATCATATCCTAGGACACAAAACACACCTCAACAGAATCAAAAGAATTGAAATGTTACCTTGTATCTTCTCAGACCACAAGGCACTAAAAGTGGAACTCAACTCAAACAAAACGTTCAACCTCACACAAAGGCATGGAAGTTAAACAACCTTATGCTGAATGACAGTTGGGTGCAGAAAAAAACGAAAAAGAAAATCGTTAACTTCCTTGTATAAAAACTATGGTGACACAAGCCACCAAAACCTATGGGTTACAGGAAAAGCAGTCCTGAAAGGAAAATTTATCACTTTAGAGCCTACATTCGAAAAACTGAAAGAGAACGCATCAACAAACTCACAAGTCATCTTATGGAACTGGGAAAAGAAGAACAATCTAAGCTTAAACCCAGCAGAAGAAAAGAAATAGCTATCCAAAATTAAATCAGAGATCAATGAAATTGAAAACAAAAGAATCATTCAGAAAATTAATGAAACAAGGAGTTGGTTTTTAAAAAAATAAATAAAATAGATAAGCCGTTGGCCAGACTAACTAGAAATAGAAAGGTAAAGTAACCTCAATCAGAAATGATAAAGGGGAAATAACAACTGAGGCCACAGAGATACAAGAGATTGTATCTGACTACTACCAGAAATTTTATGCCCAGAAATTAGACAATGTGAAAGAAATGGATCAATATTTGGAATCACACCCTCTCACTAGACTTAGCCAGGCAGACATAGAGCTCCTGAATAAGCCAATTTCAAGCACTGAGATCAAAGAAACAATTAAAAAATCTTCCAACAAATAAATGCCCTGGTCCTGATGGCTTCACACCAGAATTCTATCAAACCTTCAAAGAAGAGCTTATCCCGGGCAGTGCCTGTGGCTCATGGAGTAGGGTGCCAGCCCATATGCTGCAAGTGGTGGGTTCAAACCCAGCCCCAGCCAAAAACCACAAAAAAAAAAAAATTCAAAGAAGAGGTTATTCCTATGCTGCAGAAATTATTCCAAAAAATTAAGGAGAAAGGAATCTTCCCCAACACCTTTTATGAAGCAAACATCACTATGATACCAAAACGAGGAAAAGATCCAACTGAAAAAGAGAATTTCAGACCAATTTCATTAAGGAATATAGATGCAAAAATTCTCAACAAAATCCTAGCCAATAGATTACAGCTTATCATCAAAAAAATACATCATGATCAAGTAGGTTTCATCCCAGAGATGCAAGGCTAGGTTAACATATGTAAATCCTTGAACATTATTCACCATATGAACAGAAGGAAAACCAAAGACCATATGATCCTCTCAAAAAGGATCAGTGGCAGAGAAAGCATTTGATGAAATACAGTATCCTTTCCTAATTAGAACACTGAGGAGTATAAGCATAGGTGGCACATTTCTTAAACTGATTGAAGCCATCTATGACAAACCCACAGCTACTATTTTACTGAATGGAGTAAAACTGAAAGCTTTTCCTCTTAGAACTGGAACCTCCCTCTTTGCTGATGATATGATCTTACACTTAGAGAACCCCAAGGACTCAACCATAAGACTCTTGGAAGTCATCAAAAAACACAATAATGTTGGGGAGTGCCTGTAGCTCAAAGAAGTAGGTTGTCAGCCCCATACACTGGAGGTGGCAGGTTCAAACCCAGCCATGGTTTCAAACCCAGCCCTGGCCAAAAACTG
>NW_003852420.1:4209054-4210705 GCF_000181295.1 Otolemur garnettii
GCAGCTCAATTTACAATTGCTAAAATGTGGAAACAGCCTAAATGCCCCTCAACCCAGGAATGCATTGGCAAGCTGTGGTATATGTATACCATGGAATACTATTCAGCCAATTAAAAAAATGGAGATTTTGCAGCATTTGTATTAATTTGGATGGAGGTGGAACACATTATTCTTAGTGAAGAATCACAAGAATTGAGAACCATGAATCCTATGAGGATAATTAATGACACAGTGAGGCATGGGGGAAGGGGACAGCAGACAGAGAGAGGAGGGAGGTGGTGAGAAAAAGGAAAAGAGAAAAAAAGAAAAGAAAATAGTGACTAATTCTCACATAAATTGGATTTAATTTTGACCAAAGTATATTACTTAAACATTAATTCTTAATTAAACTTGTTAATATGTTGTTTAGGATATTGCATCCTCATTTATAAGTGAAAAATGTTTGTAATTTCCCTTTATAATAATATATTTTTTCCAATTTTAATATCAGGTGTATCCAGATGAAGTATAGTGATTTTATAGTATATCTCCTTTTTCTATTGTCTATAAGATTTGGCATGATCTGTTTTTTGAAATTACATTTTATTTATAAATATTAGTTGTCTATTTTTTGAGACTTTGGAAAAAAAATAAGAAGTTAACTGATGACTCCATGCTGAACCTCAGAGTCAAAGTATTCTATGATAGACATACTCTTATCTGACAATGTGAATGTTACTTTTTTGCATTATTATTATTATTATCTCTCAATTAAAATTAAAAAAAATGAAGTCTCCTTCTACTTCAAAAGTTTCTGCTACTCAACGGTAAGAAACATAATTATATCTACCTCAGATGCTGTCCAGTCCTCCCTGCTCCAGTGCCTAGCACTGTGGTTGGTGGATTTTTGACAAGCAATAAACTTCTGAGGAATGAACAAAGACATACCACACTCAGGAGACTCTCAGAGGATAATTTCTGGTGCCCTAGTAATGAAATCAAGAAAAGATTAATACTCATAACTATTTTAATGCTCCCATATCATGAGAATCATCCCAACCTCTATAGAAGAGGACAGAACTCTGGTAGGAAGGGAAGGCTGAGAAGCTGCACATGGCTATCTGCTTTCCTGAAGCTAATTCCTGAGTGTGCATGCTTCAGAAGCCTGGCTCTATTAAATACACATTTTCATGTCTAACCTTTCAATCCATTCTTTAAAAATCTTTCTCTCAGTGTCTGCACACACTCAACTTTCTCTACCTAAAGAAACTCTCTTTAGCCCATATACCTGCCCACTCCCTCATCAGCCATTGAGGTGCATTTCCCCACTACCTCTTAGATCCTCCCTACACCCCTCTCCCTGGCATACACCCAATACTCCATGAATGCCATTTCACATAGATCGTGAATCATCACATTCACAAAGCAAAAGTGATTTGTTTGGTTTTTCGATGACTGGACCTCTTCCCCCACAATTCTCCTCTAATATTACCAAGTATTCCTTATCAATTTTCTGTGTGAGTTGCTTATGTCCCTTCCAATAAAACCCTGGTATTTTGTCCATCTTCAGAACTTTTCTGTTCCTGCAGCCTCATGCTGAGTGATTTCTTTCTTTCTTTGTTTCTTTCTCTCTCTTTTTTTTTTTTTTTTGAGACAGAGCCTCAAGCTGTCC
>NW_003852420.1:4211497-4214509 GCF_000181295.1 Otolemur garnettii
TTTTTTTTTTTTTTTTTTTTTTTTTTTTACCAACTGTATGCCACCATTGCCACCTTCTGTGTTCTTGCCACTGAAGGCTTCATACCTTTGACCTTCAGAGGATTCTCCTTGGGCATAAGAATAGCATAAGGAGAGCCAGACATTCCTAAGAGTTTATGGCCCTCCCAGAATGGATTCTAGTCAGCAGCTTACTGATGTGGAGTAGAGAGTGGGGTGTAATTCATACTGCAGGGTTCATCCTGAAACTAGGCTAAAGTGGAGACTATTCCTGAACTTGACTTTTTTCTCCTTCTGTTTTGTTTCCTAAACTCCCTTTACACATTCTGTTGAAGCACTGCCTTCATGAATCACTCGCACATAAATCTTCTGCTCAGGGGCTGCTTTCTGATAGCCAGCAGCACTTGGTCTCTCACCGCCTGTGAGACAGAATATCATCCTATTCCATTAACTGACCTCCCTGCCTCTAGCCTAACTGCCCTTGCTTCCAGGATAGAATCTTTATCATTGCACCTCAGATGGTCCACTTTCTAGCCTACACTTGGTTCCCCAGCTCCAGATCCTTCTACATTGCCCAGTGAGCCTGATCTCTACCCACACCAAAGGCACAGCTGTCTCCAGATATATGAAGGTCCATGGCCCATCACAATATTGCAAAAGCTGTTTCTCTCACCAGAAGTGGTCTCCTCAAACTTTTCTGGTAGACAAATCCAAACTCTTTCTTTAAAGGCAGCTTTAAAATCCCAGTCATCATTTTCTTAACTCTGCCTCTTTTGCATAGCAGCCCTCTGCCCTTCATCTCTAACCGTACTTTGCATGGTATAGTTCAATGGCTTATGACCTTGCCTAATTTCCCTTTTAATGTTGACCCCACCAAACCTACATTTTTCTAAACACAGGGATTGTTTTCCAAACACTTTGACTCCCACAGAGTCCCATTACTTATAGGAGGGTTTCAGTAAATATCCATCACAACCCAGAAATCACCTGTCCAGTAATCATGGACTCCTGGAGTTGAGGCTTTCTTGTCATGGGCATTGCAATCAAGCTAATCTAAGAGAGCTATTTTACTTCTTCCTTGTCCCTATCTTCTACATTGTAGATCACAAATTGCTAATGCAAATCCCACACACAGATATCTCGAAATGGAATATTTAATGTGTTAGGTTGCCATCAATATGTCTGTTTGCCAAATTTAGTTGGACACTTTAAAGAAATTAAATATCAATTTAATTTTGTGTGGAACAATTAGATGGTGCATTCTTGGGCACTTAAGCATCACAGAGTAGAACAGTTAAAGTGCATTTTACAGGAGGACTCTGTTGCAGAAGGATGGTGATGGTCCTTATTATCTCTATTGAAAGCTAGATCAGATTATCTG
This sequence comes from Otolemur garnettii, assembly GCF_000181295.1. NCBI lineage: Eukaryota > Metazoa > Chordata > Mammalia > Primates > Galagidae > Otolemur > Otolemur garnettii. Next base: position 4,212,876 of record NW_003852420.1, read on the forward strand.
GGATTTCAGCACTGATAAGGGCACAGTTCTCCGAACTCATGACCTTAGAAGACCTTTTTTTGTAGATTTGCCAAAGGCTCTATGAAGATAAATGCTAGGTGTCTACATTCCTGGGAGACAGTTACTTTTTTTCAAAAAGTAAAATTAATAGTTTCCTTGTTGTCCACTTTCCTTAACACCCACCACTTGAGATGACTTTGGAGATAGGCCTGTAACTCGTGGTTTCTGCTAAACCTTATTAAGCCCAAAATGGGAAACTAGCACTCTCTATTATTACTTTGGCCTTGCCTGTGACCTACACACTAGAAATGTCACCTAGCTTTTGTCTAAACAGTATCTACCAAGATGTCTTCCATCTTGGAGACTTCTTGGGTGTATTACGTTTAAAACACACATAAACACTCACATATGCACACACACGCACACCCTACAACTATTACATTTTGCAAATAAATGACCAAAATATATCTATCTTCATGGATATAATTTATTTTGTGAAAGTAAATGCATGCTGGTTCATTTATATGTACTATGCTCAGAACACCAAATCTAAACAATTTTTTTGAAGTATGTCTTCCATTGCTCTCAGTCCCCGTTATAGTCACTCATTTTTAAAAATTTCTTTTTATTCAATCTTCTATGTTATCTAGCTAGTGCCATGTCACAAACCACCCCACAATGTAATGGCTTAAAACAACCACAATTTATTATTTCCCCTAATTCTATGAGTCAGTTCAGTGGTTCTGCTAATCTGAGATGACTAACTGTTCAAATGTATATTGTGGAGACAAGACTTTGTTGGTCTTGGTGGGGATCTTTTATGTGTCTAGGGCCTCAGGTGGGACAACTGGGCTGCCACACCTCTACTCTCCATGTCCCAAACTCCAGCAGGACAGCCAAGAGTGTCTTCACTGAAGACAGAGAGCAAAAGAGAGAACAAAAGTGTACAAGAGCTCTTACAACCCAGATTTGGAACTCCTAATCATTTCCACCTATAGAGGATTAAACATCACACTTAACTACAACAGTCACCAATATCATAAATCATCTGAGGAATTACTGAGAGCAAACTTTCTAAAAGTCGAGTATAAACATCTTAACACAATAACTAAGAAAATTGACATAAAGTCTATTTAACTAGTTTGATGAAAATATTTCAAATTGTATATGAAAACACCACACTATACCCCATGATTGCATTAATGTACACCGCTATCATTTAATAATAATAAAAAAAAAGAGGACCCAGAGAGTTCCCTGTTCTTCTCTAGCACATGAGGATACAGTGAGAAGCTGGCAGCCTGCAACTTGGAAGAGGATTCTTAGTAGAGCTCAACCATGATCCAGGACAGGAAAAAGTAAATTTTTGACACATGACCCAGTCTACAGTACTTTGTTACAGAGGCTCAAATGAAATAAGACAAGCATACACTATAATAATGCAAGATTTAAAGAATATAAGAAATTAAGAGTATAGCTGTCATGTAAGTACTACATCACTTGCAGTATCTTTTTTTTTTTTTTTTGAGACAGAGTCTTGCTCTGTTTTTCCAGCTAGAGTGGCATTGTCATAACTCATTGAAACTTCAAACTTCTGTGCTCAAGCAATCGTCCTCCCTCAGCCTCCTGAAGTA
>NW_003852420.1:4214529-4215714 GCF_000181295.1 Otolemur garnettii
TCCTCCCTCAGCCTCCTGAAGTACTAGGATTACAGGTTTGGGTCATCATGGCTGGCCTGCAGTATCCTTTATGTGTTGAGAGAGAGAAGTGATCTTTGTGTAATACGTGATCTGGAAAGATTCGCCAAAAAAATGTGGAACTTAAACATTGAAGACTCCCATTATCTTTCCCTTTCAAATAATAGCATTTGATTCTTCCTGGGGAACTTTCACCTTCTTCACCATTAGCACACATGGATTATGATGGGGACTATGCCTATAACATCAGGTCCTCCTGGATTGCTTCTGGGATGAGATCTTAACTAAAATATCATAAAGGAGAGGCCTAATAAACTCATTCAGAACCCTCCTAGGTGGTATAGCTCAAGAATGATGTCCACAGACATAAAGAACAAGAAAAACTAAAGTCTGATTATGCAAAAAATGAAGCCTGATTGACTTCTGAGACTACTTTGGATATGGGAGCTAATAAATTCAATTTTTGCTTAAGCCAATTTCACTGAATCTGGTTTTCTGTATCTTGCAGTTAAAGGTGCTCTCAGATTTAAATATGGGTTTTTTATATGCCCTATGGTCTTCACAAGATGACTTTCTAGTTACCTTTACGTTTTTTATGAGTCTCTTTTATTTATGCTACTACCTTTTTTTTTTATTTTTTGACTATAACTCGGTCTATGTTCAGATCATTCATTCCTGAAACCAAATTGAAAATGCTTTCTCACCAGTTATTTCAAAACTATTTTTAAGCCTATAAACTTCACAGTAGATAAAAATAAGATGAAAGCTAATATATTTTAGAGGAAGGTGATATCTTTTAATGTGTTTGATGTATCAATTTATTCCTTGACTTTGTAAAATAAAGTAACATTTTATTTTTTTCATTGAATTTTTTTAAACTAAATCATAACAGTGTACATTAATACTATCATGGGGTACAGTGTACTGTTTCTGTATACAATTTGAAGTACTTTCATCCAACTCGTTAACATAGCTTTCATGTCTTTTTCTTAGTCATTGTGTTAAGACATTTATATTCTGCATTTAGAGAGATTCACGTGTACCCTTATAGGATGAACCATAGGCGTGATCCTGCCAATCACCCTCCCTCCACCAACCCTATCCCCTCCCCTCCCTCTCCCCATGTTCCTGGGCTAAAATTGGGTTATAGCTTTCCTATGAAAGCTA
>NW_003852420.1:4218934-4220359 GCF_000181295.1 Otolemur garnettii
TGGAAGCACACCACCTCCCAAGACTTAGCCAGAATGAAGTGGAAATGTTGAACAGGCCTATATCAAGTTCTGAAATAGCATCAATTATACAAAATCTCCCTAAAATAACATTTTAAAGAAAATATTTTCACCAGCAACCTCTATCAAGTTGTACTTTATTTTCAAATAATGACAGAAATATTCTTATTAATGAGCTGAAAATTTGTTAACTTTTAAAAAAGAAGACTAACAAATTTAACAGTTCCGTCTTTTAAGCCAGCATTAAAACTTGATAATTTATTGTCAGTGTCAAAAAGAATGAAACAATCAAAAATACTTCAGAGACTAAGCAACATAGCCTTCACCACTTAGTAGGATGTAAGCATTCCAATATGTACAAATAATCAATGCATTTAAATCTATAAGGCATAAATGTATTTATGATCTATGTACGGATGACTTAATAAAAAAATACTTTAGGGAAAAAGCACTGAAAATAAATAAATCTGGATTTTCAAAGACTCCCTGAGAACTTATTAAACAGTTCCAGAATTGGTGGACAAGTGATTATTCATTAGTCAAGTGCATTTGCTGATTGTTTTTGTTTACCTTATTTCAGATTATATTATTATAATTACCATCAATTACATGCTTACCAAGTAAGCACTTCACAGATTGTATCTTTCTTAATCTTCATAACCATATCTGAACTTTAATTAGGAGTTGAGGACTCTAGTTGTTTAAGATGCCTGACAACACATTGTGAATAAACAGTGGAGATAGGATCCAATCCCAAGTCTCTCTGAGTCTAGAGCTTTAGCTATTAACCAGTCTACATCTGCCATCTAAAATTTCATTTTGTAGTCCATTTGATCCAGCAATCCAACTACTAGGTTTTTACCTAAAGGTATTTACCTAGGTGTCTGTTCATTGAAACAGACACCTGTATTCAAATGTTTATAGTAACAAAATTCACTGTCACAAAGATGTGGAAACAACCCAAGTGCCCATAAATACATGAATGCATTAATAAAATGTGGTATCTGTATACCACAGAATGCTACTCAGCCATTAAAAAAAAAAAAAAAATGATGATTTAGTATCTTTTGTAACAACCTGGATGGAATCAGAGACCATTTTCCTAAGCAAAGCATCTTAAGAAGAAATAAGCAAACACCACATGTACTCAATGCTAAATAGGAAATAGTTGATCAATTCTTATGAGCACATATGGAAGTAAAACTCAATGAAATTTAAGTAAGTTGGAGGGAGGAGAAGAGGATGAGTAAATTCACACCTAACAGGGCATCACACACTTTCTGAGCAAAGGGCACACTTTGACTTAAAGTGTACAAAAGCAAACTATTATGACCAAAACCTGTGTACTCCTGTAATATTCTGAAATTAAAGAAAAGAAATATATTTCATCACAGTATTTTTTTTTTT
>NW_003852420.1:4220524-4222806 GCF_000181295.1 Otolemur garnettii
ACACTGTTCCTTCCCCCTCAAGCCTACAGGCAACAATGCACTGAATACAAATGGGCAAGACCAGAGGAGAGAGGGCTTCATCCATCTACATTTTGGCAACCATGAGTTTTCCTCTGCAAAAACATCCATAGTAGGCTCCATCTAATAGATATGCAGTGAGATGTGGTATTTGGTGTTTCAGCAATAGTTCCCTAATTCTGTTTTCCCAAAGTCAAGTCATATGATGCAACAGCTGCTCCATCCCATGGCAACTCACTGCCTTGGGTTCCACACTTGCTGTTGCACATTTTTCATTGAACACTTGCCTTTCTACATTTTTTCCCACATGTACCACATTCACATTTGTGTGAAAATTCAACTGACTTGTTATACATGGAAGAGTTTATGTATTGTGGAGTAGATTGTCATGGTCCACTGGCCTCTTAAAAAGTGCTCACTAGGATGAATGAGTCTTCAGCCTGGAAGAAAGGAGAAAGGTTGTCCTTCACAAGGCAAGTATCTATTTTTTAAAATGTGCAATGGGAAAAGTTATTCATATGGCTTTTATGAAGCAGTTTTTAACAGGGACTTTTTAAATTTACTTTCGAAGCTGAGTTCTTTAAAGACCACTTAATCCTGGAATTTTTAGATAATGGATTGTGCATGTTTTTCTTTCCTAATCTTCTAGAATAGTCTTTCAGTAAAAGACTAAAAACCATAGGATAGCCCAGCCCTCTCCTCCCACTACCTAAAAATACCACATAATATGAACTATTAATTAAAATTAGTCCATATTGGATTATGTGATCTTGATTTGTTCTTAAGTTCGTACTCTACCAGCAGAATGAAGGTTCCTACTATACATATAGACAGAAGGGTCACAAAGCAGCAGAATATTATGAGGGTATGAATGTTTTGACGACATAAATTGCTTTTGCACAGTTTGAGTCAAAGTTATAAATGTGCCCAATCGCCAAAGTTACAAGTGTGATGAAAGTTTTTCAAAATGCTAGATCAGACAGAATGGATTAGAAAGCTAAAGAAACTGGATCATTAGTCAAGAAAATAACATCTGTTAGCAAACACTGTGGTAACCATATTGGGCTACCAGCGAACAAATTTATTGGGCCATCTGTCTAAGTAAAGTCTGTGCCCAATGTGTGAACCTGCAGGATGGGGGAGACTGGGTGGCAATGGGTGCTTCCTGTCAACTACAGAACCTGAAGGAAAATCCCTCTGCCCACTGCCTTGCCTGCCTGGAGGGTGTCAAGAGCTAGGGGGGTATCACAGGACACAGAGATGCATGTACACAGGCTGTCACCCGTTTGCACACCAAATGGGCTGGATCTCTTTATTTCTTTTTATTCAGTCATTTGTACATAGATTATAAATACATTTATGGGATTCAATGTGTTGATTATTTGTACAAATTGGAGTGCTAACATCCTACTAAATAACATAGCTTTCATCACTTTTACCCAATTACAGGATTAAGACATTTGTGTTCTACACCTGATAGATCCAACTTGTACTTGCAATATGCTCCATAGGTGTGGTTCCCCTACCAACCCTCCCTCTATCAACCCACCCTCTCCCTTTCTCTTTCCCTCCCCTTCCCTCCTTCATCCTAGGCTGTAGTTGTGTTTCATTTTTCACATGCATGTGTGAGTGATTGTAAATTGGTTTCACAGTAGTACTGAGTACATTGGATGTTTTTGTTTTTTCCATTCCTGAGATACTTTACTAAGAAGAATATTTTCCAACTCCATCCATGTAAACATAAAAGAGATAAAGTCTTCATTTTTAAGTGCTTCATAGTATTCCATGGTATACATATACCACAATTTACTAATCCATTCATGGGTTGATGGGCACTTGGGCTTCTTTCATGACTTGTCAATTATGAATTGAGCTGCAATAAACAATCTGGTGCAAATATCTTTATTGCCAAATGATTTTTGGTCCTTTGGATATACACCTAGAAGAGGAATTGCAGAATCAAACAGCAGTTCTATATTTAGATCCCTGAGTGTTCTCTAAACTTCCTTCCAAAAGGAACGTACTAGCTTGCATTCCCACCAGCAGTGCAGAAGTGTTCCCTTTTCTTTAGATCCACGCCAACATCTGTAGTTTTGAGATTTTGTGATGTGGGATTACTGAATTTAGATGGCATCTCAGAGTATTTTTGGTTTGCATTTCTCTGATGATTAATGATGATGAGTATTTTTTCATGTGTCTGTAGACCATGTGCCTATCTTCTTCAGAGAAGCTTCTGTTCATGTCTCTTGCCCACAATGAAATGG
>NW_003852420.1:4222826-4241713 GCF_000181295.1 Otolemur garnettii
TTTTTTTTTTTTTAGTAATTAGTTTGAGTTCTCTATGAATTCTGGTTATTAGACCTTTGTCAGATATAATTTGCAAAAATCCTCTCCCATTCTGAGTGTTGTCTATTTATGTTACTTAGTGTGTTCTTCACAGTGGAGAAGCTTTTTAATTTGTTCAGATTTCAGTAATGTATTTTTGATGTTGCTCAATTGCCCGGGGTCTTCCACTCATAAGTATTCTCCCAGGCCAATTTTTTCAAGTGCTTCCCCTGCACTGTCTTTAAGAATTTTTATAGTTTCATGTCTTAAGTTTAAGTCCTTTAAACAGTGAGAGTCAATTTTTGTTAGAGGAGAAAGGTGTGGGTCCGGTTTCAGTTTTCTACAGGTCACCAGCCAATTCATCCAGCACCATTTGTTAAATAGGGAATCTTTTCCCCAATTTTTACATATATATATATTTTTTTCAATTATTTTTTGACTGGGACTGTATTTGAACCCACCACCTTCAGCATATGAGGCTGGAGCCTTACTCCTTTAAGCCACAGGCTCCACCCTTTAATTTATATTTGTAATAGGCTTATCAAAAATCAAATGATGATAAGTGTCTGGGTTCACCTCTTGGTCTTCAATTCTGTTCCATACATCTACCTCTCTATTTTTGTGCCAGTACCATGCTGTTTTGATCACTATTGATTTATAGTATAGTCTGAAGTCTGGAAGTGTGATTCTTCCTGATTTGTTTTTATTTCTGAGTAATGTCTTGGCTATTTGAGGATTTTTATGTTTCCATATAAAATGAAGTACTAATTTTTCCAGGTCTTTAAAGTATGACAGAGGTACTTTAATAGGGATTGCATTAAATCTATAGATTGCTTTAGGTAGTATGGACATTTTAACAATGTTGATTCTTCCCAACCATAAGCATGGTATATTTTTCCATTTGTTAACATCTTGAGCTATTTCTTTTCTCAGGGTTTCATAGTTCTCTTTATAGAGATCTTTCACGTCCTTAGTTAGATACACTCCCAGATATTTCATCTTCTTTGGCACTACTACAAAAGGAATAGAGTCTTTGATTGATTTTCCCCTTGACTATTCTTGGTATATATAAAGGCTACAAAATAGTGAGTGTTAATTTTGTAGCCTGAGACATTGCTGTATTCCTTGATCAGTTCTAGGAGTTTTGTAGTTGATTCCTTGGGGTTTTCCACATATATAATCATATCATCTGCAAACAGTGACAGTTTGATCTCTTCTCTTCCTATTTGGATCCCCTTGATTGTCTTCTCTTGCCTGATTGTGGAGGCTAAGACTTCCATTACAATGTTAAAAAGCAGTGGAGACAGTGGGCATCCTTGCCTGGTTCCTGATCTGAGTGGAAATTATTTCAATTTTACTCCATTCAATATGATATTGGCTGTGGGCTTGTTGTAGATGGCCTCTATCAATTTAAGAAATGTTCCTGCTATATCTATTTTCTTAAGCGTACTGATCAAGAAAGGATGCTGGATATTGTCAAAAGCTTTTTCTGCATCTATTGAGAAAATCATATGGTCTTTATTTTTTAATTTGTTTATGTGATGTATTATATTTATGGATTTACATATATTGAACCATCCCTAGGACCCTGGGATGAAACCCACCTGGTTGTGGTGTATATAATTTGTTTGATGTGTTGTTGGATTCTGTTTGCTAGGATCTCATTGAATATTTTTGCATCAATATTCATTAGAGATGGTTGTTTATAAGTTTCTTTTCTTATTGGGTCTTTTACTGGTTTGGGTATCAGGGTGATAGTTGCTTCATAGAATGTGTTGGGAAGTATTTCTTCATTTTCTATGTTTTGGAAAAAGTTAAGTTATATAGGTACTAGTTCCTCTTTAAAGGTTTGGTAGAGTTCAACTTTTATTCCATGATGGTTTGAAAAAATACAAAGAGTGATTTCTATTCTTTTAAATTTACTGAGGTTAGACTTGTGACCTAAGATGTGATAAATTTTGGGGGATGTTCCATGGGCTGATGAGAAGAATGTGTATTCAGTTTTGTTAAGATGAAATGTTCTGTAGATGTCTGTTAGATGCAAATGTTGAATGGTTCTGTTTAAGTCTAAAATTTCTTTGCTTAGCTTCTTGTTACAGGATCTATCCAACACTGCCAAAGGAGTGTTAAAATCTCCAACAATTATGGTGCTGGAGGAAATCAAATTACTCATGTATGTTAGAGTCTATCTTATAAACTGAGGTGCATTCTGGTTGGGTACATAAATGTTGACAATTGAAATCTCATCATGTTGAGTGTTGCCCTTGACAAATATGAAATGGCTATTCTTATCCTTCCTTACAAGCTTTGATTTGTATTGAGAGCCTATTGAATCTGTGAAAAAAATTGCAACACCTGCTTTTTTCTGATTTCCATTTGCCTGAATTATAGATGACCATCCCTTCACCCCAAGTCTATGTTCATCTTTTAAGGTAAGGTGAGATTCTTGATTGCAGCAGATGTCTGGCCTGAGTTTTTGTATCCAGTCAGCCAATCTGTGCCTCTTAAGAGGGCAATTTAAGCCATTCACATTAATTGAGAGTATTGATAAGTCAGAGAGTATTTTGGGTATCAAGTTTTTTGAAAGTCCAGCAGATGTTTTTAATCCTTTTACCACTGTTGAAATTGGAATTTGATCAAGAGATTCTGAATGAGTTTACTTTGGTGGTGGAGGATTGTGTTGTTCATTATGGAAGATAAGTCTGAAGATATTCTAGAGAGCTGGTTTAGTTATGGCAAATTTCTTCAACATGTGAATGTCGATTTTGGTCTTTGTCCACAGGTCAGTACGGCCCCTGGTTCCATGTGGCATGAAAGTAGGAGGCATATCTTTAAAGCTGATGGCGGCAAGTGGAATTGCCTAGTAGTATCAGGTTTTAAAGTGACCAAACCAAATGTGATCCTCTGTTGAAGCAAGACTACTAATTGTATAGTGAAGAAAGTAGAAAGGAAATCTGTCCAGAAGAAGCCTGAGAAGATGATGAATGGTTAAGTGACAAGACTTGGGAGGCAAGTTGTATCCATCTTAAAGTGCAGACTGAAGAAAAAACAGTGAATATAAGCAAATTAGAAAAGTACTTCTGATCTCAGACTTTGTATCTTTTAAGGCAACACCTTTTTGAATTTTTGAGTTAAAAGACATTCAGAATTAATTATGAGAAAAGTTGTGTAGGAAAGAATTATCATTTTAATTCGCTTGGAAGTCCTCTGGCTTATTCTTTATGGTATTAATTCTCTTTAAGTGTAAATCAGTGTGGAAATGCCTTCAGGTTAAAAAGTTTGTACTCTTTCTTTTATTAGAGCATTCACACTGGAGAGAAACCCTATGAATTTATTGAGTGTCAGGAAACTTACACTCGCATGTCACATCTCATTGAATGTAGAAGTCATGCTGAAGAGAAATACTGTCCTTCTAAGAAATATTGAAAATCCTTTAGCTAGATGACAAATCTCTCTGAACAGCAAAAAATTCATGTTGGAGAGAAACCAGTGAATGCAGCAATACATCATTAAATATTAGAAAATATATACTGGAGAGAAAGCTTTGAATATATTGAATATAATAACATTTTCTCTCAAATCTTATCCTTGACTTTGCATTTGAAGGCCATACACAGAGAAGCCTTATAAATGTAAGAAATGTGGAAATATCTTCAGCCAAAAGTAAATTCTCATTCATCAAAAAATTCATACTGGAAAGAAACCTAGTGAATGTGGGCAAGCTTCCATTCAGATGTCACAACTCAGTCAGCAGAGAATTTATAGTGGGGAAAGCCCCTTTGCTTGCAAGGTATGTATGAAAGTCTTCAGTCACAAATCAATTCTCACTGAGCATGAGCATTTTCATACTAGAGAGAAACTCTTTGAATGCAATGAATGTGGAAAAGCCTTTAGCCAAAAGCAGTATGTCATTAAACATCAGATCATCCATACTGTAGAGAAGCTTTCTGAGTGTAATGAATGTGGAAAATCTTTCGGCCAGAAGGAAAACCTCCTTACCCATCAGAAAATTCACACTGCAGAGAAACTCTTTGAGTGTAAAGATTGTGGGAAATCTTTCATTCAGAAATCAAATCTCATCCGACACCAGAGAACTCACACAGGAGAGAAGCCCTTTGTGTGTAAGGAGTGTGGAAAAACTTTTAGTTGCAAATCAAACCTTACTGAGCATGAGAAAATCCATATTGGGGAGAAATCCTTTAAATGTAGTGAATGTGGAACACCTTTAGCCAGAAGAAGTATCTCATAAAACATCAAAACATTCACACTGGCGAGAAACCCTACAAATGTAATGAATGTGGAAAGCCTTTTCTCAAAAACCATTGCTTATTGTACATCTGAGAATTCATTCAGGGGATAAACCTTATGAATGCAACGTATGTGGAAAAGCCTTCTCTCAGAGTTCATCTCTTACTGTTCATGTGAGAAGCCATACAGGTGAGAAACCCTATGGTTGCAATGAATGTGGGAAAGCTTTCTCTCAATTCTCAACCCTTGCTCTGCATTAGAGAATACATGCAGGTAAGAAGCCTTATCAATGTAGTGAATGTGGGAAAGCTTTTAGCCGGAAGTCACATCACATTAGACACCAGAAAATCCATATTCATTAAAAGCCCTGGAACATCTTGAAAATGGCAAAGTTTTCATCAGGAACTTACAACTCAATAGTGAATCAGAAAGAATCACCCTGAAGTGAAAGCATCATGAATGAGGTAAACTAACAAATATTAAAAACTTATGGGACACGAGGGAATTCATACCAAAGAGAAAGATATTTATATGATAAAAAGCCTACAAAAAAACCTATAGCAAAATACTGAAACTTTAGACATATTTCCACTAAAATGGAAATGAAATATAACTATTAGCCATTGCTGTCATCTTAGATTGGAGCTCTTCAACACTGTAATAAGAAAAATAAGTTGTAAATATTGAAAGACAAACATAGATGATTTGATGAACTACAAATAGAATAAGACTCTTGTATTAATTCAGAGCAGAAGCGATTCCAGAAAGATCTTTGCATTTATTATTTGGGATATGATAAAAACAGCATCAGGTGAGGACATAATGGGACTATTTTAAAAAATGATTTGGAGGTGATTTGTTCTCCAAGGAGAGAAAATAGACCATGAACTATCTACAAAAATAAAATCTATGGAGATTAAAAACAGGAACATGAGATGGCTATATTCTAAATGGTTATTACCTTGGGAAGTAGGGACACGTTCCTGCAACAGCTTCGAAACTGCTTAGCAATTCTGCTCATGAGTGTGTATGCTCAGGAAATACATACGAAGATATTAATCATGGCTTGATACGTAGTACACAGAAATGGAACAAAATGGAAAATTCTTGACAGTATACTGTATATCTGTCAAATGCAACAAATGAAATTAACATTTATTAACAGATCTGAAAAATGTTGAAGGGGAAATCAAGTTGCAGCATGAAATATAATATAATGATTATAAATTCTAATTAAAACTTCCTTCACAACATTCAGTACTACATGCTGGTAATGGATACATATATGTATGTAAATGTTTTTGAAATGATTTGGAAGGATACAGATGATGATGGTCACCGCTGTGTAGAGTCAAGAAGGGAAAGGAATGAGTGTGTAAGGGGGAAGGGTATTGGTTAAAGGGGTCTTCAGCTTTTTATATAAATATTCATTTCTCTTTAAGAAGACTGCAAATAATACTAGTTGATTCTGGATTGTGGTATATGGACATCTTGTCTTACTTTTTGTATTTTTCTGTATTTTTAAAATTTCTCAAAATTAATAAGAATGGGGAAGAGGTTGGGAACACTGTACCTGTAGAAATCATGTTATAATGGATTCATTCCTAGTCAAATCCTAAACTTTTTATAGAAAATATTTCTAAAATTTTATCACCAATGAGTGGATGGACTTGCTCTCTATGTAATATGAAATTGTCTATTTTATTAAAATTAAAAAGACTGCAAAAAATGTGAATGTCATTAAAGTATTTAATTTCTCCATCATAGATGGATACAGGATCCTGGGTTGACAGTTATTTTGTTTAAGGAGATTGAAAGTCAATGACCACCCTCTTCTAGCCTGAGAGATTTCAGCAGAGAGATCTGTGATTCTAATGTTCTTCCCCTTGTAGGTTATTGTTTTCTTACATCTTGCAGCTTGCAGAATTTTCTCTTTCGTATTTACTTTGACAAAGCTAATTATAATGTGTCTATGATAATTTTTATTTGTGTTGAGTCATGCCGGTGTTCTGAAACTGTCTGCTATCTAGATTTGGAATCTTCTGTCATGTCTGGAAAATTCACTTTGATTATTTCATGAAGTAAGCCTTCTTTATCCTTCACAGCAACCTTACCACCCTCAGGTATTCCTATAAGGCAAATATTAAATCTCTTTGAATTATCCCAGAACTCTCTGAGAGAATGATCCATTTTTATTCTGAACTTTTTTTCCTCAGTGAGCATTTGGGAGCATTCAAAAGCTTTGTCTACATTGTCAGAGATTCTTTCTTCTGCCTGTTCCATTCTGTTACTGAGGGATTCTACCATATTTGTCAGATCTTTGAGGGCTGCAAGTTCTTGCCTCAATGTGTCAAAATCTTTGGTGATTTTGTCTTTGAATTCATTGAATTCTTGAGACATGTTTTGAATGATTCCTTGAAATTCTAATTCCCTCCTTTCCTCCATTCTGTTGATGTTATTTTCTATCCAGACTCTGAACTCAAATCTGACATGTCAGCCATTTATTTATGAATGGGATCTTGTGCTGTATCTACCATATCGTTCCTTGGGGGAGTTGATCTACTCTGATTATTCATTTTGTCAGAGTTTTCCCACTGATTCTACATGATTGTTTTTCACTGTTGGCTAAATGGGCAGGTAAGGTGAAATTGGATAGGGAGTCCCTAGTGTTGTGGTTAACCAGCCCTTTGTCAAGGATCTGGGACTGATGGCTGCAGCTTTTTCCCTATAGCTTTTCAAAGGACGCATATAGTATTAGTCTGAGGCTGAGGAAACCTGATTGGTGTGGTGGAGTTAGGTGGCTCTGTCTTGTATTCATCTGGTTCTTGTCCAATCCTAGTGGATCAGTGATTCTGATGAAGTCTTAGCTGTGGAGAGATACAAGCAATTAAGACAGCCCACCCACCATGGGCATCTATTGGAAGAGGAAAATCAACCCATCCCCGTACTACACAACCAAGATATCTCCCAAGAGGGGATTTGGGAGATTGGCCCAGGTTAGGAGTTCCAAATCAATTCACCCAGTCAGTATGAACTCTCAAGTGGAGAGTTCGAAAGGTCTCCAGCAACTAGAAGGCAGAGGTCTACTAGCTGCTCAAATTTGGCTCACTCTGATGCTCTATGGAGACAAAAAGGCCCACCTGGTAGCAGAGTTGGACCAGGGGTCTGAGTCTCTTTCTCCACTTTGTTCCTCTTTCATGCCCGGTCACTGGTGACCCAATAGGGCTGAGATCCTGCTCCCTCCAATAAGCAGATGTACTGGGAGTTTGCACCTGTCAGAGTTAAAGAAAGGTCAATGCCCCTGCAGCCTGGCCACTACCCTCTGCTACCAGCCATCTGGAGGAGCTGAGGCCTGCCTGCCATAGGAACTGGCAAGTGTTCCACTTGGACTCAGTCTAATCCTGAGGATAATAAGTCAGCAAATGCTTTTCTCCCTCAGCCACTGCACCTTTGCCCCTGCCACTGTGCAACAATGGTATCCATTTAGAGTGAGTTCTGGTTTCCTTGGGGAGTCCTCAGAGTTTGGGAAGTGTCTCTCCAAGATTAGACCCCAGTGAGATTGCTCTATTTTTGCTGGATCTTTGTGGGAAGTGACCCACAGGGCAACTGTCACAGCCAGGGAGTTCTGGCTGTAGGAGCAGCTCCAGGAACATGGGCACACAGATCCAGCAGCAGGGCTGGGGATGCTATACGCAGTTCTGGTAGTCTCTGACTCCCAGTGATTTCAGCAAGGAAAGCACTCACCAGCTCACAAGTCTGGTCATGTGGTGGCCCAGCACAGAGGCAGGGAGGGCGGGTAAGCACAGCCTACAGAGTGTGGCTCTAGCAGTTTCAGACAGGCTGGGGGCAGGGCATGGGAAGTGCAGTCTCTAGCAGCTCTAGCCAGGCTGTTAAGGGTACAGTAGCCTCCTATGTGTGCTGATGCCATTATTGCTTTAGGTGTATGGACCTTTGCTCTGGAGAGCATTGTTTCAGTAGGTGGTATCTCAGCCATGTTGGTGGACCATGTTTAGGAGTTTCAACAGTCTCTGATTCTCCATGGGGTGGCAGAGTTACAGTATTGTTTTGGGAAACCCAAGCCTCCAGACAGTTGAACTTTATCCATGTTCTTATTACTTTGAAGGTGTTGTTTTAACCAACTGAGACTGTTGCTAAGATGAGTAGCCTGCATGGTATCCATCAAGGATGTATTGAAGTATGGTGGGTTCTGCTTCATCTTGGACTGAAGCTTATCTGACAGGGACTACCCATTAGTTTGTGTTACTAAATATGGGCACAATCCATCAGGGAGCCCATGGGCTGCCATGGTCATTCATCAGCAGAAGTCAAAGATCCCTGGTAATGGATGTAGAGAAAGAGGCAACTAAGGCCAAGTGACCTGATATAACATCAGCACTGGAAGCTGCATGTTTAATTCTAATGCTAAAATATCCCAGGCACACTCTGGGGCAAGAAAAAAAAGAGCCAAATTCTCTAGCACAGACTAATATTCACTTGTTCAACATTGAACTGTTTTAGATGGGGGGAATACAGTGATAAACAGGAAGCTTATGATCTAATGGACATACTGATAAATATTAACATATAGGATTAATATGTTAAAAAAGTAAGCCATTTGAGAATGGAAAGTTATGAAATGAGCATGTTGCTTTGGATAAGATAGTCAGAGTTTTCTTCAAGGAACTGATATTTGAACCAAGAGAATTAATGAAGTAAGGAAGAATGACATGGAAATTTGAGGGAAAAGAGTTTTCCAGAAGGAGAAGCCATAAGTGCAAAGGGCCAGAGGCAGGAATGAGATTGGCATGTTTGAGAACTGCAAGGTCAGAGGGCCTAAAGCAAAATGGAACATCACCACCATCACCACTCCTGCATCCACCAAAATCTGGCATGCATAGATCAAGGTTTTGATGCTATGTTCTTGAAACCAAGTTCAAGCTCAGAGTAGAGAGTTGCCATAGAAGTAACTCTGAAAATACAGAGACATGGAAGCCATGAGCTTCACAAGTGGTATCAAGGTTAACAGACCTCAAAGACATCAGCCTATGCTCAGCAAATAGGAAAGTTTTTAGCAAAGAGCTGATCTTCAAAAATACACTCAGTTGAGTCATAAAGAGTCAAACTAAAATTTATCAATTAATTATCTGACTTAAAATGTAATGTAGGAATGAAATAGTGTATGGAAAGAGTAGCTAGGTCACAGAAAGAAGAAAGAATCAGTGAAGTGAGAAAACATAATTATGTTGTATTTACTTATTTATAATATTTGTAAAATAAACCTTTAATTTTAGAACAGTGGTAGACTTACAGAAAACTTGAGACTATAGCACAGAGAATTTTGACAATAAAGTACATTTAGAGTCCCCTTATATTAACATCTTTCATGAGTAATTTGTCACAACCAGTGCACCAATAATGACATGTTATTATGGACTAAATTCAAGCTTTATTCAGATTTCCCTTTTATTGTTATAAGACTATCCAGATACCATATTGCTTTTAATTGTTTAATCTCCTTTAGACCCCTTTTGGTTGTGACAGTTTAGCAGACTTCCTGAGTTTTTGATGATCTTGACAGTTACAAGTCAGGCACATTGTAGACTATCCCTTAACTGGGATTTTTCTGATTTTTTAATCCCTCTCATTTATTAGACTGGGTTCTGAGTTTAGGGGAGGAAGACCACAGAGGTAAAGCGTTACCTCAATCACATCAACGTGATTTATGACTGCTAATGTTGACATCAATCAGCTAGCTGAGGTTGTGTTTGGGAGGTTTCTCCCCTATAAAGTTATTATTTTTCCTCACCGTTTCCAAACTGTACTCACTGGAGGAAATCACTATGCATAGGTCATACCAAAGAGTGGGAATTTATTCCTTGCTCTTCTTGGAGGTGGAGAATGTACATATATTATTCTTCTGTATTGGAGATTTATCTATTTACCCCATTTAGTTATTTATGAAATCATTTATTTATGTTCATATGAACTCATATGTATTTATTTTATACTTTGGGTATATAATCCAATATTGCTTCATTGGTTTTCTTGTTTACATTTTTGTATTTTGGCCATTGAGAACATTTTAGGTTGGCTCCTGTGTCCTTTTGCAATAAACCCATCATAGCAAGGTTATTTTTCCAGATACTTCCTTTCTCATCTTGTATATTTCATGTGTCATTCCTAGGATCTACCTTTATTTATAAGGAGCTCTGTGCCATTATTGGCAATGGTAATAGACATCAAGATCTGGTTTGTTGGTCTTCTCATTGCTACTGTGGTATCTTTGCTTCTAGATGTGTTTGTGTATGTCTATAAAACATATGTGTGTGTGTGTGTGTGTGTGTGTGTGTGTAGTCAGATGTGTCTGTATTATGTTAAATGTGAGGTTGCATTAATGTCTCCTACTTTAATTCATTACTACATGGAGTATTCTACCTTACTCCCTTTACTTATTAATAATCCTCCACTCAATGATTAGAATTCTGATGCCTACCATTCACATTTACTACATTTACTTAATCTTCCAATTCCAGTATAAATTTACATTGGTAATAGACTCATTAACCCATCCATCCATGAAAATTAACTGTATCAACCAAAGTGTTTATGACTCCACTCATATCTAAAGTTACTGAGTTCAGCACCTTTTCCCCATCCTGTTCCTTGAGATTTTTTCATACATTTGTAATTTAGATTATTTTGTCACATTCATCCCATCATGGGCTCTCCCAAACTCTTAAATTATTTTTTTAAATTCACACATATTATCATTTATTCTTTGCACTATAAAATTTCTGTAGATTTTAACTTATGCAGTTTCATGTATCTGCCCTTGTAGTATCAAATAGTTAAATCCTACTGCCCTAAAGATGGCTTCTGTGGTGAATCCCTTGTTCAACTTTCTTTCATTTCCCCTGCACCCTGGCAATCACTGATTTTTTTTTTTGGGGGGGGGGCAGGACCGGGTTTGAACCTGCCACCTCCAGCAGATGGGGCACTACTCCTTTGAGCACAGGCACTGCTCACTGATATTTTTATTATAACTATTGTATTGCCTTTTCCAGAACATCATATAATTGGAATTATGTAATATGCAGTCTTCTCACCATTTTTTTTCACTTAAAATTATGCCTTTAAGATTTATCCATGTCCTTTCATGCCTTGATCATGTTTTTCCTGTTATTGAATAATATTCTCTGGTATAGATATGCCACAGTTTGTTGATCCCTTCTCCAGTTGAAAGGGATCTTGGTTGCCTCTAGATTTTTGTGATTTTATAATCATAAAGCTGCTGTAAGCATTCTAATACAGATTTTTATTTTGATATAAGTTTCTAGGAATAAACATCTAGGAGCATGAGGGATGAGTCATTTGGTAAGACTGTGCTTCACTTTATAAGCAATTGCTAAGCTACTTCTAAAGTAGCTGTACCATTGGCATTCCCACCAGCAATGAATGAGAATTCCTGTGGTTCTGTGTCTTTACCAATAATTAGTATAACTAGAGTTTTGGACTTTTGCCATCCTAGAGCAATATGCATTAGGTATGTAGAAATACCTTATTGTTGTTTTAATTTGAAATTCTCTAAGTACAAGTGATGTTGAGCATGTTTTCATACACGTGTTTGCACTCATCTCCCATGAGATGGCTATTCAGATCTTTTGCTCATTTAAAAATTTATTTTTTATTGTTAAGCTTGAAGAGTTCATTTTATATTTCAGATGCAGATCATCTATGACGTTTGTGTTTTTGCAAATACTTTCTCACAGTCTGTGGCATGCCTTCTGCTTCTTTCAACTGTGTCTTTACAGAAAAGAAGTTTACTTTTTTTTTTAATTTTTCTTACATTAATGTACTTATGAGGCACAATTCTGATTTCCTATACAACTTGGAATGCTTACAAATATAATCATTTGTATAACCTTATACAAATATAAGGGTTAAAATATCCCTCACTTCATTTACTTAATTATTGTGTTAAGACATTTATACTCTACATGTAATAGATTTGACACGTACCTTTGCAATATGCACCATAGGTGTGAAGTTTACATTTTAATAAAGTTAATGTGTAAACATTTTTCAAGGATTATGATATTTGTGTTTTATTTAAAAACCCCTCAAAAAACCCAGTAGTCATTTCTCTATTGAGTTTTCTCGAAACCCAATGTACATTTTTTCTTGCTTTTTCTTCTAACTGTTCCATAGTTTTGCATGTGACATTTAAGCATATGATCTATTTTGAGTTAGTATTTTTGGTGTAAGATGTATGTTTAAGATATGTATTTAGGTTATTTTTATTTTTATCTATTTATTTTTGAAATCTGGATGTCCACTTGATCCAGAAAAGATTATTCTTTTATGAGAAAAAAATTACTTATCTATGTTTTTCCTTTGCTCCTCTGTGAAAGATCAGTTTAC
Source organism: Otolemur garnettii (assembly GCF_000181295.1). Classification (NCBI taxonomy): domain Eukaryota; kingdom Metazoa; phylum Chordata; class Mammalia; order Primates; family Galagidae; genus Otolemur; species Otolemur garnettii. The sequence goes on from NW_003852420.1 coordinate 4,235,514, forward strand.
TATGGCATGGATCTATTTCTGGATTCTGTTCCATCAATCTGTGAGTCTATTATTTTGCTAATAAACACTATCTAGTTACTGTGGCTTCAAAGTAAGTTTTAACATGAGTCCTCACTTTGTTTTTTGTCCATTCTTGCATTTTTGCTTTTCCATATAAACTTTAGATCTGTGTTTTAAATATAGAGTGCTGGGATTTTGATTGGAATTGTGTTGAATCTATAAATCAGATTTGAAAGAATAGATGTCTTAATAATTTTGAGTCTTAGAGAGTCTATCCATGGAATATATATTTTTCAATTTATTTAGATATTTTGTTTCTTTTTATAAGAATGTTTCAGTTTTTCATACTTAGATCCTGTTCATACCTTGTTAGATACACACATAAATATACTATTTTCGGTATGCTTGTAACTACTATTTTTTAAACTTCAGATTAATGTGAAAGTACATTTGCATATATTAGGTAGAAAATAGAAGCCCTCTTGTAGTGTCTTGCACCCAAAAGGTGTGCCAGTACGCTTACCATGTGTCCATAGGTAGGAACACACCAATCCCCTCCTCTCTTCCCCTTTTTTCCCTCCCCCTCCCTCCAACTTGGAGTGAATTGAGTTTTCTCCTATGAAGGCATATATTAGATCATTTACTGGCTTCATATTAGTATTGAGTACATTGGATATTTGCTTTTCCATTCTTATAATACTTTACTAAGAAGAATGTGTTTTAACTCCATCCAGATTAATATAAAATATGTAACATCTCCATCTTTTTATGGCTACATAGTATTTCATGGTATACATATTTGTTAATGCCACAATTTGTTAATCCATTCTTGAGTTGATGAGCATTTAGGTTATTTCCATATCTTGGCAATTGTAAATTGGGCTGTGATAAATAATTTAGTACAATGTTTTTATAATAAAATGATTTTTTTCTTCTAGGTGGATGCCTGTAGGATCAAATGAGAGGTCTAATTTGAGTTCCTTGAGGATTCTCCATACTTCTTTACAAAGAGGCTATATTAGTTCGCAGTCCCACCAATGCTGTAAAAGTGTTCCCTTCTCTCCATATCTGTACCAGCAGTAAATACAAATTAATCAACAAAAAAAGAGCAATCAATCCTATCTATCATGGGGCAAGAGATATGAACAGAACATTCTCTGAGAAAGACAGAAAAATGGCTAACAAACATATGAAAAAATTCCTCATTGTCCTTAATCATCAGAGAAATGCAAATCAAAACCACCCTGAGATATCACCTAACCCCAGTGAGACTGGCCCACATCACAAAACTACCAAAGTTGCAAAAAACTATTATTTTTAAAACTTATTTTATTTTATTTTTTATTTTTTTGAACAGAGTCTCTTTGTCACCCTGGGTAGAGTGCTGTGGCGTCATAGCTCACAGCAACCTTCAACTCTTGCCTCAAGCTTTCACGTAGCTGGGATCACAGGCTCCAGCCACGATGCCTGGCTTTTTTTTTTTTTTTAAGAGACACGGGTCTCACTCTTGCTCAGGCTGGTCTTTAACCCGTGAGCTCAGGTAATCCACCTGGCTCAATCTCCCAGAGTGCTAGGACTACAGGTGTGAGCCACCCGCCATGCCTGGCTATTTTTTAAACTTTAAATTTTCGTTTTTTAGTGCTGATGTATAGAAATTAAATTGACACCTTGCTTGCTGGACTTGTTCATTATTTCCAGATGTTTGTTTGTTGTTTTGTTTTGTTTTGTTTTGTGAACTCTTTGGGATTTTATATGCAGATTATCATATCATCTGCAAATAGGAAAAGTTTATTTCTTCCTTTCCAGCTTATGCAATATAAGTTTCCCTTTCTTAACTGATTGCATTATCTAGAACTTCCAGTGGGAAATTGGTAAGTGTGGTCAGAGAAGATGTCTTTGCCTTGTTCTCAGTCTTGTAAGAGAAGTGTCCAGTTTGCCACCATTAAGGACATTAGTTGTGTGTTTTGTGCATATTTTTTAGCAAGTTTGAGGAAGTTCCTCTTTGGGTCTAGTTTGCTGAGTGCATTTACTGGGTTTTGCCACAGGCTTTCTCTGCATCACTCAGGATGATAATACAGTTTTTCTTCTTTAGCTTGTCAGTGTGGGGATTACAGTGATTGGCTTTTGAATGCTGAATGAGCACTGCCTACTTCAAATGTTGAGAATATTTACAAGTATGTTTATGAGCTATATTGAACTATCTGTAGTTTTGGTTTCTTGTAAAGTCTTTAGTTTAAAGGCTGCAAAGAATAGGTCAGGAAATGCTCTCTCTGCTTATGTTTTCTGGAAGAAATTGTGGAGAATAGGTAGCATTTTTTTCCCTTAAAATTTGGTAGAATTCCCCAGTGGGGGAATGGGGAATCTGAGCATGGCATATTATATTTTTAGAAGGTTATTAAGTATTGATGAAATATCTGTAACAGAAATAGTTCTATTCAAAACATCTATTTTTTATATGTGTATTTTGGTAGTTTGGAATTTTTAGGGAATTGATTCATTGAATCTAGGCTAGCAAATGTGTGGGCATAGATGTATCTATAGCAATCCTTGTCATCCTTTTATTGTCCAAAGAATCTATACCAGTGATGCTTCTTTTGTTTTTGATATCGGTAATCTGTGTGTTCCTTTTTGCTCAATTAGTCTGGCTAGAGATTTATTGATTTTATTAATCTTTTTAAAGAAACAGTTTTTTGTTTCATTGTTGTTTGGCATTATTTTTGCAATTATCTCATTTGCTTAATTCAGGTTTAAATTTTTCTGCCTTCTCTATTTTTCTAAAGAGATTAGATTGTTGATTTTTAAGCCTTTTCCCCCCCTAATTTGATAGTATATATTTTCATTTAAGCACTACTTTTATACAAATACAGATAAGTTTTATTTTATTTTAAATTAGGTCAATTGTTATTTCATATCACTTCATATATGTTATTCGCATATGTTATTTACAAGTGTTTTATTAATTTCCAAATACTTGGGAATTTTCCAGCTATCTTTCTGATCTTGATTCTTTTTTTAATGCTATTGTGGTTGGAAACATATGTATTATAATTTCCAGCCTTTTGCATTTGTTAAGACATGTTTTATGACCCAGAATATGGCATAAATATTGATATTTATGAAATTATTGATAGTGTATATTTCATGTGTATTTTTCTGTTGTTGTTTAGGTCACTCTGTGTGCTAGTGCTGATCTGGTTAAACATGGTCTCACTGGTTTTCTCCTTTCTTGACTATCAGTTATTGAGAAGTGTATGTCACAGCCTCTAACAATAATACTGAATTTGTCTTTTTTATTTTCACTTCCATCAGTTTTGTCACTTTGACAAAAGTCACTTTGAATATGTCACTTTGACATATACTTTGACACTCTGCTGTTGGGCATATACATATTTAAGATTTATTATGTCTTTATGGACAATTGACCCCTTTATCTTACATAATGTATTTTTTATCCCTGATAACTTACACTGTTTTGAATTCTTCTTTGTCTGAAGTTAATATAGCTATTCCAGATTTATTTACATTTCTGTTAGCAAGATATATCTTTTTTTATCCATTCACTAAAAAAAATTGAATCTTAAGGCTGGTGTGGTAGCTCAGGCCTGTAATCCTAGCACTCTTTGTGGCCAAGGCAGGTGGATTGCTGGAGCTCAGGAGTTTGAGACCATCCTGAGCAAGAGTAAGACCCTGTCTCTACTAAAAATAGAAAAATTAGCAGGGTATTGTGGCAGGCACCTGTATATTCCCAGCTACTCAGAAAGCTGAGGCATGAGGATTACTTGAGCCCAAGAATTTAAGGTTTCTGTGAGAAACAATGTCATGGCACTCTGCCCAGGATGACAGAGTTAGACTGTCTCAAAAAAAAAAAAATTTTTTTTTGAATCTTTTTTAAAACAGCTTTTTTGAGATCTGATTCATATACCATGCATTTTTCTCACTTATAATGTAAAATTAAGTGGGTTTTCTCATAATCTAATTCCATATATATGAAAATCATTACATTTAATATTAGAAGTTTCTCATTAACTCAGAAAGAAACCCTACTCTTTTTAGTTTCTACTTCCATTCCTTCATCACTGTCTTTTTCAAGCAACCATTAATCTGCATTTTGCCTTTTGTTTGGTCTTTTAACCTTTTGTTGAGAGTTGGACATACATGGGCTAAGAAGAACCTATGGTAAGAGGCATTTAGAGAGAGCATCTGTTTAATCCATCTAGAATTTGAAATATGTTTAATATTTTCCAAATCTGTAAGTACCAATCCTTTCAAAGACCTCTTGTGCGCTTGTGCCATTGTTTATGTCTCTTTCTTGATTTGGGGCTTTCCTGAGTATTCTTCCTCAGAGTCTGCATCCTGCAGCTGTCTTAGTTTTAATCCACTGTTATTCTCTGGAGTGGTCTTGGTGTGATAGTGAGTGTGCATGTGGTAGTGAAGGGGAGTGTTCTAGAACATTCCACTAAAATTTCAGTACTTTAGTGTTCCTGGGTCTCTCTGCCTCTATGAATTTGACTACTCTAGTTATTTCAAAGGGAATCATATAGTAGATGTCTTTTTGTAACTGGCCCATTTCCTTAGTATAATGTCCTTAGGGTTTATCCATATTGTAACATGATTTAGAATCCTCTTCCTTTTTAAACCAGAGCAGCATTTCACTGTATGTATGTACCATGTTTTGCTCATCCATTCGTTCTTTGATGGACATTTGGGTTGCTTTCACCTTGTGGCTATTGTGAATAATGCTGCTACGAGCATGGGTGCATAAGTATCTCTTCCAGACTCTGCTTTCAATTATTTGGGTGTATACCTACAAACAGAGTTGCTACATCATAAAAGGTAATTCTATCTTTGATTTTTTGAGGAACCACCACACTATTTTCCACACACTACCCAGTTGAACCACTGGTACTCTCACCCTATTGTTTTCCATGGAAGTTGTGCCATTTTGCACTAACGTTGCACTAGGGTTTGAATTTTTCCACATCCTTATCAATGCTTATCATTGTCATATGGTTAGCTGGTTCTGATTTGCATTTTTCTAACAATTAATGATGAACATCTTTATTGGCCATTGTATATCTTTGGAGAAAGATTTATTTAAATTCTTTGCTTTAAAAAAAATTAAGTGGGGGTGGCACCTGTGGTTCAAGGAGTAGGGCTCCAGTGCCATATGTCAAGGGTGGTGGGTTCAAACCCAGCCCCAGCCAAAAATAATGCAAAAAAAAAAATCAAGTGGGAGCATGATGGCGGACAGGATAGACTTTTAACTCAGCTCTCGAAGAACAACAGGTGAGAGTGAGTGGGCTATTCTATTCTTTGAGTAGAATATTGGTGTGGACAGGCAGTTTGGGGTGTGCAGCAAAGTGGCAGATTGCTGGACTTGGAGTGTAATCTGGAGCTGTGGAGACAACCAGGAAAACTTCTTTGCTGCTGCTGCTGAAGTGGAGGCAGCAGCTGCAGTGGTGGCTGTGGCAACCAGCCTCCCACCCCACAGAGGATTACAATTCCCAGATCATGGGGAAACTAGGAGTTTTGTGGAAAGATTGGTGAAGTGTGGACTCCTGAGCAGAATTTGGCCGCCAGATAGGGGTGCCATCTGGAGCAGCACTGCTAGGGATAAGCTGCGGAAGAGACACTCAGGAAAGATCCTGGATAGGAAGTAGACATGTTTTGAAATTTGAGAAATGGCAACTGCCACAGGCACCTTTCTGTATGGGCCAGGTGCGGCAATTTGAGTCTCACCTGCAGGCAAAGCTGGCCCAGGACTGCACTACACCCAAAGCAGGCCCAGGACTGCACTATCATGGGAACTGTTGCAGGGAGAATTTGTGAAACCTGCCTGTGAAGATTTTTTGAGATGGGTGGAATCAATAGTTCAGCAGGGTCTAAGTGCCAAGCAGGTAGCCAGGCAACCACCAAGAGCAGTGTGAGCTGGGAATCAGGTATAAGCCTGGGAACCACTCACAGAGCCACCTGGTGTCCAGAAAGTATATTGCAACATAAATATATTCCTCTTAATCCCTTCAACATATATATACACAATTCTTTTCTATATACATATATAAGAATAATAGTTTTGTTCATGGTGCCATTTTTTGCTTTTTTCTTTGCTCATTCTTTATGCTCTTTTGCATCTTTTCCTTTTCTTTCTTGTAGGAGTTATTCTTAATTTTTTAAAATTATTATCAATACTATTTTTTTTT
>NW_003852420.1:4242158-4281204 GCF_000181295.1 Otolemur garnettii
AAAAAAAAAAAAATGTGTCTTGTGTTTTGCTAAATTCTTGGGTTGGCTACATTCCCTAACTCCAATTTTTACATTCAACAAGAATAAGGGGGTTTGAGGGCTTATGGCTGACTGGAGCCAGCTTTCAACAGAAGCTCCAGTCTAGAGGGAGAGAAAATAGCCAGAAAGAACCCAACAAAGCCAAAGGGTGGTAGCCAAGCTGAGAGAAATGATAGATAATTGCACATCTTCTCTGCCAAGGCAAGCTGCGACTCCAAGGAAACAAATTTCAGGTACAGAACTCATCACAGAGGACGTGTGTCTGTCCCCTCTCCCAAGAGAGTTGCTTGCTTGCTGTGGGATCTCTACTACTGAGCAGTGAACTGAGGTTCTCTTCTCTCATTCCACTAGAGTGAGTTGCTGGAAGCAGAGACTCCTTCTCCAGAGAGTCTCTGCTGTAAGCCTGGGAATTCTCTTGTCTGGCCGGGAGTTTGAACAAATATTTTCTGTGCCACCTTGAACTTCCAGTCCACCCTTCCTCCCTTGCCTGGTGGTCTAGAAGTCTAACCCCTGCAGAGACCCAGAATGTCTGCATTTCTTGGTTAGGACTGGGCATTGAATGGACAGTGGCAGTGCAGCTACACTATATCTGTGAATCTGGTAATAGTGCAGAAAGGCACAGAGGGAAAGGTGTCTGGCCTGGCTCTGACAAAGCACAACTCAGCAGCAAGTGGAGGCGTGGGTCTCCGTGCAACAGATGGAGATTCAGGAACTGCTGAAGCACAGGAAGCCAAGTGGAGACACCTCCCACCCAGCATCAGCATAAATAGAGCCATTCTGCTGGGGTCTAATTTTGGAGAGTCACCGCCCCAACTCTGAGGACTGCCAGAAGGAGCCAGACCTCACCCTATACAGATACCAGAGCTACAGAGCAGCTGTGGCAGAGGTGTGGTGGCTGAGGGAGAAATACATTTGCTGTCTTGATATCCTCAGGTTTAGATTGAACTCAAGTGGAACACTCCCCACTTGCCATTGAATACCTGAGGCAGGCAGGCTTCAGCTCCCCCTGCTGGTGGTGGCTGGGCCAAGGAGGCAATGACTTGACTTTGACTCTGGCAGGCACAAAGCCCTGGCACATTTGCTTATTAGACAGAACTCAACAACAGAGACTGGGTTAAAAGAAACTGGCAGTGGGGTTACCAGAGACTGAGGTTATCAGAGACCAGTGGAGAAGGAGGTGCAAGGTGAGAAAAGAGGCATCAGCCCCCTTGCTCCAAACCTTTTACTGGACAGGGCTTTCTGACTCCATGGAACACTGGAGTGAGCCACCAGTGAGCTGGCTTGAGCTGCCTTAGACCCAACTGCCATTAGACTCCGACTGCCACTAGACCCCTGGAGACCTTTTGAACTCTCCCACTAGAGAGTGAGTGCTGACTAGGACTATTGGTTTGGAACTCTTGAAATGGACAATTTACCCAAGGACCCTCCAAGGTGGTACCCTGGTTCTGTTGTAGTGGGAAGGTTTGATTTTCCAATTCCAAGTGCTGTTTGGGGGGTGGAATGTCTTAGTTGCTTGTATTTCCATCCCTTCACCCTCAGTCTATATTTACCTTTGAAGATAAGATAAGATTTTTGTATGTAGCAGATATCTGGCCTGCGTATTTGTATCCAGTCAGCCAACCTGTGCCTCTTTAGATGACAATTTAAGCCATTCACATTAACTGAGAATATTGATAAGAATTTTGAGTATCAAGTTTTTTGAAAGTCCAGTGGACATTTTTAATCCTTTCACCACTGTGAAAGTTGGAATTTGATCAAAAGTTTCTGAGTGAGTATACTTTTGTGGTGGAGGATTGCACTGGTCATTACGGAGGATAGGTCTGAGAATATCCTGGAGAGCCAGTTTAGTTATGGAAAATTTCTTCAACGTGTGAATTTCATTAAAGTATTTAATTTCTCCATCATAAATGAAACTCAGTTTAACTGGATACAGGATCCTGGGTTGAAACCTATTTTCTTTTAGGAGATTAAAATTTGATTATGACCCTCTTCTAGCTTGAAAGTTTCCAGCAGAGAGATCTGCAGTCATTCTAATATTCTTCCCCTTGTAGATTATGGTTTTCTTATGTCTGGCTGCTTTCAGAATTTTCTCTTTCATATTAATTTTAGTGAATTTAATTATGATGCATCTGGGGGTTGTCATATTTGGGTTGAGTCATGCTGAGATTCTGAAACTGTCTGCTATCTGAATTTCAGAATCTCCAGGCATGTCTGGAAAGTTCTTCTTCATAATCTCATGAAGAAGAGCCTCTGTGATTTGCAAAGCAACTTCTTTGCCTTCAGGAATTCCTTTAAGGTAAATATTAGTTTTCTTCAAATTATCACAGAGCTCTTTGAGAGAATGATTCGGTTTTGCTGTCCATTTCTCTTCCTCTCTGAGCACTTGGGAGTGTTCAAAATCTTTGTCTTTAATGTCAGAAATCCTATGTTCTGTTTTCTCCATTCTATTACTGAGGGATTCTACTGTATTTCTCAGATCTTTGAGGGCTACAAGTGTCTCAATGTGTCAATATCTTTGGTTATTTTTGTCTTTGAAATCATTGAATTCTTCAGACAACTTTTGAAATGCTCCTTGAATTTCTAATTCCATCTTTATCTCCATTCCATTAATCTTATTTGCAATCCAAACTCTGAATTTGATTTCTGATATCTCAGCCATTTGTCTATTAATGGAATCTTTAGTTGTGTCCTCTGTATCATTCCTTGGGGGAGTTAATCTATTCATGTTACCAGAGTTCTTCTGCTGATTCCCCCCATGACTATTTTATACCATTTGGCTAGATGAGCAGATATGGTGAAGTTGCATTGGGGGCTCCTGGAGTAATGAGTAACCAGCTGTTTGCACAAGAGCTGGGTTGGTGTCTGTACCTTTTCCCTTAGAGCTTTGCAAAAGACACATACAGTGCTACAGCCTGAGAAACTGGGGACTTACTTGGTGTGGTGGGGCTAAGTGGCTCTCTTGTTTTCAGCTGGTCTCTGTCCTACCCTAGTGAATCAGTTACTCTGGGTTGAAGTCTCAGCTATGGAGAAGTACCAGCAATTAAGTCACCCTACCCCCGCTCCATGGGCAACAACTGGAAAAGGAAAATCAAACCTTCCCACAACCACACACCCAGGGTACCACTTTATATAGTCCTAGGGTGATTGGCCCAGTTCAAGAGATCCAAATCGATTGTCCCAATCAGCACCTGGTCTCAAGTGAAGGAGTTCAAAAAGTCTCAGGCAACTAGATAGCAGGAGTGTTGACAGCTCAAGTATGACTCTTTCTGGTGATCTGTGGAGTCAGAAGGACCCCCCAAAATGAATTAGTCTGGGAAGGTTGATGCCTCCTTTACCACCTTGCACCTCTGTCACACCCTGTCACTGGTAACCCTGCAAGGCTATGACCCAATTCCCTCCAACGAGCAGATGCTCCAGGGGGTTGAGCCTGCCTGATTCACAGAGAGATCTTATGTCTCCTCAGCCAGGCCTCCACACTCTGCAACCATCTGGCAGGGGAAGCTGAGGCCTGACAACCTCAGGTGGTTAATGGAAACTAGGGCGGTTCACTCAGTTCCAGCCCCACTCCTGATTGATGTTTCTGACACTTATATTTGCACAGAATTTGTGATTCTGTCCTGACTATACTCCCCTGTGGATCGGATGCTATTTGAGGTCACAGAAACTGTGACTGAACCCCAGTTTGTGCTGCTGCCCAGACCTGGTGTTTCTGTCTCCCCTACAGTCTGTGTTGGGGTGGATGTGGTTAGAGCTCACACTTGGCTTTGAGTTCCAGCCTCAGCCCACTTGCCTTTGTCTCAGCTATGATCCCCTAAGGGCTGGGTGTTTCTTAGGCTCACTAAAGTAGTCCATGAGCTCATCCCTGCCCTGGGAGTATGCCGTCTCTGCCCTGCTGGGCTCTTCCCAGGCCTGTACTGCCTCAGGCATACCCTTTGCTCACGGGACCTGCATTACTGTCCCAGATCTATTCTGCCAGTATCTTCCACCAGAGAAAATGCCCAGCTTTCTCTGGTTTCCCAGAGAGAGAGGGATTGTATTTCCAAAATATCTCCATGGGTGTGAGCCCTATTGTTCCTGCTGCCCTGTTGCTCTGTGCCAGGAGGCACCACCTCTCCATTTCCCATACGGTTTCTTAGTCCACCATTTTCTCCTTACTCCTATGCTGCAGAATCAGCACGGACCAGCAACAGTCCATGCCCTATCCACACCTCTTGAGAAAATGCTCAAGACTCTGGACTCCATGGGAACCTCTAGACTTCAGGATGAGAGTGGAGAGGAGAGTGGAGAGGAGTGCAGGGAGTTCAGAATTACAGGCACAGAATATATATACAGTTTTATACAGTTTTATGCCTGGCAGAAGAGTGCCATGGCACCCTAGTAGGGGAAGGAGGTTGGTTTTTAGAGTGTCTCTCCTGTGGGATAAAATGGGAGGATGTTTGAACTCTGCTTGCTTGTTGGTAGAAAGTGTACTGCAAGCCGTTCTCATGGGGAAGAGACTCCCATCTGCTTGGCAATGGATTTTGTACCTATTGTTTGTATCCTTGGGGTTTGCAGCTTGCCTCAGCAGGGTTGATGTGCATTCTTCAACCTTCTCTCTTGGCTTGGCTCCAAAACATTGGCTTACTTGCTAAAATTCTGTCCTATAACTCTCCTTCTGGGTGGGAGCCTCTATGGAAAGCTGGCTCCAGTCAGCCATCTTGCCTCTGCCCCCTCCAGAATCTAATTTTAGAACTTTTTATTCTCCCCCCACCCAAAGAAAGTCCATACTTACTAGAAGTCACTTTCATCTTTCCCACCACCCTCCCCACATCCCCACTAGCTCTAGCAATCAATTAGCCTACTCTTGATATTTTCTTATAAGTTGAATCATACTATATGTGGTCTTTTTTTAACTGGCCTTTTCTCCTTATCATAATGATTTTAAGGTTCATTCATACTGTAATATAAATATATGCTTCATTCCTTTTGATTGTTAAAAAACATCACATTATATCTATATGGTCATCTGTAGATGTCTTTTATACTACTGAAGAAGTTCCCTTCTGATCTTAGTTTTTTATGTGTTGTATCAGGAAGGCATCTGTGGCTCAGTGAATAGGGTGCTGACCCCATATACTGAGGGTGGCAAGTTCAAACCTGGCCTTGGCCAAACTGCAACAAAAACAACAAAAAAGATGTGTTGCATCTATCAAATGCCTTTTCTGTGTCTGTTGAGATGATCATGTGGTTTTTTAATTTATTCATAATTTATTAATTTATGTTGTGTATTCTAGTAGTTGATTTTTCCAATATTGAACTGGACTTGCATTCCTGGTAATAAATCCCACTTGATAAACAACAACAACAAAAAAATAGAAATAATAAAAGAAAAGATGGAGACTTTACCTCTTTTGTGTTTACATGGATGAACCTGGAACATATTCTCCTAAGTAAAGTATCTTAAGAATGGAAGAAAAGGTATCCAATGTACTCAATACTTTTATGAAACCAATTTATATTTACTCACTTCCTTATGAAAGATAGATGACAACTATAGCCCAGGATGAAGGAGAGAAATGGAGTGGGATGGGAGAGGAGAAGGGAGGTTTGATAGAGGGAGGGTAAACATTGGTACCACACTTATGGAGCATATTGAAAGAGTACAAGTCAAATCTATCAAGTATAGAACATAAATGTCTTAACACAATAATCAAGTAAATGAGGCAAAAGCTATATTAATTAGTTTGATGTAAACACTCCAAATAGTATAAAAAAATCAACACATTTTATACTACATATGCATAAATGTACTCATGATCTATGTGTATATGATTTAATTAAAAAAATCAAGTTGTTGTACTTCTTTAGAGTTACAAAAAAATCAGTATAATCATAAAGTGTAGAGTTCCTATATTCTCTCACCTTCCCCATCTATTATTAAAATCTTACATTAATGTGGTATCATTGTTATGATTAATGAGCCAATATTGGTAGATTACTTAATTGCATTTCATAGTTCACATTAAGGCTCATTCTTTGTATTTTACATTCTATAGATTTTGACAAATGTATAACAACATTTATACTCCCTTACAGTATCACAGAGAACAGTCTTACTATCATAAAAATTCACGTGTTTCACCTATTCATCCCTCCTTCCGTCACTCCAACCCCCAGCAATCATTAGTCTTTTCCCTTTAGGCCAAGCATGTAATCCTAGCACTTTGGGAGGCTGAGGTGGGTGGATCACCTGAGCTCAGGAGTTCGAGACCAGTCTGAACAAGAGAAAGACCCTGTCTCTACTAAAAATAGAAGGAAAAAAAAAAAACCAGCCAAGCATTGTGGCCTGCTCCTATAGTTCCAGCTACTCTACTTGGGAGGCTGAGGCAGGAGGATTGCTTAAACCTGAGAATTTGAGGTTGCTGTGAGCTATGACACCACAGCACTCTACCAAGGGCAACAAAATGAGATTCTTGTCTCCAAAAAAAAAAACTTTTCCCATTCTAGTTTTACTCTTTCTAGAATATCATATAGTTGAGATCATAGGATGTAGCCTCTTCACACTGGCCTCTTTCCCTTAGCAATTTCTATTGAAGGTTTCTTCATGCATCTTGTAGCTTGATGGCTCATTTCTTTCTATTGGACAGAACTTCCTTCGTATGGATGTGACACTACTTGTTTATTCATTTGACAATTAAAGATCGTCTTTGTTGCTGCAAAGCTTTAGCAATTCTGAGAAAAGCTGTTGTAAACATTATGTGCAGGTTTTTATGCATACATAAGTTTTCAACTCATTTGAGCAAATACCTTAATATATGATGGCTGGATCGTAGCAAGAATTTTTTAAGAAACTGACAAACTGTCTTCCAAAGTGGCTGTACCATTTTGCATTCCCATCAGCAATGCAGTAGAGTTTCTGTTGTTCCACATCCTCATATGCATTTGGTGTTGTCAGTGGTTTGGATTTTAGCCATTCTGATAGTGTGCACATATAGTAGTATCTCCTTATTTTAAGTTGGAATTCCCTAATGACATAGAGAATGACATACGTGTTAATTATCTTTCATATATATATTTGACATTTATATATCTTTGAGAAAGTTTCTGTTTATAACCCTTCCCTATTTTTAATCGATTTTTTTATTCTGAATTTAAGAGCTTTGGATATGTGTAGTTTGGATACTAATCCTTCATCAAATATGCATTTTGTAAATACTTTCTCCCTGTCTCTGTCTTGTCCTTTCATTTTATAAAGAGCTTTTTCAAGAAGCAAAAGTTTTTATTTTAATAAACCTCAACTTGACAATTTTTTCTTTTAGAAAGTATACCTTTGTTAATATCCAAAATGTCACTGCCAAATCCAAGATCACCTAGTCTTTCTCCAATGTTATCTTCTAGAAGTTTTTTTTTTTATCTTCTAGAAGTTTTATACCTTTGTGATTTGTACTTAAGTCTGAGATCCATTTGGAATTAGTTTTGTGAAAAATATAAGGTCCAGATTTTCTTGGGTGAGGAGAAGTCAATGTCCAGTTGTTCTAGCACCATTTGCTAAAGAGACTTTCCTTTCTTTATTGAATTTATTCTGCTTCTTTTTCAAATATGTTTGCTGTATTTTTGTGGGTTTATTTCCCAGTTCTCTCTTCTGTTTCCTTGAGATGTTTGTCTATTTTTCCACCAATATCTAACTGTCTTTATTTATTTTAGCTTTATTGTAAATCTTAAAGTTGGGGAATGTAAGTAACCTATTCATTTTTAAACTCTAAATTTTGCATTTTGAACAACATGCATCTGTGGATCTTTATAAATGCATTGTCATTGTCAGAGTCAATACAGGCAACAGAGGCTACCATTCTCTTCTATGTATCTAATGCATCCCAAACGATCACCAAGTAGGGTCTTAGAATTTCCAACCACTGACTAGTAATATCAATATAAATGTACCAAGCACTTCTACCCATTAAATGTTAAGAAATCCTGTATAGCTTGCCATGGCCTGAAATATCTGAGGAATAGAATGTGGCACCTGGAGGACAGCAGAAGACATGGCCACAGTATGTATGTTTTAGGGAAATTAAGGGTAACATGACCACTTGTCTTCTGCCTGTTGAACCACACTTAGAGATCAGTGTTGTGGGACCCTTTCCCTGGGGTCTACTATTGGGCCCTAGCTATCTGACCACTCTTCACCATCCTGTGCTATGGTCACTAACCCCAGCTTTCTGAAGTCAGTTCAAAAGGCAGCATCCTCTAATACTTAATGTCCACTATACCCTTCTTAGGATGCTATGGCCCTTCCTCTTAGATCTCCAAAGTCATTTACTTGAAGACTTCCCCTCTTTGACCCATGAAGGCAGATATTAGACACATGTGCACACATGCACATACGCAGACACATGTGCACACATGCACATACGCACACATTCATTTCCCTGCCTCCTACCATGGGTGATGGGAAGAAATAGATTCTGTGCCTCCAAAGTGAGGGATAATCTTTTTCCAGAGCATAGCCAATAAAAGAGTGAGTTAATCTCTGATACAGCATCCTCCTTGTTGTATACATTTTTATTTGCTAGTAATCCTGAAATAATCACACTACATAATGAAGTGCTCATTGCTTTCATTTTCTCTGTCTCCAGAGCATCCACTCCTGCCTATAGGCAGTGATATTGGTCTTACATTGGCTTCTTTTATCCAAAGCAATCCTTATCAAAATTCACCCAAAAGAAACAGCTAAGTGTGAAAATGTGTACAGATGGATTATACCTCTAGATGGGAGATGACTGTGCAGTGAAACAGCACAATCTGATGATCTGTTCCCTCAAGGCAAGAAAGTTAAGGTTTTTTCCCCTTTGGGCAGTGAGACACAAGGAGGGGGAATGGGTCTTCTTGGAGGGCAGAATGGTAGTTAGCTGTTCTCTCTCTCTCTCTCTCTCACACACACACACAAAGGAACATTCTCATATCCAATAGCAATGTCATTCCAGATGAAATATTCTTTCTAACATTTAATATCATCAACTAACTCAATCATGAGTAAGTAGAGTTAGATACAAAATGTGAGGAAATGATTTTGGGGGATCATTATGTACCTTAGAAATCTGTACTTTCTGTAAAGAAAAGTTTTACCATAGAAGGACATATTTCCAGTAAAAAGAAGATGGATGTTGTTTTCAGAGAAGTATTCAGTTACTCACTCTAAATTACACACAGTAAGTAATGAAATACTTTTTTCTATTGTTATCACAATGAATAGAACACTGCTCATGCTGTTTTTTTTCTTAGAAAATAGGTATGGAGGATGATGCATTATGTTTGCTCTTAACTGGTTTGTGCCAGTGTAGACATTAAAAAGGTATCCATCCCCAATTAGAGGCACTGAACATTTTTCACTCTTTAGCTGTCACTAGCATTAGATCAACAGCCGGATAAAGAGCCTATTTTCTGTTTACACCTCTTCAAGTACCAATTAACCTGTTGGTGGTTTATACCCTTCTGTTGAGTCTCTTTTTGTTTATCCATGGTTTGGCCATTTTGTTTTTCATTGTGTCAGAGAGAGATAAAAAGAGGTAATAAAATTGAGAGTAATCAGCATTGCCCCTTGTTAATATATCCTATAAAGGGTTGGACAAGAATAAATTTTGAAGTTAGCAACCCAAAATTTAGACTTATGAATATTTATTTGTATTTTCTTTAGATTCATGTTCTTCTACCTTTCACAAGTCTTAACATGATGGAGAGGTATAAATGCCCATCTACACAAGAATTTAATAAATAATAACTAAAGAAATCAGTATATAATTGCTGAGCTCCAACCCCCTTCTTGTCTTACATCTACCTGACTTTTCTATCTCTATGTCTCTTTCCTTCTTGTTCTATCCTGCCCCCCCACACACACACACACAGAGTGACTTTCAAATTTTACGTGGGTGATTTTAGAATCACCCAGAAGACTTGTTAAAAGTTACATTCATTAGTGGACCTACAACCATAGGTCCACTTCTTGGGATGTGCCCAAGAATTTCTAACCTGCACCCAAGTGAAGCTCAGGTGACTTAATTAGGCGACCACACTTTGAAAATCACTGCTGTAGTGTTTGTGTCTTTACCTTTCTATGACTTCTTCCCTTCTACATAGGAATGTTCCCTGCAGCTACTTTTCTGCTCTTCTGTCTCAGAACATCCTCCGAAATTATAGGAGCCAGTCAACATGCAGCCCAGAAGTACAAACATGCATGAGGGCTGGGAATTTAGGGACAAATGTCCCAGTCTCTTATTTGCCATGAAGGCTATTTCTAAAGGTATTCTGTAGGCATCTCAGAGATGGGCAGAATGAAGCCCTCATTTTCCAAGCAGTAACTTTGACACAGCACATTATATTGGCTGTTCTCTGCCCCTATCTTACTCTCTTTGTCCTCACCCCTGCGTTCTGGGTCACATTCCAATAAACTACCTGCATCAATGTCTTTGTTCCAGCCTTTGCTTTCAGAGGAAACACAAACATCTTCCCTGATTCTTAGTTACTGTAAACTACTGTCCTATTTCTCTCATTCTGTTCATCACCTGTTGTCTCAATGACTCAGTTACTCCATTTCCTCACTTCTTAGTTGCTCCTCAAATTCTGAAGGAAAAGATGGTCTTCTTCTAATGCACTTCCCAAAACCATCTCAGGAAAGGTATGTTCTGTATTTTAGATTTCATCATTTTTTCCCAGGCCCCTTTCTCCTTAATTGTGCAAAATTTTATGATGTTAATTCTACCTTGTTTTAGAAACTCAGATAAAGTGTCTTCTCTCTTATGACACAATTCACTCCTCTGTCAATATGGATTTCTTCCACAACTCTCTAACAGTGGATGGTGCTTTTTGGATCTTGTGTTATATCTCCTTCCTTACTGAAAGTTCCCAAGTCTTCTAGATTCACAGAATTTTTAGCATCTTATTAATTTTTCTCATTCTCCTAGGCCAAAGGAAATACTAACAGTTCCATTTATCAAGAAGCTATGTGCAAACAACTTTATAAGTATTACTAATTACTGACCATTTGGAAACACAAATCACCTAAATATTGGTTCAGCAGGGAATAAACTAGCTACTAATGAGATGTTTGTACCTATTGACCATTACAAAACTTTTAAACATCTTTGCACTCAGTTTCTTTTCCACATTGATTTTTGTGTATTTTCATGTGAAAACCCAGATTTTCAAAGATAGGGAATCATTAAAAGTTTCAACATGATCTAATGTTGAAACTCTTAAGTAGTTTGATTTAAAATGTGTGGTGCCTGATACATATCAAGTAAATCTGTTTCTCCTTCAAAATTTTAAAAGACCCTGTATTATGTTTAAGTCTGTTATTCATCACTTAATTTTTGTGAGTTGTGAGAGGTGTGGATCCTGTTTTAGTCTTCTACACATGGCTATACAGTTTTCCCAGAACCATTTATTGAATGATTTTACATAGTGTACACTGCTGTCTGGTTTGTCAAAGATCAGACGGCAATAGGAGGATGGATTTTTCTGTTCTGATCCATTGCTCTGTGTCCCTGTTCTTTGATAGTACTGTGCTGTCTTGGCTACTATATCCCTGTGGTATAGCTTGAAGTCTGCTAAAGTGATGCCTCCCTATTTGTTCTTTTTGCTTTAGGTTGCATTAGGGAAGTAAAACTCAACAGAAATCAAGCAGGTGGGAGGGAGAAGGTCAAATGCCACATGAAGACATAAAATTGGGGCGATGCATTAATAAGCCAGGGAATGACCAGGATTGTTGGCAAACCATTAGAAGCAAGGAAGAAGCAAGGAAGGATTCCTCTCCCAGTTACAAAGGGAGCCTGAACCACCCAACACCTGAGTGTAGACTTTTAGCCTGCAGAATTGTGGGACAATTAATTTTATTATTATTCAACATGTGCTACTTTATTATTGCAGCCCTAGGAAATTAATACAGCACTCACAAGAAATGCATAATATAAACTGCTAGGTTCACAACATCCATCCTCACTTCTTTGTTAGCCACAGAGCTCTTGAATTGTTAGACACATCAGTGACCTGCTACATATCAATTTTTGCCTTCCTTTGCATACAGGTTAAGCAATGAGATACAAGTAGAAGTCATTTACATCATGACTTTTGGGGACAGTCTTAAAGTAAGCTGAATGAACTGCAAAGCAGTGATTTTTGACCTTTCATCCTTATTTCTACTTACAATATGCATCTGATGACCTGAGCTTCCACAGTCCACTAACAATCATTAGAAGACTGCAGAGAAGTAACCTATGCACTAAGGATAGAAGACACTTGCATCCCTGAGCTGCCATCTAAGTTCTGGATGGCTGACCTCTGGATTACTTTTTCCAAGAGAAAGATAAATCTTCATTTATCTTATTTAGGCTACTATTATTTGATTTTGTTGCATGCCTATATTTATATCACCAGCCCTAACCTTTATTATAATCTTCAGTGCCATATTATAACTTCCTTGCAGACTTTCCTATGATATAATGTCTGTCACTTTACGTTTCATAATACTAAAATCAATGCCCAATGACTCTGCAGACTAGGTCTACATCTGGACTCTATTATTTCTACCAATGTAATCAGTGTCCTTTTGGTATTAAACTTAGACTTTGGGAAAATTTTTTGCTTCTCTATTTGCCCATAATCTCTCCCAATTCATTAATTTACTATTGAATGAACAAATACTTATTAGCCAGTTCCTAAGATCTCAGTTCTATTGTTACAGAAGCTAGAGGTAGCATGGTAAGTGATACTGATAAATTCTCACTCCCAAGAACTTTACATTCTATATGGGGAGATAGATAATAAAATTGGGATGAAATTTATAAAATAACATGAAGGTGGGAACAATGTTATAAATGAAAAGAAGAGGCTATATTATGGAGTCAGAAAGACCCACCCAGAAAACGAATTAGTCTTGGAAGGTTGATTCCTCCTTCACCACCTTGCCCCTCTGTCACACCCAGCCACTGGTAACCCCACAGGGCTGTGACCCAGTTCCCTTTAATGAGCAGATGTTCCAGGGCTTTGTCCCTGTGTCACAGGGAGATCTATGTCTCTTTGGCCAGGCCACCACTCTCTGCTACTATTCAGCGGGGGGAGCTGAGGCCTTTTTGCAGAATTTGTTTCTTTTCCAGCTATATTCCCCTGTTGGAGTTCAGAGAAACTATGACTCAGCCCTGGTCTGTGCCACTGCCAGGAGCTGGCATGTCTGTGTCGGCTGCAGTCTGTGTTGGGATGGCTGAGGTTAGAGCTCACACTCAGCTGTCATTTCCAGCCACTGCCCACCTGCCTTTGTCTCAGCTATGATACCCTGAGGCCTGGGTGCTTCTTAGGCTCAGTAAAGCAGTCCTTCTGGCTAGCCCCACCCTGGTAGGTACTGCCTCAGGCATATTCTTTACTCACAGGGTCTGCATTTCCATCCCATATCTTTTTTGCCAGTGGCTACCACCAGAGATGTCTGCCCCACTTCCTCTGGTTGCCCAGAGAGGCTGGGAGTGTCTTTCCAAAATATCCCCAGGGGTGTGAGCCCTATTGTTCCTGCCACTGCCACTGATGCTCTGTGTCATGGGGCACTGCCTCTCCCTCTTCTGTATGGTTCCCTCAATTCAACATCTTCTCCTTACTCCTGTGCCACAGAAACAGCACAGACCAGCAACAGCCCACACCCTGTCTACACCTCTCAAGAAAATGCCCAAGAATCTGGACTCCATAGGGGACAGCTTCCAGACCTCAGGGTGAGGGTGGATGGGAGTGCTGGGAGTTCAGAATTACAGGTAGAGAATATATACAGTTTTATACAATTTATGTCTAGTGGGAATGTGCCATGGCACATTCATAAATCCTCTCTAAGGAAGGAGTTCCAGTTTTTAGAGGGTATCTCCCATGGGATAAAATAGGAGGGGATCTGAACTCTGCTCCATTGTTTGTATAGAGTACAATGCAAGGAGGGGACTCCCGTCTGCTTGGCAATGGATTTTGTACCTATCGTTTGTGTCCTTGGGGTCACAGCTCACCTTAGCAGGGTTGATGTGCATTCTTCCACCTTCTCTCTTGGCTCAGCTCCAAACCATTGGCTTACTTGCTAAACTTCTGTCCTTTAATTCTCCTTCTGGACTTGAGCCTCTGTGGAAAGCTGGCTCCAGTCAGCCATCTTGCCTCTGCCTCCAAAGTGCGTTTTTGCCTTACAACAGAATACTATTTGGCCTTAAAGGGAATAAAGTACTCATCTATATCACAACATGGATGATCCTTGAGAATATTTTCTAAGTGATAAAAGTTAGACCTAAAAGGCCACATAAAATGTGCATAATAGGTAAATCATGAAAGCTGAATAGAACACTGGTTGCTATGGGCTGAGTGGAGGAGAGGCTGGGTTGACTAAGAAAGAGATGAAGTTTTTTGGGGGGTGGTGATGAAAATATTCTAGAATTAGGTAGTGGTGACATTTGCAAAAATTCAGTAGAACCTACAAAATTGACCACCTCCCTACACTGACCACCTCCTTAATTTGACCTAATTTTCATAGACCAGATATGCAACCACATGTGCATATCAGTATAGTAAGCCTAATTTTTTATGTTGACCACCTCTGTATGTTGGCCAATTTGTTCTACGCCCAAGGGTGGTTAAATTACAGAGGTTCTACTACATGTTATTTAAAGGTGAATTGTATGTTATGAAAATTATATCTCAATTTTGAAATGTCCAATCTTTGAACTCCTTGTTGTGGACCAGTGGTCCAATGAACTCTAAGTCTAAAGGGAAGCCTTGAACTTTCAGCAAATCCTCCACTAGTACTCACAATTTGAGTTGGCTCCACTGATGCTGAGTGAGTGAGAGTGATCATTGGCAAGTCAGCCATGACCTTCTTGGCAGAAAATGTTTTTGAAGAACTAGAGAGGGTTTGGCTTTGCCCAAATTTAGCAAAATCTACTGAAGTATGAGCTGACCTTTTCAGTCAAGCTCAGCCTTTTACCCAGAAAAGAGTGAAACAAGAAATTAAGGGAGGAAGAGAATGGATTTGCAAAGCAAAGTAGTGAAGAGCCCAGATTCAGAAACCAGATATCCTAGGTTTCAATCTCAAGGGATCCATTTCTCTCTGTGGATGCTCTGGGAATCACTTAACCTCTTTGTGCCACAATCTCTTCATTTCTAAACTGTGGCAGTTTGTTACATATTAGGATCGTTATGAAGATTTAATGAGTTGATATTTATAAAGCATTTACAACTGTGCCTGGAATTTTGTGAGCACAACAGAAATGTATATTAATTAAATATCTATATTCAAAACAAAGAAAATAAGATGTTGGCATCCACAGTTATAATATATATGATATGATACAAATACACAAATAATGTGGTACTTACGAAGATAAAGCTTAAGTTGCTTCTTATTGACCCTCATTCAGGTAACCTCACTTGGCTCAAGATACCACTTTTGTATCTCTTCTGATTCTGGTGGCCCAAAATGATCTCTAAATTCCTGAACCTACATTCCCAGAGTTCCCTCTCTCTCCTGCCTTCTGTCCTTGAGGGCTACATTTCATTTCTTACTGATCTACTACACTATGGAAACTGCACAAAATTCCCTTACCTTACTATGGACTAAATTATGCCCCCCCCCATATTCATATGTTGAGGCCTCAACCACCAATGTGATAACATTTGGGTTTGGTGTAATTAGGTTCAGACCCTCATGCCTGGATCAGTATCCTTACAAAGACACACTAGACAGCTTTCTCTTTTTTTCTCTCTCCCCCTCTGTATATGTACAAAGAGGCCATGTGGACACACACAGAGATAGCAGCTGCCAGGAGAAGAGGCCTCAGAATGAAACGTGTCTTGCAAGCACCTTAATCCTAGACTTCCAGCCTCCAGAACTATGAGAAATAAGTTTCTGTTGGTTAAGGTGCCTGGTCTGTGGTTTTGTTACAGAATCCCAAGCTTGGTTTGGCTAGTTGATGGTGAGTTGGACACCAGTTGTCCATGAACACAGGGCCTTCCCTGTGAGACAACATAGGTTTTCTAGCACCTTCTCCCTAGAAGCCTTCCCCTCTTGTACCATATCAGCAGCATATTCTAACCAAATATTTTCTAAAACATGAGTAATTTATAGGTAACTTTTCAAAGAAAAATAAAATTTCTGGACCCTTGTGTTACCTCAGAATTTGACATACCCTTAATGATTTATGTTAATGCAATGGTTCAATTCTTTCACTACTTTTTTAGTAAACAATCACAAAACCTTCATTGGTAGCATGCAATGGTATCTTGGAGGTATGTCTTATCTCCATGAATGCCAGTGGTGAAACTGCCATTGCACAATAAGACTTACTTACAAAGGGTTGTCTGGGTGTCCAAAGCAGGCTTTGACATATTTCGTTTTCATTTAGTCATCAAATGAAAACCACAAATGCAGAAATTATCCTAGGGAATGTATGAATCCTAGTTTGATTGATACTGTTCTAACATCTATTTTAAAATGTCCTATTTTTTGGCACTGCACTCATGGAAAGTATCTCCAATTTCTGGAAATGAATAACTTCAACCAGGGGTCCAACAGATACCAACAGCCAGACCAGGGGTTGATGCAGCCTGGTGTCTAGTTTGAAGAGAATACTCTAAAAACTCAGGACCTGTGGAGTGGTGGAACTCCATTTCCTCTTAGAATACTCTGCAGTTTTTTTTCACACTCACACACACAAAATTTAATTAAACATCACCAATCTCCACTTTGCAATATCATGAGTCATTGGTGATCTCACATCACTCCCCTGGCTCCTTTACATATCTGGATTTCTCTGAAGCACCAATCTTAGAAGTGCTTTCCCAAAGGCCTTGATGTTGGTTTCAAAGTCATTTCATCTCTTCCACCATAAGGAACACCGTGTCCTCTGTGGATCAGTATTTTCTCCCTGTATAATGAATTGCAGTTTTGCAGTCCAGGTTCGGTAAACTTAACTCATTTCAAGGAGAGTTATTTAATGATGCTACTGGACATGGCTTCTTATGACTCAAATTCCAGGAAACTTACTATAGCGTATTGCCTGGTAAACACTTAGAACCCCACAGCTATCAGAAATTTAAGTACTCTTCACTGAAACATGTAATTCCACATTATGGGTGGTTTCAATCCTTCCCCACAATTTAATTAAATACTCAGAGTTACCACCCCATGTGGTTTTTGCTCATCTCCATACTCACAATCATGTCAGCCATTTAGATGCACTGACTTAATACTCCACCTTTTGCCAGCTTCCTCAAGAAATACCACAAATCACCTATGTGTGGGGAAGTTATCTTTGTGGTTGTGTGAAGGTAGGGATTCTTAGCAGTGGGTCTGGGGGTTCTTCAACTCAAAAACTCCCTCTACTTTTTATAGATCTCTGCTAATTCCCAAAGATGCATATTCTTTCCATGTGGGTTTCCCACCAGGCACTGCTCCATGGGAATATTGCCTAGTACCCCAATTCCATATTCTTCTTTGTTATAGGACAAAAAAAAGATTTCCAGCTAAGGGCTGGTTTGCATGATCTGTACCTCCATTCATTGGATCATGTTTTTTTTTTTTTTTCTAAAGGAAATGATTCTGTAAGAACCCTCTGCCTACTGTGTGCATTTAAAGTAGGTTGCTTATTTCTTCCAGTGACTAGTAAAGCCATGTTTCATATGACTCATCACCTTCACATTTAATCCCCCCTACATTAAATCAAGCACAATTTCCTTGAAGAGGAATGTAACTCCAAAAAGCACCCTGATTCTGGCATTATCCCACTGAATCGGAAATAATATCAGCAATTTGTCTGCTAGGGGATGAAGTTTGGTGACTGAACTCAAATATTGGGAGGGCATAATAAAACAGTGGAAAACATTCTGAAATGATCAGAATCACTGACAATGTGACATATATATTTTTAGAACAGATCTTTTCAGTGATAACCTGTCTAGAGAGAAAATTGTTTTAGAACCTTGAAAATAAGCTGACATTAAAAGCACATAGGGCCAGATGATGGATAGCTTCCTACCTTTTTGTGTTCAATGTCATCTAAAATTAGATTGTTTCCTGGACAAGACATGTGATTCAATATTCAAATAGACTTGCCACTTAAATGTTACAGAGGAGCTAATAATCAGCAGGAGTTACTTAACCTTAGAAACTCGGGTTCTCTTGTGTGGGATTGAAATGAAGGAAGTAGAGGACACTACTGGTTAGCTTTTGCCACATAACAAACCACCCTAAATTCCACACACACCCCTGGTGAAAAACTAAACTACAACTTGAACTTTAGAAATAAAAACAACATAATTTTAGATAAAAAAAATAAACTTGGCTCGGTGCCTGTGGCTCAACTGGCTAAGGCGCCAGCCACATACACCTAAGGTGGCGGGTTCGAATCCCCAGCCTGGGCCCGCCAAACAACAATGATGGCTGCAACCAAAAAATGGCTGGCGCTGTGGCAGGCTCCTTTAGTCCCAGCTACTTGGGAGGCTGAGGCAGGAGACTCGCTTGAGCCCAGGAGTTGGAGGTTGCTGTGAGCTGTGAGGCCATGGCACTCTACCCAGGGGGATAGCTTGAGGCTCTGTCTCAAAAAATAAATAAATAAATAAATAAAACTTAAAACTTGGTGGCTTAAAACTATAATCATTAATTTAGTTTATAATTTTATGAATCTATAATTGAGGTTGGGCTGCCCTGGACTGCTATTTGGGTCTCAGTTGGGCTAACCCTCATGCCTATGGTCACTTCCAGGTGCTTGGGGCTGGCTGCTCTAGAATGACTAGACAGTTCCTTTATGTTTCACTTCTTTTTTTTTTACCTTTCACCAGATACCCTGGGTTTGTGGCAGTCATGCGGTTCCAAGGCAAAGACAGACACACACAAGGTCTCCTGAAGTCCAGACTCAGACATCAGACCAAGTCATAGTCCAGATCAGACATAAAGGATAGAGAAGTGTCATTTCTGCATGGGAAAATCTGCCAAGAGGCATGGATGTAGAGAGGGGAATAAATGGGTCATTTTTAGCAAACAAAATACAAAAAAGGTATTTCCTAACTTGAAATTATTTCAAACTTAAAAGAAAAGGTAAAAGATTTACTCAGAAGAAAAACAGGTTTGTCACCCACAGTTGCTGTTAATTGATGAGGAGTTATAAAAATTGCATTGTCTCCCTGAAGAGATGTTTTTATCAGCCCTCTTGGTGATATTTCTATGTCCGTCATGCCTGATCTCTTCCATCTTCTTTGGTTTTCTTCATCTTCTCAAAACAAAACACAGTTATGGATTCTCCAAATACCCTGATTTGATTAATTCTCAGTGTATACTTGCCTTTACCCTATAAATACAAAGGGTGACAAAAAACTATATACACATTTTTAAAAAGGAAAAAAAAAGTCTGTATTAAAATTGTAACACTCAGGTCATGTCTGACTCTTCAATTACAGGACATACAAGATATAATATACAAGTAACAAATGTTATTGGTATACATGGAGTATTATAATTTTAAGAGTGTTTTCTTTTCTTAAAATGTATATAAATTCTTCTGTACCATCCACAGAAAGTAGATGGTATATACAGCTATTATATATAGCCATACAATTCTTAGAAACCCATAAAGTTAATGCTTGCCTACTGGTGATTGTTATGCAAAGCTTTACTGTGATAGCTGATGTACATGAAAAATGCTTTTTTGCCATTTCACCTAGGTGGAAAAGTACTACAACCATAGAGAGTTCATAAGTGGATTATATTCTCCCCTATAGGATACAATCTTTAAAATTTGTCATGTTTATTCTAAAAAAAAAAACCTTATAACTTATAAACAGCATTGCACTTGAGTTACAAGTTTAGATAAGGACTTTGAGAGCCCTGTATGTCCAGACTAGAAAGCGTTTAGCCATCAGAGACCCCTGGCTGTGTACATAGCCAGTTACACTGGTAGTGAAGGCCACTTCTGGACTTTCACCAGTATGGGACTGCATAGCATGCGGTGACCTATGTATGTATGGACAGATCCCTCTAGACTAGTGATGTTCGACAGAAATATAGTATGAGTTGCTCATGTAACTTTGAATTTTCAAATAGTCACATTTAAAAAAAAAAAAGAAATGGGTAAAGTTAATTTTATTTAATTTAATACATCCAAAATATTAGATTGTCAACAAAAAATAAAATGTGACCCTTATTTTGCCTTTAAAGGCAAAAAATAATCAGGGTCCTCTTTGTAGGATCTGCATCTAGTCTAGCTCAGTGCACGACACAATATGTGACAAAATTTTAGGCTGAATAAAAGAACAATGCACAAATCAACAAGAAAGGGTGCTTATTATATATATTAGGTGATTCAGTCTTTAGGGACTATATTTTCATTGTCTAAAAGGATAACTGTTATTTCCTGTGCATTTTGGTTTTAAATTCTGGAAACTACATGTTGGCCCATGTAATGCATTGTCCTGAATTTGCATTGTCCCTGAATTTCCCAATCAGAGGCTTAGTTGAAGACAGCGTTTCTTTAGACATAGGCAAGTTTTAGATGGGCAGCTGGAGTTAGAACAATCTGGGTTACATGGCAAAGGACAATCCCTGGCTGCCTCAGAACTCCTCCTAAAAATGTATGTTTATTTTCCAGTAAATGGATTTCATGTAGTTTATACTTACACCTTCCACTTAACTCTGAGTTCTATGACAGCTATTTTCTTTTTCGTGCTATGAAAGCACTTGGTCTCTTAAGTTCCCTTGATAGACATTCCTTGAAATATTCATAAAGTTTTCTGTAAATGTCCAAGCTTCTCTTCAGCATTAATAAATATATCAGTAAAAGAAGAATCACATATCAAGCCAAGACAGGTTAAAACTTTAGCCTACGATTCTCTTTGAAGTCAAAAATCTCTAAAATGTATATCACTGTTTTTGTTCTTGTTAAAAAAATTGCTTTTTCTGGTGGCGCCTGTGACGCAAAGGAGTGAGGCCCCCGCCCCATATGCTGGAGGTGGCAGGTTCAAGTCCAGCCCCAGCCAAAAACTGCCAAAAAAAATTGCTTTTTCTAGAGAAAGAAAAGCTGGGTCTAAAATCTGAAATGAAGGAAAATGTGAGCAAAAGGACAAACTCCTAGAGGCTGGCAGACTCAAAACACTGTTGCCACCAACCTGACTGAAAACAGGTGGCATATTTAGTAGGTCTGAATGGAAGAGAAAAAACAAGTCCCCCACCACTGGCTTTATGTTTAGTAGAACTAATGCAGATTTCTTTTGAGCTTAAAAATATAGATCAAAACAAAATAGCTGCAAGAAATTCAAAACACAAAGGGTGTTCTTTTTGTATAAATGGTCATAAGTCTTCAGGGCAGTTTGAACTGTTTTAAGCTGTGTTAGTTGCTTTAGTTACTTTAGTTAATGGTAACACTAAAGTCCCCACCTAACAAGAAGTACTGTGCATGCTTAACCAAATTGTATTTAAATATACAGTGGTGCAGACAGAAAGCTCTGGATCACCTGCCAGCAGGAAGTTTTAAGATAGGGTTCCACAATCAGGCAGGCAGTGTGAATCTTGCTCTCCAGAGATTTCCTTTTGCTGCCCAGGAGTCAGCATACACAGGATTCCTATCTTGACTGGGAAGGAAAGTCCTGTGTAAGTAACCTCTAATAAATCATAACTCATCAAGGTGGATTGACTCGGTCATTTCTTTCATCTCTCAGCACCATCTCAATTTGAGGGGCAGTTTTTCTACATCATCCTGAGATTTTCTGGAAACATGAACTCACATGACTAATGAATCCACTGTTAACAAGAGACCTCTCTGCTTTTTATTTCCTCAGTCATTTAGTTAATAAATCAAACCACCTAGCAACCTTTAAGTTTATGACTTTTCATGTGGCTCATGGAACTGATTGTACCAGCAGCCTCTCAATTTAATTAGTATAACTACTGTGGAGCCTCATTTCATGAAGGGAAATTAGAACTGGGCCCTAAAATTCCAAGAGTAGGGTGATAATCCTATTTCAGGAAAATTTCCTTGGAAATCTATTTAAGAAGGAGTTTAAAAAATGTTCAGAAATTTGTGCTTATACAAAACTCACATGCAGACTATAGCCAAAATTGTAACAAAGTCCTACCAAGGCTTCAAGGATAAGAGAATCCCTATATTATCCAACAATAACAGATCACAGATAAAGAAGAATAGCTAAATCACAAGTTTTACATATTCATTTCAGCTTAACAAAACACCCCCCGAAATAGCCATTATGATTATTCAAGATTATGAGTAGTGATAGGGTTGTTCTTCTGTTTTATGTGGTGTATACCATCTGGGGCTACTTCTCTATATGCTGTCACCTTAGTCATCTGGAGGCTTCACTCATCTGGTACATCCAGAAGAGAAAACCTGCAGGGATGATGACTGGTGCTAGGGCATCTGCTGGGAGCTTAGCTAGGGCTCTTGACCAGAGCACTTTGATTCTACCCCATGTAGCCCACTGTGTGTAAGATTGCCAGATATAATACAGAACACCAATTAACTCCAAATTCCATAAAAATAACTAATGCTTTTTAGTATAAATATGTGACATGAAATAAAATTATATTTTGAGGCCGGGTATGGTGGCTCACCCCTGTGATCCTAGCACTCTGGAAGGCTGAGGCAGGTGTATTGCCTGAACTTATAAGTTCAAGACCAGCCTGAGCATGAGAAAGACCCTGTCTCCAAAAAATAGCCAAGTATTCTGGTGGGCACTTATAATCCCACCTACTTGGGAAGTTGAGGCAAGAGGACCACTTGAGCCCAAGATTTTGAAATTGCTGTGAGCTATGACTCCATGGCACTACACTGAGGGTGACAAAGTGAAACTCTGTCTCAAAATTTTTTTTTTAATCATATTTTTTAAAAATGAATGTTTGCTATTGAACAGCACTGAGTGAGAGACAATAGGGAGTTCTCTGGAAGCCTGAGTCACTATCCCTGCCTTTAAGTTGCTTATATTCTATTTGAGAAATAAGCCCAAGGTCACCTCAATGCCATTATTCCTTTCTATTTACTTTTGCTAAGATCCTGTTAGTGTGGCAGGTTACCTCTTTAAAAAGGCTTTTTAAAAATCACTTCAATAATATAATATATCATGGTTTGCTTTATTGTTTTAGTTATTGCTGTTACCAGCACCTGGAAAATATGATAGACAAATGTCTAACTGGGAGTAATTCTCTCTCTGGTTTTATTAACATCATGAAAAACTAAGAATAAAATAATAGATGGCAGCTAATTGCAAATTCTACAGTGAGGAAATCTGCTACTCGTGTGGGAATTGCAGAGAAGACTGGGGAAAGAAAAGTTTCTGTGGCTTAGACCAACACTCAGCTCAAATGTAAGAGAGAGTTAAAAGCAAAACTCTCAGAGAAAGAGATGTTGAGAGTTATTGGTTTGCTGTGGATTTCCCCCTCCCTCAACCAGCGCTGGAGGGAGCGTTCTGAAAATCTTTTGGAGACTGTGTTCGTAGGTGGTGCGGATCCCTCAGGTGGAAAGTCTCAGGGAGAGAACGTGATTATGGCTGCCCAGCTGCCCTAGCAATAAAGAGGCATCTTTAAGATGACAATAAAGATGCAGAGATAAGGAGAATGACCTGAACTCCTACATTTTCCATATATCAAGAGGACCAGCCGTGGAAAGTGTTTCTGTAAGACAGAGGCTGACCTAGAGGTAAGCTGAAAGTATCTTAGTAATTAAAAGCTACAGGCTTCACCCCCAGAGAAAGAAACCTGGGAGATAGTATCATCCGGTCAAGATGCTCTGAAGATTCCATCAATGCATTTCCAGCAATAGTCAGTTTTGTGCACTGGCCAAGCCCAGGGCATGCCAAAACAGAGCATGAGGGTACACACAAGGAAAACCTTTCCTATCTCCCTGCACCCCGTGCTAGAGATGTGAGAAACTGACTACCAAAGAGGGTAGAAAAGGAAGAAGACAGGAGAAACATAAGATGAGAAAACATGTAAACAGTGACCTACAATCCTCTTTCCTCATTAGCAGCTTCTCTCAGTTGGAAAAGTGAGAAGTTTGGGCTGTAAATGAAGAAGTTAAGAGTTGTGATTACTCCATGAGTGGGTGTTTCCATTACTGAAATGAAACTGTTTTGTGTCATGAAGTATTAAAGAATTTTTGTTGTCTACATTGTGAGATAAGAGGATATTTTAGTATTGGACCAACATTTCATCCAGGGTAGCATAAGAACTAATTTCATACAGTGTCTAAAAGTTCTAGAAAAAAAAATACATAAAAATAAAAAAGTTCTAGGGAGAAAGGAGTCATTTTGTGATTCTTCCTGATGGATGATGCTTAACATATTTATATATATTTATGGGCTTTGCTTGTTTTCTGTCTTGCTCACTGGAACATAAATTTCCCAAGGGCATGGACCTTATCTTTTCTATTCATCCTAGATTCCTCTGAGGCTTTCAGCACATTGTGAGTGCCAAATAAATTTTTGTTGAATGAATACATAAATGGGTAGCTGTGGATACAGGAGTGGAAGCTCTTCTACATTTTAGGAGAAAATGTCTTAGCTAAAATTTAACCAAAAATAAAAAAAAAAAGAAGAAGAAGCATTTAAATAATCATTGCAAAAAAAAAAAATTGTGTAGGAAGAGCTCTTTTCCAACCTCGCCATCATTTACACCGACTTCAGTAGAAGTCCGGAAGTCACATTAGGCTCCTCTTGTCTAAAATCTCAGCTACTTAACGATATTCTGCTTGTGTAACCAATTACTGTAGTGGCAGCTTTTCTCTCTCTTTTGCATTTTCTTATATGATATAGCAGTAGAAACTGCTAATAAAACTGTCAATTTTCTTTTACTTCAATAAAAGGTCACACGTGACAACAACCCCACTCACCTACTAACAGCAAGAGCCTTTATTAATGTTTTAAATGTACACAGTGATATTTCTGAAAGGTCAAATTTTTAAAATACATAAAATGTCAGTCCTAATTCTTTTCCCTTTCTTTCTCTGCATCCCTCCTCCCATCACCATTCCTTGCTGTTTGGCCTCAGATATTGCACTTATTACAAATTGTGTTCAACCAGGCAAACATCAGGTGGGGGGACCCAATCGGGGGATAGGACAGGAGAAGCACATCTCTACATGGAACATCTCTCCCATAGCTAAATGGACAAATGTGGCCATAATTGACTTTTTTCTGAATATAAATATTTTATGAGCCATCACCAATAGTTCTTATGATCTTGGTGTTTCTTCCAAAAATTGTATTTCTTACCTATTGCCATGTAACAAATTGGCCCAAAATTTCCTAGCACAACAGACGCATCTTTCTAGTTAGAAATCTGGGTGTGGCTTGGTGGGCCCTTCATGGGCTGCAGTAATGGCAAGGAAGGGGATATAACAGATTTAACAGAGGAAGGATTTACTTTCAAGCTCACTCACGTGGCTATAGATTGGATTCTTCACAGGCTACTGGGCAAGCTGAATTCTGATCAGAATCCTCACTGAGGTCCTATCCCCTGGACCTCTCCCTGGGACAGCTCAGAATGTGGCACTGGCCTCCCTTAGAGCAAGCAAGAGAGAAGGTGAGAGCAAGAGTGAGATAGAAGGTGCTGTCTATAACAGAACCTGGGAAATATGACCATCATTTTTGCTATATTCCATTTATTCAGTGTGAGTCACTAGGGTCAGCCCACATTTCAGGGGAAGGGATTGCACAGGTCATGGAGACCAGGAGACAGGAATCAGTAGGTCCCATCTCACCATCTTAGAGGCTGCCTGCTACAAATATCGAGCATACATTTTCAGTAAAAACAACACTAACAATGAAAGGACAGACTGATTGGTTACTATGTGACATGCACTGTGCTAAGGATTTTACATGAAATCACTCATTTTTTTTAAATTCTATAAATTGAGTGCTTCTCCTATCCTCAGTTTATAGTTGAAAAAAATGAAACTCAGAGTCCTACAGCAACATCTTCAAGATTCCATGACTAGTTCAAGGCAGAGGCTGTTCTTTATCATTGCAACACTCAGTCTCTGCAGCACTCCTTCTGATCCATGATTGATATTTAGAAAGGTAGCCGGCTAGGATTAGGTCATACCTGTGTCAGTGAGGGAGGATGAGATGAACTAGGCTTGTCATATGGTTCAGAAATTCACATACAGCAAACTTTCTCTATCCTAGGTTGTGAACTAGAGATAGAAGTGAGTTAGATATGAACATTACCTTCTGCAAACTGTTATTTTTTTTGCGGGGGGAGAGTTAATATGAACAACCTTGTTAAGGGACAGAATGATCAATGATGAATCATACCTGGATCACACCAGGCATGAATACCAGGATTTGGCCACTTAATTTGTCTAAAAGGCCAAAACGTGGTTTTTGACCGTGGAAAATTCATTAGCATCTTACCCTTTTCCTTGAGAAGTTGCCAAATTAATTCTATGCTTTACTAAACTAGAGACAGTTTCTAAACAGCAAGAGAAATTTTTCATCAGTTTAAATTCTCTAGAGTAGTGATTTTATTTAATTTGGAAGAAATAGAATTGTTGCAGATATGTTTAAGTATCTACTAAAAACTGAGAAACTTCTCCTCAGATGGATTAAGATATTCACAACATTACAATATCAGTGTTTCCCATGACACCAGACGCCCGGATCAATGCACCTCAGACATCTCAGCTTACTCTCAGATCCTTCTTCAGCACCAAGGTGAAGTCACTAAATCATTTGATTTAAACATCAAGATATTGATGAAACAATTACTTAATAGACATCTTTTCCTTTTTATGCATCCTGAACAGCCAGGCATAGAAAATCACATCTAGTTAAGGAAATCTTGCCAGCATATTCCAGGAGGAACTCTTGTATATATTTTTATACCCTGCCAAATGAGGATGGCGCCCCACTGCGGTGTCAGTGGAGACCAAGACGGAGACTGGAACTCCCATTCCTACCCAATAGTAACAAGGCAAACTCTTAAAGAATCATTAGTACCACTTCTGTGCAATATTTTCCAGAAAATATAAGAGAAAATAACAGTTCCCAGTTTATTTTATGAAGCTAATATTACCCTGATACCAAAACAAACACAGTACAACTACATGTGACTCTATAGTTATCTCAGAATAAAATGTTCAATTTATTAAAATTCAGGGAAAATTCATAAAAGAAATAAAACAGGGATGGTATGTTTATCTACTGTGAATGAAGTACCAATATCTGTGTCACTCTTCACATTTGTAAATGTGATTTATCCATTTGAGGAGACTCCCATTTTTCCTATATTACTGAGAGTTTTCCCATGAATAGGTATTGAATTTTGTTAAGGATGTTTTCTTCACTGATTGATGCAATCATGGTAATTTTTCTCTGTTAGCCTTCCAGAAAAAGGGAAACTAAGTTCAGCTATTCAGGCTTTTTTTTTTTTTTCTTTTTTGAGTCTCTGTTTAGGAGAAATGAACTTACAGAAGTTAGATATCATTGGAACTAGAAGGCAGCCACACAAAAGGTTACCATGAATTCAGTGTAACCAACCTAGAGATGCCTTACAGAGATTGCAACTGAGATTCAGCTTTAACAGAGATTCAGTAACTATGTACATCATAAATATCTTTCACTTTTCTTTATTTTATGGAATATAAGAAAATATCACTCTGCAGAAAAGTAGACACCATGCTTGGAGCCACAGGACACCTGGTCACCATTCCAAGCTTATAGGAATTGCCAGCAGATATTCTAAAATTATAGGTAACCTTGGAAAGAATCAAACAAGTAGAGATTAAAGCTTTGATGGATTAAGTGATTAGGCTTTTTATATTAAAAGGGATATATAGAAGGAAAATGGAGCTAATACTTGCCCTTATTTTCAGTTTTTAGCCTCATACTCTTTTCAAAATATCATACTGTCTCTCTTCGGAGGCAACAGTGGGTCATATAGCAGTGATGGTCAATCTTTTTTTAATTTCTTTGGCGGCACCCTCCAGGATAATTTATTTAAAAATAAGAAGATGAAATATATGTATAACTACCTACAGCCTGACAGAGAAAACAAGAAGAATAAGATTTGGCAACAGAAACCCTGAAGTCAAGTTCATTCATGTTGTTAATATTTTTTTTGAGACAGAGTCTCACTATGTGCCCTTGGTAGAGTGCTGTGGTGTCAGAGCTCACAGCAACCTAAAACTCTTGGGCTCAAGTGATTCTCTTGTCTCAGCCTCCCAAGGAGCTGGGACTGCAGGTGCCCACCACAACACCTGGTTATTTTTAGAGACAGAGTCTCACTCTGGTTCAGGCTAGTCTCAAACCTGTGACCTTAGGCAATCCATCTGACAGCCTCCCAGAGAGCTTGGATTGTAGACATGACATGTTCTTATAAACTTAGTAAAGTCCACTATTTTTCAGAGTCTGATGTTCTTTAAGTGAAACTTCGTATCTTTATTTACTTTTGTTAAGAGTTCTTGTTTTAAAATCATATGAAATAAAACAAGTAGATAGAACTTAAAGAGTTAAAGGTACAACACTGATGTAAGATACATCTATCCCTGAGTAATAATTGTTGCAATGGAGAGAAATTACAGTACCAGACACACAATCAGAAATGAGTCTCCTGTGTATTCCAGATTATGCCTGAATTCTTCCTTTCTCTATCATCTAAAGTCTCTTAGTTGTAAATCTCAATAAAACCTTTAAAAAGCAATTTGGTAAAAAAATGTTTAGCTAAATGCCTTCTGCGATGATATGTCGAGAGGGTTTAATTCCTCCCACTTATGCTCCTCTCATCTTACAAGAATGTTGAATACCCAAATGTCTCCTTCTGGATGGTTCCTCAAGCAGAACAGAGCTGGATTCCAGATGATGATTAATTTAACTCCCGGGCACACTAAGATGTATTTTCAAGAACAGTACTGAAGTAAAAAAAAAAAAAAAAGGAAAGAAGATGTGGGGAAAAACTTGTTAAAATTAGAGTTCTTGCTTTCACTCATTTCTGGAGCATAATTTATGTCTGTTTTTAGGAGCAGTGTTTCATTGGCCATGACATGCATACCTGGCTCCATTTGTCACTCATATTACCCACAGCTGACATGCAACAAATCATCCTTGATTTTTCAATGGAATCAATACCTAGGGTCTGAATAGAAAATTCTCTAGAAACATACAAAAAAGCATGGAAATAAACCAGTTTGGGTTTATTAGGAGAAATGAGTACGTTAAAGTCAGAGCAGTTGAAAGTAACTAGTAATTGAGTAAAAAAATGGAATTCTACAGAGAATATGACAAGGTCCTGTTTTCCTATGTCTCACTTTTGCCCTGAGTACAGCTGTGGAAATGTAGCAAGGTTTTCTCGAGTGGGTCCACTCTAGAAGGTTGGTTGGCAAAATTGTCAACTTAGAAATGTGGAAATGGTTAACTGGCTGCTATGAGTTTTCAATGGAATTGGTAACCTCAAAGACCTTAAGACTTTACAAAGATGTAAGATGCCAATTAAAATGTCAGAAAATGACTTTAAATACTAAAATTTTAGAGCTATATCTTACCACCCCCCCAATGTAGTGGAAAGATTGCCTAGGATCCACTTCTTTGAGTAACACTGCTCCTCTAGAGACAAAGAAAAAGAACCTTCTCCCTGTTACAAGACAAAACGGACATTGCTTCCTCTCCCTGGTCCCTTGAACATACACAGAAAAACTGTCATCTTTTCCGGGGTAGCTTTTCAAGTATTTAAAAAGAACTATCACCTTCCTTTGTGTTTTCATTCTCGCATATGTATAAAAATACAAAAATGTATATACACTATAATTTTTATTACAGAAAAACAGTTCATAAGAAAGGAGAAAAAAGCATATTAAAGTAGAATAGAGAGGATATGGATGATTTCTCTCTTTCCCTAATTTCCAAATGGTTTCAAAGCTTGTGAAAATTCTTTGGTAATGGGGAAAAGGGAGATATAAATAAAAAGACAAATTATTTTTCCCCCGAAAAAGCATGAGAAAGAGAAATAAATAAATATGCTGAATTTTGACATTGAGAAAAGTTGTATAATGCAGCCTTCTCATTTTTATGGTAGAAATGAGGCCAGGAGAGGTGTGGAATAGACTACAGTCACCGGTAAATGTGGGGCAGATCAGAGACTCAAGACTAAAGACTCAAGACTAAATCTTCTGACTCTAAATCTAGGTAAAATTACACTGTCACCTAACTTTAAGGTAACATAAAGTGACAGAATTGCTGTTGTTTCAATATCCTGGTCCCCAGTGGTTGATTTTTCTTAGATTTCCTCTTTGACCTCTTTTTCTAATAACAAAAATTATTGTTATCAAAATTTTGTTCTTGATTTTGCTACCAAATCAAGAAATAGAATTTGGTCTTGCTTTTCTAGCTTTCTCCTCTGCCTTGGGTACACCTGCTGAGATGTCTAAGCATTTTCACATTTACATCCTCTCTCGATGTGTCATCTGTAGGCTCATCAACTCAGAAACATAGAAATGGTTGCTATCCATCTGACAATGGAAGGATAACATTGAAGACTTGATAAGGATGACACTTGAGAAAACTGTCTAATATTTCTCTGTTTTTTGAGTTACCAAGACGCCCATTTTAGTGTACAATTTCAAGAATGCCAATAATAACCAAACGATTACATCTAACCCCATTTGTTCCAATTTATGCACTAACCACAGATTTGAAACTCACCCATCTATCCTGAGGAGACAGGTAAAGACAGAAGTGAAATGACCCAAGTAAGAAAGTGTCTACATTTAGGGTGATGCTACTAGCTACTTGAGGGGATGACCCTGAGGCATATCCTGTATGATGGCTCCTCAATTTTCCCAGCAGGACAGAGCCCCAGGGCCCCACAGTAGTTACCTACTCAGTGATTCACCTTTTTCCTTCCCTGGCTTAGTTCCCCACTTCTCCATCAGTGCTTCCTGGGATCACTTTCCAAATAAACTGCTGGCATTCAACTTTGTCTTGGGATCTGCTTCTGGAGAAACTTAATCTTGACAACCCCTTCTTGTATACACATACCCCTTAATAGACACTTAGGATAGAAGACATGTCTATATATGTGTGTGCATATATATTTTGGTTAGAGGCAATCCAGAAGCTAATTAGGAAGTAAATGTCTCATATTTTCTTGAACATGACTGAACAGTCTTGATTCAAGCTCTGCTGGAATTTGACTAGGAGGCAAACAACTGGGGAGAAGAGTTAAGCCCATGGCGCATCTCCAGCAATTCCATGCCCCCTTACAGGTACCTTCTTTTCCCTACTGAACAAAGAAGCATATTTATTTACCAACTTATATGGAAGACAGTTAGCTTGTCAAAACAGTCATTAGAGGAAACTCAGTGGAACTCATAGGGGTATACACAGCTATAAGCTGTACTAAAGAGTGTCACACTGCCTTTTCTTCTCTTCTCAGGGTGTGTCACTTTATAGTGAGTCACGGGCTGTTTCTGTGAAGTTTCCCCATTAAATTTCCGGGTGTAGAAAAGAAGTGAATCCACTTTACTGAATCAGTCCAAGGACATTACTAAGAATGTGCTGGCCTTTCTACCTAAGGAAGAGAAATTGGTCTAGGAACATCCCAGTATGTGCTGCCCTTGTGCTGTTGCCTTTCATGGTGATTTGGAACATGTCCCCTGGAAGGAGGTGCTTTAGCAACCTACATATGATTTTTTTAAGTGTTAGATAACAATGTAAAAGGTTACACACTGAGAATCTTGAAGACCACATCTATAGATAATATGCTGAATCTTCTTCAGCCTCTACGGTAGAACACTGAGCAATCAAATCATTAGCCAGAAGCCAGGGAAGATATCTGTAGGGTCTTGGAGGTGGGCTTGGGGCAGCAGAGCAATTGTAGGACATTCAGGGGGATCCATACAATAGTTCTTTACCAACATGTACCTGTACAGAAGCATTTAAATATAACTACTACTTTGCCCTGGTGGGTGCCACCTGCATAGCATCCCATGAATGGCTGTAACTTGGCTCTGGCCAGGGCAACTGTGGATTCCAGCAGGTGCTCTCTGCTCTGCTCTGGCTGCTGCTATGTAGTGAAAGCTGAAAAATGACAATGATGGGCCAGCAGTGAGTAAAAAATGCCAGTTCCCTTACTGCCAGGGTGCCAAAATCTGACCTGCAAGTAAGGCTTCGGCCTCCATGAAATCAGGATGAGCCTGCAGCTGAGATTTCTAATACTGTGCCACTATCTGGCTTTTACCCTTCCCTGTTCCTGTGTTTCTTGCCTTTTCACCTGTCTCTTCCCTGACAATTTGCCCTGGGAGCTCACAAATCCTGAGCTCAGGATCTGACTCTGAAAGATTTGCTCTAACCAACTTACTTTCTAAACCACAGTTATTTTTGCTATGAATCCTAAGGAATCCATTTATTCCATTCTTCTCCACTAAAGAAGCTACATAAGACCCTGTTCCACAAATTCTTACTTCTGTCTTATTTGCTCTCTGCTGCAGAGTCTTTGTTCTGAGTCAAACAGTTTTTTTGCAGTTTTTTTTTTTCTTTTGCCAGGGCCAGGTTTGAACCTGCCACCTCCAGTCTGGTATATGGGGATGGTGCCCTACTCCTTTGAGCCACAGGCACCACCCTAACAAGAAAGTCTTATGCATTATCTCATTTAAGTGTCACAGAAAAACTGGGCTATCACTAACCTCAATACACTTTGAGAGAAATGAGACAGAGAGAGTTAATGGACTTGCCAAATGTCCCATGTAGAAGAGCAAAACAGTGGGCTTAGGTCTGATACCAAAGACTGGTTCTAACCCCACTGTTGATTGTGGATCCTCATAGGTAAGAGGATAACAAAATTTCCTGACATTTTTGAGGAAAGGTAAAGTCAAGGTTGCTTTCCCCAGTAGTTAAAAGCCCCACTCCCTCTACCAAAGCCGCTGCTCTTGCTATAGCAGCCTGGAACCCAGGTTTTCCATCTTCTGCCCTGCTGTGGCCCTACTCTAGACTCCTGTCTCTCAGTCCATTTTATGCTGCTATAATAGGCAATTTGTAATGAACAAAGATCTATTTGGCTTATGGTTTGTGAAGATGGGAAGATTGAGGAGTTGCATCTGGTGAGGGCCTTCTTGTTGCATCACACATGGTGGAAAGCATCAAGTGGGTGAAAGAGACACAGAGAAAAGATAACCAAATGCATCCCCTTGTCAGGACCCCACTTCTGCTATTTCTGCTATAACTAATATACTCTGGAGATAATGGCATTAATCCATTCATGAGCACAGGAGACCTCAAACTAATTACGTCTTAAAGGTTCTACTTCTCAATGCTGTTTGCTTTGGGGATTAATGTTCCAACACATGAACTTTAGAAGACACATTCAAACCATTGCACTCACTCTTTTCCCCCAGTTAAATTATTCCTTCATGTGGTTCAGTAGCAGTTGTCTCGTTATCCAAAGTTCCCAAAAGAACACTCACACAAAAACATTTCTGAGCAACGTCACAATTTACTGAATCAAGCATTCTAACAATTTATCTAGGAAACTATATAATAAAGCTCTTTAAGTGCAAGGATCTTCTTTCTCCTTGAACTCCATATTCACTGCTCAGATGGCCCCTCCCTCTTCTACCTACAAAATTATTAAAACTCTCTTCCATTTTTTATGTGTATGCATAAGCCAGCCTAAACCCATGCAATAGCCACATATCAAAGGCTTTTTTCAGAAGAGCTAGCATTTCCCAGAAAATGACTCTTTGCCATATATTGCTAGAAGATAAGTATTTTTTCCCGTGTAGCATATTTAAAGCTAAGGAGAGTTCTCAATACTGGGTAGATGAAGTAGCCCTTCTTCCAATGCATTACCCTTAGAAAATGCAGATGAAAGAAGTGTATCACATCCTGAAGCCAAGAGAAGGTCCTACCATCTCTCAAGGTCCTCCACATGGTAAGCAAAATAAAGGTCAAACAGTTCAAAAATGATGATGACATTTGGAGATGACCCACTTAATGTGAAACAGCTTGCAAATCTTAACTAAATTACTAGAAAATTGTGAAACTCCTTAAATTAAGAAGCAATGAGCTCAATCTGTTTATCTTATAAATAAGAGACTGTAGAAGATGGCAAGTGATTCTATGAGGATAGAAATTCTTCACTTGGTATAGGTAAAGTTATGTTGAGTCAAAGTTAAACTTTATTTCATCCTTTACAAGGTTATGTCTTGATTTGGATGTTAAAGGCCTCTCAGGGCTTCCTTAACCCTCTTAATATTTTCATTGCATTGTTTTTCATTAGAATAAAGTTTAAATTATTTAGTATAGTAATTTTTTAAATGAAAACTAAAATATTATTTTATTTCCTTATAATAAGTGATATATCTTTATTCATTTAAATTATATTAATTTTTTTGGCTTTGATTAATAGGAGTAGGTAATTTTTTTTCTGTAAAAAAATGTATTTACCAGAAAGTAAATGTTTTAATATTTGAGGGTCATGTTTGGGGTCTGAGTACCCATCGTGCACATTCTTTCTTTTCTTTTTCTATTTTATTCACTTTTTTTCTTTCTTTTTTGGGGGGTTTAACAATCTTTTAGAGATGTAAGAAGTGTTCTTAGCTGCAGAGTATATGAAAAGGCTGTGGGTCACTTGTTCATGGGCATAATTTGCCAACTCTTGATTTAAAACAATAGCACAAAAAATTGATGGTATTCCATGAATAATAATCAAATATTATTTTTAAAGTATTCAACTAAACAAAGTCAAGCAAATTCCTTTATCTCAGGACTTCTCAAGGCCTTTCATATGTGAATGTATATTGCAGATCACCAATAGAGCAATATAGTGTCCAACACTTCTTAAACACATTTTTAACTATTTTGTTTATTTACGTATTTATTTATTCATTATTATTTTTTTGAGACAGAGTTTCCACAAAGCCCAGCTAGTTTCCTTTCTTTCTTTCTTTTTTTCCTTTTCTGTTTTTAGTAGAGACAGGGTCTTGCTCTTGCTCAGCCTGGTTTCTAACTCCTGAGCTCAAGCAATCCACCCTC
This sequence comes from Otolemur garnettii, assembly GCF_000181295.1. Taxonomy (NCBI): domain Eukaryota; kingdom Metazoa; phylum Chordata; class Mammalia; order Primates; family Galagidae; genus Otolemur; species Otolemur garnettii. The sequence goes on from NW_003852420.1 coordinate 4,277,202, forward strand.
CTGAGCCTTCCAAAGTGCTGGGATTACAAGCATAAGCCACCATGCCTGGCCCCTGGAAACACACATTTACACTAATGAAATAAAATCTGAGTTCTATGAAAATTACTGAGGGGAATATGTAAATTAATGAGAAGGCTGAGATATCAAATTTTGTTTCAGTTCAGCAAACAGTAGGCTGTGGTTAGCATGGTAGTGATAAGAACTGTTTCCATATTGAAATTTAGTTTCTGAAATCATCCTGGATTAAACTCCTCTTGTAGCCTACTGTGAAGCCTATCTTTTCACAGGAAAGTTTCCTGAGAGGTGTCTGACAACTTCTTGTGGATGGGGGGCCAATGTTTAGGTCACACCAAAATAGCAGCATTCACACTCAGAAGCTAACTGCTGACCTAGAAAATTACCTCTCTGACCTCTGATGCTAAAAACAAAGTCATGATTTTCTTTCTTTCTTTTTTAATGTGCATGACAACTTTAAAATAGAAACTAATAACAATGCTATTTTCCACTTGATGTGATAAAAGGCTTGATGAAGGAGAAATTAAAATGATTGACTAAGGTGAGAAATCTCAAAATTCTAGCTTTTTATTCTGTCCATGGAATATTTATTTATTTATTTATTTATTTTTGTAGTTTTTGGCCGGGGCTAGGTTTGAACTTACCACCTCTGGCATATGAGGCTGGTGCCCTAGTCCTTTGAACCACAGGCACCACCCTGGCCCTGGAATTTTTTAACCCCTTTACTTGGGATAATTGGTATTTTACTGTACCAATAGCATTTTCATTTATTTTCAGTTCTTAATCTTGTCATCCAAGTTATAGGAAAATGTAGGAGAAAGAAAATGGGATCATGTTGCCACTCTATGATACATTAATGATGTGACTTTAGGAAAGCCATTGAACTTCACTGGCCTTGTTAGCTCTCTATGAATTGAAGTGGTAAAAATTAAATAACATGGAGTTAATATTTTTATCATGTCATATACATAATAGGTGATTTAAAATGATTTTTTTTCTCTGCTTTCTTCTTTTGCTTCCCTATTGTCTAGTTATCTCAGTCTAAGCCTGCCCAGCACAACACACTGTGAGTAGCACAAAAACTTGACCCTATAGATAATGAGCCCTTGATCTGAGATAGTAAGCAAAAAATGCTTTAGCTATGGAAGTTTGGTTTTCTCCATTTACAAGGATGTACCAAAGCTTTGTAAAGAAGATACCCAAATTAGTGATCCTCAGGGGTGATGATCTAAATTTTAAAAGAACTGATAATTCTAATGATTATCGCTTTAAGTTTGTCTGAATTTTAGAACAATAAGTAGTAGGAAGATTGGTTTCTGCCAAGCAACTTTCTCACAGACAAGACTCCATTTTTGTGAGCTATGCAACATCTTAAGAGCTTTCTACAAGCTCTGAAAACCTGCCCTGCATTTTTCTGTCACTCAAGTATCTCTGCCAATTTCCAATATTGGAAGGCAGAAGCACATTTACAGTCAAGATACTCCCCAAGCTTGTTTTAGCAATTCTGTGGCACATGTTTTGAATTTACATCTTTTATATATGTGTAACTTTATAAAAGCTCAACAAGGAAATGTAAAATGCACAAAATAGCTGTCAACAATGCTTCCAGTAATATGATTTATTTCCAGTTAACTGATTCTCAGTGGCCATTGCTAAGTAAAACTTGACCAGAACCAGTTCCAGAAAAGATACAGAATCTAAGCAATCCAATTGCTATGATGGAGAAAAAAATATTTCAATGAACTTTTTTTCTAAGAAAAAAAAAGCATCAAGCACAGATGGTTTCCCAGGGGATTTGACTAAATTTTAAAAGAACTGATAATTCTAATTATTGTTTTAAGTTTGTCTACAGCACAGGATAAAAGAAAAACTTCAAACTTCTTTCTTTCTTTGAAAAATGCTGTAATATTTCTACCAAAACCTGACAAAGTCAAAACAATAAAAGAAAGCCCCAGATCAATCTCATCATGAAAAGTAGTACAAGAATCTCAACAAAAATAATAGCAAAGAAAAATGTAGCATCATGTTAAAAAAAAAATCAAGATGAAATTCAACACAAAAAATTAAGACAGTACTGTATCAATATTAGTAAATGGAAATGTAAATTAGTAAATTTACCATATAAATAGACCAAACATGATCACTATATATATGCTATAAAGGCATTATATATAAAAATGAAAATCTGTTCTTGACCAAAAAAGACAGTATAAAGTAAAAATAAAGTAATCCCCTGAAATATGAATGATCCTAACCCAAAGTCAGCACTAGGTTTATTGGAGAAACACTAAAAAGCATTCTCATAAATCTTAGGATGTTGCTATTACCATTATTATAAAACGTTGTTCTAGAAATACCAATTAATACAATTAAATAAGAAAAAAGTTGTAGTGAGAAACCAGGAAACAAAATGATCATGCACAGAAGATTATATGGATAAATTGGGAAAAAATAGAATTAAAAACTACCATGAACAATTCCAGAATTCAAAAAGCATCCAGGCACAAAATTAACACACAGCATTCTCTAGTCTTCATAAATTCCAAAAATTAGAAGATGTAGTGGAACAAAACAGATCATAGAAAATGGCATCCAAGATAAAAGGAACATAAATAAGTTTAACAAAAACATGCAAATCTATAAAAATACCTCACAACATAAAAAAAAAACATGAAAAAGATCTCATGTTCTTAAACTCACAAATCTATCAAGCATGCAGGGGTTAGCTATAAATTCAAGGTGATCCAAATAAAGAGATAAATAGTGTTCTATCTGGATCAAGATAGATTCACTCCAAACCTAGTATGGAAAAATAAGCAAGCAAAAATAATGTTTAATATTAAGTGGGAGCAATAAGGTGAGAGGACTAAGCCAACCAAAAATTAAAGCTTATTACAGAGTCACGGTAACGTAAACAGTGTGCCACACAAATAACAAGAATTGCAGAAGCCCAGAAATGTGCACGCACACATAGCAATTAAATATGTTATAAAGATGACATTTTAATTTGAGGAGTAGACTTTATAAATATATTGAATAGCCTAGTAGTCTTCTTGAAAATATAAACATATATAAAATACATATACTATGTATGTTAAAATATGTATGAGATCTGACAATAAAGTTCACAAACTCATCCTGGAAAGATGCTACATCCCTCATTGTTGAATATCACTATGGTCACCACATGGTCAAGGGGAGTACTTTGAAGGTGACTGGAGTTTTATTCATTAATAAAATGTGTAGCACTTTTCTTAGGATGAGTTCTCAAATTTAATTGTCTAATCTCATCCCTCTATATGTCTCTATCTATATCTATATTTATATAGATATCTATACCTTAATCTTCAAATGAAACAAATTGCAGATTGATTAAAAAAACATTTATTATAGCAAAAATAGAAAATTCCTAAAAACCAAAAACCACAAGGTAACAATTTTTATATAATCTTGAGATGGCCAGAATTACCGTATGCAAAGTCAAATAACAAACTTATAATGTCTATCTAAAGTAGAATGAAAAAATAGATGATGAAATAAATAATGATATATTATATAATGGAGTACAACCATATGGTACACTGAAAATGAAAAATCATGGTTACCTTCAGTAGAGGGGTAGAGCTCACAAATCCATGCTGAAGAAAAGATATCAGACACAAAAGAATAAGACTAGATGATTCCATTTGTATTAAGCTTAAAAACAGGCTAATTAGTGGTTGAGAATGCATAATTAAGTAGGAAGATAATTGTCACAAAGCAAGGAAGATTAACATGAAGTCAGGTTAACGGCTGGCTTTGTGGGGGAAAAGTGGGATGTAACTGGAAAGGTAACTACAGAGGGCTTTGAGAGTTCTGTTTCTTGACCTGAATGTATTGATTCATTAAGCTGAATATTACATTTTGTATATTTTTAATATCTGTGTTATATTTCACAATAAAATAGTTTAGAAACAATAAAATAGTTTAGAAACACTATCAAAAATAC
>NW_003852420.1:4284902-4299474 GCF_000181295.1 Otolemur garnettii
GTGCCTTGTGCATTTCTAACCATATACTTGTGTCATCTATTAAAAATGAGTAAAAATGATTTTTTTAAACAAAATAAGGAAAATTCAACTGTTTAGCTTTGGTTAATTTTTAGTCTTCCTAACTTAGGAGTTACTATTGTGATCTAGTAAATTCCTGGGATCTCAGAGTTGACCGCAAATGGGAGAGAAAGGAAGGGTTTTTCATTCTGGTTTTCACTTTAACAAGAGTCTTTGTTTCTTTCTTTCAAGTGTTTTTCTTTTTTCAGCTGCATTTATTAGTATTTTAAGTGAAAAATGTCAGTAAAAATGGGGTCTGCTGCTAGGAAGTATTTCAGACCCATAAGACTCTGTCCCTGCAGTTTATGATACTGTGGAGGCACGTAGAGATAAACATCCACCTACATTCATGGCTACCCAGCATAAAATGTAAATTCTCTATTTTAAAGTATTCTCATGGTTTATAGCTGTCATGTGTTTGCCATTAATACCTATTTTTTGTGGTTTTTAGAGGTACTCAATGCTGGGCCCTAGATGCGAAATGAACCCCACCCCTCCATTTTACTACTATTGCTTTAGAAATTTTCATCTGTTTTCATTTACAATTGGGGCCTCCCTGAGTACACTGCAATGAAATAGGGAGGTGGCCTTTCTAATGCTTAAATTTTGGAAGAAAGTCTTTGGTCCAATGACACATCTGTGCAATGATAAGTTGCAGTGACTTGGCACCACGTTTTTAGTAGTTAGCTTAGTTACCTCAGAAAATAATTACACCTTTACTTTTATTTTCATAAAGACAATCGGCAGTTTATGGATTGCTGTAGTCTGGGAAATCATGGCAAGTAAGCTTCTTAAGTCAAAGTGAAAGTATAATTGGTAGAACTCAGCAGTTTCAAAGTGTGAGGATTATGACATAGATTGCAAATCAGAGAAGTAGAGGGGAATGAAGTCTGCTCCAGATTTATGGGCTTTCTGATTGTTATCTCTTGATCTCAGGCAGGCATGGAGTTCTGAGTCACACAGGGAAACTGAGGGCAAGATGGGGTTGGCAGGCAGCTGCTCTAATTCCTCATCAGATTTGATGCTGCAGGTAAGGATAAAGAACAGGCAGGGGATGTGACATTGCTTCCCCTTTGCATTCCATTCTGCTTCTGCACTGGAGATGAGTTACATGTCAGAAATAGCTACACTGTTTGTGAATTGAAAACAATTAAAAAAGAAAAGAAATATCATAAATCTTAAATTTAACCTCAAAATTCCTTGGAGCCAGTGTTGTTTTAAATAACTGTCTTCTTTCAACCCCAGTTCCTTCAACAAGCATCTCTGAGTGTCCACCATCTGGAACTAGGCCCACAAAATGCTGGAGACCAGATGTTTAAATGTGCTGTCATCTTTGCCTTCTCATATCCCATAGCCTGGTATTAGAGACAGACATGGAACTGTTGCCTCCCACATGGAGAGGTTTGTTCCCTTGGCAGGTATCAGGCCAATAGAAACAGCCAAGTTAGTTAAAACAGTGGGTTTTTTTTCCATGGCAGAAATAAGGACCGCACTGGGTATCATTCCCAAAGGTGTGTGTGTCTCCCCACCAGAAGGTTAGGTTGAGTTTCTAAACATAGGTTAAGGAGGCCTGATATACCTGGATCCTGCCATGGAAGACACCAGGGGTCCATCTGATTGGATCCTAGATCCAGCCATGGCATGTGGCCTTCTTCATTCAGTCCCTACTTCCTCAGTTCATACACTTAGGTTCCACAATTTCAGGCTTGGGTCATGTGGGCATGCTCATGTTACAAGACCTTCAGCCTTAAAGCTCATGGCAACTGAAAAACAACTCAGCACTTTGTTACATCAAAGTGGAGACAGGTGGGTGTGGTGATGTTTCATAATCAGAGCTAGCCTGTTTGTCCTAGACTTAGTGGTGGCACAAAGATAGATAGAATAGGATCTGCTTAGGAAAGGTTGGGGAAGGCATTCCAAAATATAAAAAGGATAAGCTGAACTTAGAAGAAAAGTAGATATGCAATAGTGAGAGACATCTTGGGCCAAAGCTAAATAACTACACAATTAGGGAGAGACATCAGGAGCATGGACAGAAGCAGCAGAAAAGGAGGATGGACAAGGATAGGTCCAAACTGGGATCTCTGGCCACATCTGCACCACCTATGGCAGACAGTTAAGGAAGCCCACTGGGTCTGCTCTCCTTTCTCACCCAAGCAGTTCATTAGCAGGGCATTTTTATTCCCCCAATTAGTCTGTGGTTCAGCATGATTGTAGTCACTCTATTGCTGAAATGCTCTAACACGTGCCCACCTTGTTAGCCTAGAGAGAGACCATCTCATGTGACAGTACTTCAGAAATGCTGTATTCACAAATTCAATTTTGCAGTTTCTCTGTATGACTCAGGGTTCCATGTGTATGTGGTGACTGTAAGGTAAAAAGTGGAAAACCTATAAACTCAGAATAAATTTGATTCACCTTTCACTTTCTGATTGTCAGTCTACATCACAATATTCACTCTTTGGTTGAAAACATTGTGTCCTGAAAATTACATTTTTGCAGCTCATCTTTTTAAAAATGCACATTCATCACTGTTTTCTTAGAATCTACCCAATATTAAGTAGCAACAGTACTGCAAGCTCCAGTTTTAATAACCGTTCTTCAAAATATACAAATCCAAGATAGATAGATTCACTTAGGCCAGGATTCGTGTTGTGTGGATGTGATTGTGTGTATGTACATGTACAGGCTGTGTGTTGCACTTCATCGACATTTTTCTTTACACCCACAAAAAAAGATTATTTGTACATAGTAGGAGTTTAATAAGTTGAAAACACAAAGTACCTATTATTCGCAGTAAAAAGAGGCGATCATTTTGAATTAAATATACATAACCATACAGAATTAGCCATCCATGAGAGACACCCTTATGCTATCAAGGAAAAGAGGGGCTTTGGGAGCTTATTCAAATCAGTTTCCAAATTCTTAAACAGGAATAAATGAAAGCGTATTGTGTCAGACTGGAAAATGTCATCTTGAACACCATAATCATTAGTTGCCTTTGCCCCACAAATTATAGTAGATATATACAAACAACTGTTAGCAGCTTCATTGAGCAGAGGGAAACCCCAAGAAAAAGACAAGCTGACAATTGTATAGTTCTCTCCCAGGCATTCTAGCTTCTACCCCCAGCAAGTCTGGAAACCAGCTGACCTATGAAAGTCTAGCCAAGTGACCACTTGAGAAGTGATTAAAGATAGCCAATAACTGTCTCTCAATTCTCTGCTGAACTCAGCTAAGGTGATTTTTTTGGAATTTAAATCAAATTTTACTCTGTCCATTAGGAGATAAAGAAGCTAATGTATCCTAAACCTATCTTGCCTCTACCCTTCCATCCCCTTTCCGCTACCCTGGCCAAGAGTCCTTTAAGGCAAAAGGAAAAGTGTCAGCATCTACTGTTTCTGGTGCTGAGTTCATACAAAACTTCTTTTCCTTTGTCCACTGGGGTGTTTTCATGTTTGGAAAGAACTCTTTCTGAAATGCAGAATCTGCTTGGTTTTCCTTTTCTTGTATGTGGTCTGTGGAGACTACGTCTGCTTATTCTGTTTCTTGTACCTTCCGTTGGAAAACTTACATTCATGGTAAAATCATTTTCATTCCCTAAATCCTACTTACACACTTCCCCATACAATAACACTCTATTGAAACTATGGGGAACAAATAAAAAAATAAAGATTTCTTTCATTTGATAATTACTTTATGATGCAGTTGCTATGATACAGTATTACCTAGTTAACCATAACCAGTTGCAAATTTCCAGAGTGTCTTAATTAAGGAGAAAATGGCATTGTTTTCTATAACAATAATAAGAAATACAAAAAATTCAAGTAAAAACAAGTTGTCAAGAATTAATGCTAAGGCTTGAAAACTCTAAAAATGCTTTTATACAAATGGAAAATTTTTATAATACAGTCCATCTGAAAAATTTCCTCCATATTTCCAAAAATGATATGAAAATTTAAAGCATCATTACCTACAATAAGTAATATCTCTCTGTCCTTTGTTTAAAACTGGTTATTTATTTGTATGCTTTATTTTAAAGTAGTGTTGTGTTTTTTTGTTGGTTTGTTTTTGGTTTTTTGCATTTTTTGGCCGGGACTGGGTTTGAACCAACCACCTCTGGCATATAGGGCTGGCGCTCTACTCCTTTGAGCCACAGGCACCGCCCTGTATGCTTTAATTTAAAAAAAAAAATACTTCTTTACCTGTTAGAACATACATACACAAAGCGATTTCATACTAAAGCACTGTGATTTCATACTAAAGCATTAACACCCAATAGAACCACCACTTAACTACAGTAGGTAGAATTGATTGCTTTTCTAGTGTGAGGCAGTCTTATCCTAAGCATTGCATATGTTTTCACATCAACTTTATAAAGTTGGTGTTATTATTTCGTCCAGTTTACACATAACCAAACTGAGACATGAAAAGTTTAAATAATCCTTAAAAGTTCTCATGGACAGCAAGTGGCCACACTGCTAATCAGACCAGTTTCTTTAGCCCATGCTAGGGCTCTGACTTCCTCTCACATATTCTGTCTTTGCAACATGCAGCCCTCCTAAGGAGAAACAGACAGTCATGATCATTGGCCAACTCTTAACAATGATATGATGAAGGCCTTGATTGATGAGACCAAAAGTTCTGGGAATCTGGGTTTCTCATATCAACCAAGTATATACATCATTTTTTAATACTTTTTATCAAAGAGCATGAGGTTTCTAATTCTTTATTTTCCTTTTAAAAAACTATCTTTTTAGAAAAACATCCATCCATTATCACTACTGTTGCATAAAGGAGACAAAATTTTAAAATCAAAATGTTGAGAAGATACAATATTGGAATTAATAAAGCTTTTCACTACACCATCCTTTTATTTCTATTCCAGACATGGACTAAAAACATTGTTACACTTCAGCGCTGATCCAAAGACCCATTCTCAAAAATTCCAATCAAAACTGTTCTGTCTCCATTGTTTTTTGCTCTTCTCCTTCTTAATATTTTTTACTCCCTTCTCCTTCCTCCTCCTCTTCCTTCCTATTCCTCCTAGTTTCTTGACTTGTCCACCAATGGTGGTCATCACAGATATGGTCAAACAGAGGCCAACAGGAAGAAATATAGGATCAAGACCTGGAAACCTACATGCTTAATAACCATTCTGTGGATAACTAAAAAAATTATAATAGTAGATGGTTATTTTTAACCCAAGTCCCCTCCCTCAATGCTGAATCAATGTATGAAATGATCTTCCATTCTTGTGACTTCCCTGCCCACCTTGGCTCCCTCTGCTTTATCCTCCTATGCACAAAAATTCCTCCCACACTTTCCAAACTCATCCCAATTTCCAGAGTACTTTTTCTGTATCACTTCCTTCATCACTATGTCACCATCTGTAACAGTACCTGTCACTGCCTCCTATTCCTCTTCTGATTCTCCTTGCCTGTCATGCAGGGTAAATCTGAGGCATATTCTACATCATTTCCTTGAGGTTTCCAGTGAGTTTGAGCTTCAGTTGTCTTCAGTGATAATCTACTTAAAAATCCTTACTTTACCAGTGCCCCTCCTTTCATGCCTCCGTTCTTCCTGGGAGTGCATTCCCAACAAACCACTTATTCTTGAATCTTCATCTCAGAATTTGCTTCTGGGAAAAGATAAATGAAGATACTATCTGAATCAACTTCATCATCCTGGTGATCTCATTCCAGTAGATGATATGGATCTTCATTAAAATTATGTCTAAAGAAAATGAGTGCTATAGAAAAAGACCTTTGTAAAACAAAAAAATGTCCTCCTGAAGGAGCTGGGCAGTAGTCTACAAAACTAAACTTCCTGCAGCAGTGTACAAATCACTGCGCTTTACCAAGTAACGTACCATTGCCTCTCAATTTTGTTTCATTCCAAACACTACACAAAGAAGTGATTTGAGAACCTGGAACTTAGACTCTACATTGGCTGGTGTACAAACTCCAGTTTTTCTGCTATGATTCTGAATAGTCCACAGGTATTTCTGGAAGTCTGATGGCTATGACTATGAATGAACCCTCAAACCTTTTCTAATGCTGTGCAGAATGACTCAAGGCCCTTCTTTCATAAGCCTTGCTTCACTGTCCTTCAAGTATAAATTTTTATGATAGATAGAAGACCTTTTGATATATAACATCAATTTTTCAGCTATAAATGAGCAAAATGGGTGTCTCCTTTTTGAATATACTTGGTTATACGAGAACTTAACATTCACTGATGCCTTATGAATGACACATTCAAAATATCTTTTGCCTCCATCAAAATTTCACTTTGGGTTGTAATGTTCTGAAAATACCATACAATAATTCATCTTCTTTGGTTTTTGAACTACATAAATTAAATCTGAGATAGTACAATTGGAGTCAGAGAATTCCCAGAAGTTGCTACATGTAAAGTCTATTAAAAAGTAGGGGAGACGGGTGACAAGTCTTCTCTCCTTTGCCCTTGTCCAGTCTCATTCAATTTGAATTTTCACATATAATTTCTACTATGTAACCCACTTCAGATTGCCTTTAAAAACTAATAATTCATTCAAAATATATTCATTTTTTGTCATGTTTTTTCACTCTATTGACCACTGAGAAATTCACTAACTAGCAACCTAAATATCCTGTTGACAGAAATGTAAATTAGTACAACCTCTACAGAAAACTGTATGGATATTTCTCTAAGAACTAAAAATAGAAATATTACTTGATCCAGGAGGCTTGCTACTAGGTATCTACCTAAAGGAAAAAAATCACTATATCAAAAAGACACTAGCTTTTTGTTTATCACAGCACTATTCATGGTAGCAAAGTTATGGAATCAACCTAAGTAACCATCCACAGACAATTAAATAGAGAAAATCTGTTTTATACACACACAAATTTACACATCACTGAATACCAGTTAGCCACAAAGAAGAATGAAATCATGTCTTCTGTAGCAATTTGGGCAAAACTGCAGGCACTTATCTTGAGTAAAACAATTTAGACACAGAAATGCTGAATATTCACCCTTATAATGTGGGTGCTAAATAATGTAATGTGTCCACATGGATGTAGACTGTGGAATGACAGACAATGGAGACTGGGAGGGTTGGGGGACAGCAGGGAAGAGGAAAATGAGAAATTACTAAGAAAGTATAATTTTGAATACCGAATTATATTCAGTAATATACAATGTACATTATTAGGCTTATGAAAAGTCCCAAACCCAGACTTCACCACTACACCATCTATCCATGTAACAAAATTACACTTGTACCCCATATACTTATACAAATAAAAAAAGAAGAAAAATTGCTAAGTCTATATAGTCAACCTATTGATAAAGAATAAAGGAAAACAAGTGAGGCAACAAGCTAATCCTGCAATAAACTGGAGGGATGTTGGCAAAGGAAAAGGGTACCAAAATGGCTCTTACCAAAACCCAACTCCTGAAGTCAAAGAAAAGGGACTGAACTAGAATTTAAAGCAGTTGCACTTTTACTCTTGAAACGCTGATTTGATACCCTAATTCTCTCATGCATACTGTTTTGAAGAAAAATCCACAAGTTAGGGTGTTACAAAGTTACTAAAGAACTATTTAGGACTACAAAACTGAAAATGGGGAGATTAAAAAAATTATTGAATCATCGCTTCAAGTCTTAGTAAGTCATTCCCCACATTTATTCTATTCAAACTGGTTGCTCATGACAAATAAGTCATATATATATATGGTATATATGGCATGCCTCTGGTATATGGGGCTAGTGCCCCACTCCTTTGAGCCATAGGCATCACCCATAAGTCATATTTTTTGAATAAATTGTGTTCTCCTTTTGAAAACTCTGTTTACCATTTGAGATTGTGATTCTCTCACTCAAGGCAAAATTGCCTTCTGTTAGCCTTGACATTACAGCAGTTGGAAAAAGGAGGCTTCATATTCTCCAGTTGTCAGAGGACGAAAACAAACCACTTAAATGTGTAACTAGTCACCAGCTAGAATCTGTTATAATAATCATGATCTTTTGTGAAAATCAATTAAGTATGAGGCATTTTAATTCACCTTCTCTAATCTTAATGGCAACCAAGAAAGTAGGTATTATTATCACTGTGTCTTAGAAACCAAGGTTCTAAGAAGTTACCCATACCCATATCTATTAGCTAATAAATGCTGGACTTGACATACTTGATTGTATGTCAAGTCTCACATACAATCTGCTATGAACTATAGTTGTCTAAGTTTAATTTACAACACACTTGAATAAAATGAAAACTTACCTGGAACCATAATAAATCAGGTAAAAGAAGAGAAGCTCTGGTTAAACTGGGAAGCCAGGAATCTGACTACTTTGATTCCTTTTCCATTTCCCAGCCTTCTCTGCACCAGCCACAGCAGCTTGATGGAAAGTTGGTGCTGTAAGGAATCCCATGTTATACCTTCTAGCCCAGCAATATCTCCCACCATAAACATGAGCATCCTTACCATGTTTCCCCCAAAATAAGACCTACCCAAAAAATAAGCCCTGGCAGGATTTCTATGCATTTGTTAAATATAAGCCCTACTGCCATAATGAGACCTAGTGATGGATGTGGCTTAATATCATATCTGCATAGCCATGCCATGCATTTCAGCACAGAGTGGTAAGGAAAACTGGAATACCTTTTATCTGCCACAGCTCCTTTCTCCAAGCTGTTCACACTTGCACAAGTGTGCGTGTGATAACGATGGTCGGAAGCATCCTGTTGCACACGTGTGAACAGCTAGGGGAAAGGAGTTCACACATCACTAGTGCCAGCCTCACCAACAAGGTCGTCTCCCCCTGTCAGGTTCCAGAAGAAGATGACTTAACTGTATTTGAATAAATGTAGACTGTTGTACTTAATGAAAATAAGACATTCCATGAAAATAAACCCTAGTGTGTCTTATTGAGAAAAAATAAATATAAAATAGTGTCTTATTTTCGGGGAAACATGGTAGGCCTACTAGGTGTAGATCACCAACTTACTTACATGCACTCCCAATACAACCCTACCACACCTTTGAAGGGAGTAGAAGTTCCTTTCCTTCTCCTTTTAAAGATACAGGTCTCCGTGATCAATGTGGCTATATATTTTACTGAATTTTAATTTCTGAATCCAAATTCCAAACTCAAAACATTAAAGAATAAAATTACTGAAAGACCATATAAACACATGATAATCAATAAAAATAATAGAGAAAGATCACATTTAACAAACAGACAATAGGTACAGAACCTATAAAGTTGATCGTATTACATTTATGTACACTTTTTACTCATATATAGTATCCATATATACAGTAGAACCTCCATAGCTGACCACCTCCCTACACTGACCATCTTCTTAAATTGGCCTAATTTTTGTAAACTGGACACACCTCATGTATCAGGACAGCAGTCCTAGTTCCTTATGTTGACCACCATTACCAGTTTGTTACAGTCCCTTGGATGGTCAGCTTACAGAGATTCTACTGCATGCATGTGTCTTTATAAAATATATATTTCAAATTATACTATGCATGTATATAAATATAAAAGTAAAATTGAACTCCAATTTTCTGTATGTATTAAATATAAAACATTTTTTTAAAAACCTATCTTCTAAGGAATTCTCCTCTGGCAATGCTGCTCAGGGTAGAATGATGTTATTTAAATTCTTCTCTCATTAAAAGAAAAAGGAGTTTGCTTCTTCAGAGTTTGTGTGTATTTATACCACAGCTTAACTGGCATTTTCATCATGGTGTTTATGAATCGTAATGCAGTTTCACTGCAGTTTCTGACACTCTCATTAATTTGTTCCCAGCGGCAGTTCATTACCAACATCACAAACAAAACATGAGCTCTCCCTGGGCACTCAGAGTCCACCGGAAATTAAGCAGACAGGGCTGAAAACATCTCAGAGCAAAGCCAGCCAGCGTCATCTCCCACAGCAGGCTGGAGGCAAGTACAAGGAGGCAGCAGAATGAAAGACTACACACCTTCCTGGTGCCTCTGTGCCTTCTGATTTTTCAGCTGACATGGAGTAGCAATTCCTTGAAGAGGATGGGATCTGGCTGCCTTGATGATCAGCCTTCTCTGATCAGCTGCTCTGGGTGGAATGAAGCAAACAGTGTCAGATTTTTAGTGCAGAGAAAACTTAGAAACTTCAACTGTGATTCTGATGCCTGTGCTGACCCTTTTCAGAGCTCTGAGCTGACACACTTATCCAAAATCTCCTCTGTAGTGTAAGTAAGCCACATGCCTCCACAAGTACAAACAGCCTCACTGAATTTAGCTTCCCAAAAAGCCCTGTCTTCAAAGGATCTCAGTGTTTTGGCAAGATGCTAGATTAGAAAAAAAAATGACTTTGTTAATTGTTTGTTACTGTCGTGAGGTTCCTGTGTCCCTGGACCATGATAGGTCATCGTGGTGCAAGTAACAGAAGACCCAGGTCCCCACCACAACCCAAGCAGCACAATCTCTGGGCATCTCAGTAAGGCCTGCTAAGTTCTTTTCCTTAGTTATTTAGATGTGCTTCACATAATGGGCAAGGTCACTGAGAAGTGTGGATGACATAGGGCATGGGAAATGGCTGGCCCTGAGGTTTACATAACACATTCCTGATGAAGCACAGGCCCTGAGGTTTACATAACACATTCCTGATGAAGCACAGGAAAGATTAGAAAGTTAGTGTTCAAATCATAGTTATGCCACATTAGAGAAACCACATTAGGGCTCGACCCTGAACTGCATCTATAAAATCAGGATAAGAAGACAGCCTTCTGAATATTATATGACATTTGAATGGCATCAACTTTTGTCAGTTTCTAATGAGACAGATGCAAGTTTTGTAATCGGTCTGGGGAGCTGGGCAAGCAAGACATCCCCCAGCAGCCCTTCTCCAGAGCTCAACCCCAGATGTAGATTAGGAGACTAGAAATGCCTAGGAAAGGAGCTCCTCCAGAGGCTCAAAGTGAGGGGATCACCCTTGCTTAACATCTGAGCTATCAGCAAATGTGCTATCCTCCTACCTGGCTTCCTGCTGCCACCCTAGCATCCCCATCTGCATTCTTAACAGGAACCAGAAGCATCCTTACTAAAACGTGAAATTGCTTCAGTCTCCTGTTCAAAGACTTCACATGATTTTAAGCAGAAAAAAATCTACAATCCTCACCTCAGCCCACACAACCTCAATGACCTAGCCCTGCACCAGGGTCTCTCCCTCCACTGGCCCCCTCCTCCCTCTGATCCAGATATGTTGGCTGACTCACTCCATGTGGGAACACCACAAATGTCCCTGTCTCAGAAACTTTACCTCTGTTCCTCTTTCCTGAACCACTCCTTCCTGGGAATCCCCAGTGGTTCATGTCCTCCCTGCACCATGATCATATTTCTACCTGAAATATCACCTTTGTGAAGAGGCCTTTGTACACACACCCATGTGTATACGCTCTCCATCTTATGTGTTTTATTTTTCTCCAAATGTACTTATCATGCTTTTCTATATACCACTTGCTTATTTTTCTATCATCTGTTTTGCACTCCCACTCCTGATTAGAATATGAACTTCCTAAGAGGGCAGGAAGTCATATTCTACCTCTTTGATTCACTATTCCAGTGCCCAGAATAGTGTATGATGCGTATCAGGTGTTTAATAATTACTTATGGAAATGACAGCACAAATAAATTTGTTCAGATATTGTAAGCACTGTTCTGCAGACATCAAAGGGCACCATGATGAAGCTATTAGAAAAGTAATTGATTGATTTTGATGATACAGAAGGTATTCGTGACCTTGGCTGTCAGATCCCAGCAGACAGTCACACTAACTGTGGTGTCATGAGAACCGTAGATTGTAGAGCTAAATCCTTTATAATCTTGTAAAGAGATACCCTCCTCCACACCAGAGGAGCCACTCCTCAACATTTGCTCAGAAGCAGGGACTAAGTGCATAATTTATGTGCTACATGTGCTCTTTCCCCTTGCTAGCCCTGCTATGCTTTCCATATTCCATCTCTCCTGCTTCCTCAAGTATGTCTCAAACAGCAAGTTCATGCCACACAGAATATGAACCTAACAGGTGAATTTCCATCCAGGGTATACTTCCCTTACTATTTATGTGGGGGGAAATGTAAATAAAACTACAGTAAAGCCTCCTTTTTAGAGGCTGAGGAAAACCAGCAAAAAAAGCAAGAAAGATCTGATAAAACTTATTTAAGAGATGGAAAATATAAATATTAATAAATATCCTAATTTTCTTTCTTTAAAAGTTATATAGTGATTACTACTATGTATGGATGGGAATGTATTCAGTTCTTACTTTTTTCATGCATTTTCCAGGTTATGTTCTATTTTCTTCCTCTGCAAAGCTGCAATAAACACTATCCTGAATATATTACCTTCTCATGCTTTTATTTCTATAGACAGGATGTTTCTGAAGTGAGTTTACATAGATAAACGATATCAATATTTTTAATTTTAAATAATATTTCTAGGTAATTTTCTCAAAGGTATCAGCAACTTACTCTCCCACCAGAAATGTACAATGGTGTCTCCTCACTTTACCCCCTCCTCAGTAAAAGCTAGTCCACATTGTGTTGCAAATCTGATGGCCCCCCAAAATAGTAATTCACTTTGTAATTTGAATTTTCCTGCATACAATGAAGACTTTAAAACTTTATTAAAAACTTTTAAATTTATTATTTAAACTTTATTGATTATCCCTTGCTCTTCCTCTCTAAATTGTCTATTCATACTTACTGGACCTGTTTGCATTATTTTTGTTTTATCAATAGGAGGAGTTCTTTGAACCAGAGAACCAGTAGCTTTTATCTTATCATTTCTGGTGTAGCTATGTTAACAATTTTCACTTAGTTACATTTTCACTTTACTAACAATATATTTGCCATGCTATGTTTTGACTTTTAAATAATCAAATATTTCCATTTTCATGATGATTTCTGAGATTCCTGCTTTGTTTAAGAATGCTCCATGACCTCAAGGTTATGAAAATATCCCTCTACACTTTGTCCCAAAACTATCATTGAGTTTTTATTTAGATATTTAATCTATCTGGAATTTACTTTTGTGTACAGTGTGAGAAGAGGTGAGTTTTCTTCCATATAGATAGCAATTATTTCATCATGTTGTCAATAAACCATTTTGAAATAAAATGCAGTCTTGGTCATATGGTAAATTCACATATCTAACTGGATGTAATTTCTGTTTTCCCAGGTACTCTGACAGAAGCAGCTTCCCTGAGAGCCATTAAGATTACCTGAAATAAAATGTAATTTTCTGGCAGAACTTGACCAGTAATAGTTCATCTACTTTGTTAAACTTCCAAGTGGAAAGTTCTCTGGACTTAGTTTATGTTATTCCCAACTCCTTAATCACACATGCATTGGGCACCAGACACTTTTCTAAATATGTTTCACAGAAACATACAGAAATATACTTCATATAATCCTATAATCCTATAAAGCAAGTACTATTTTTATTCCTATTTTCTATATTTAAAAACTGAAAATTAAAGAGTTATCCAAGATCACAAAAATAATAAATATTTGGGATGAGATTTCTAGCTGCCACTGTAATCTGAGTCTTTTACTCTTAGGAGTTGAATTCTACTGAAGATGCTCTTTTTTTGTTTGTTTTTTGCATCTTAAACATTTCATTTATTACAACACAGAAGATACATGGTTGAATATTTGTTTGGGTGCATTGAGCTGCCAAAAAAAAAAAAAAAACTTTTTATACTATGGAGTCTTCTAATGTTAGGAAATAACAAGTTGAAATGAGTTGCTTCTTGAAAATCGAAAGTAATTTCAAAATAGAGTAATTTCAGTAGCTGAAAAGGAACAGCTCTAATGAGTTCAGCTGAAAATCTTCTCACCAGGAAATGATTGAAGACAAGGAGATAACCTCTCATTAAATCCTTATTAACTATTTTAATCAGGATTACATCACTGTCTCACTCTAAGCATGGACAATTGCCAGTAGGCTATGGCACTCAAATTCATTAAGCTGACAAGGTGGAAAGGTCTGGACAGCCAAAGGGGTCATTCCTGTGCCACTGGGAGCCTTTGGTGAACACATGACTCCCTCGTTTCTCAATGTGACCATCTCCACTTCTTTTATTGCCACACATCCCTCAAAAGTCCTGTACAAATAACCTGTGACAATGAGTTCTCCAATGCCTGTGTTGTGGCTGGAAAGAGAAAGCCCTTTGGGGGTGAGGGGGACATTTTAGACTGAGCCAAGCAATTGTTAATCATCTCCTACAATGGGATGGAGCCCCATTTCACCCAGTGTGCCACATGGGCTCTCCCCCACCCCCAGGCTCTTCAGGTCCATCACTCTGAGGGAGGGACTGGTCCACTTCTACCACCCAGAGCTTCAAGGAACCTGCTGTGTCTTCATAGGGAAGCCCATTCTGCCCCAGTGATGATCACCAACACGGTGGCTTGAGATTCCTCTGCAGTGAGTATTACAGCTTTCATCCCACTTAAGTAATAGCCCTGC
>NW_003852420.1:4299860-4331490 GCF_000181295.1 Otolemur garnettii
TTTTTTTTTCCTTTGAGACTTCCAGGAGAGAATTTCTCAGTCCTTTCCATGAATTTAAAGCCCATGAAATATAGGGTCTGGACAGCCCTAGGCATCTTAGGTCTAGGGTAGGAGTAATTGTCTAAAAATAGAGTGAACTTGGAGGAGAGAGAAAAACATGTAAGAGTGAAAGCAGGGCCCAGTGATATCATTTACAATATCAAGTTGCGCGTGAAGCTTGTCCTTTTCCATGACATACACACATGTGTACACACACACACACACACACAGAGTTTATTTTTTAGAGCAGTTTTAGGTCCATGCCAAAACTGAGCACAAAGTTTGGAGATATCCCATGTACTCACTGCTCCCACCCATCCATTACCAGTATCACTCACCAGAGTAGTACATTTCTTACCATTGATAAACCTGCATTGACACATTATCATCTAAAGTCAATGGTTTACATTACAGTCCACTTTTGATGTATACATTTCATGGATTTGGACAATTTATGACATGTATTTGCTGTTATTTGCAGAAAAGTTTCATTGCCCTAAAAAGCCCCTGTCCTCACTTGACTTATCCCACCCTTCCCCAAACCACTGGTAATTACTGAACTTTTTACTGTTTCCCATAGTTTTGCCTTTTCCAGAATATTATGTTGTGTACAGTTGGATTAATACAGTGCATAGCCATTTCAGATCAGCTTCTTTCTCTTGGTAATATGCATTTAAGTTTCTTCCATGTCTTTTAATTGCTTGAAAGCTCATTTCTATGTAGCCCTGAATAATATTCCCTTGTTGGGATATCCCACAGTTATTTATTCATTCACCTACTAAAGAACATCTTGGTTGCTTCCAAGTTTGGGAAAACATGAAAAAGCTGCTACAAACATCCACATGCAGGTTTCTCCATGGTGGATATAAGTTTTCAACTCATTCATGCATGTTTAGTTTTGGAAAGAATGGCCCAAATATTTCCCAAAGTGGCTGTGCCACTTTACACTTCTACAAGCAACCACTGAGAGTTCCTGTTGCTCCAAATCCTCCCCAGAATTTGTTATTGTCTGTGCTCTGGATTTTGGCCATTCTGATAGGGTACCATGGTATCCCATTGTTGCTTTAATTTGTATTTCCCTGATAACTCACGGTATAGAGTGTTTTTCATGTTATTAGCCCTGTGTACATCTTCTGTGATGAGGTGTACTTCAACAACTTATTAAGCCAATTTGGTTTGGGTCTTCTGGGAATTTTCACTCCAGTGAGTCTTAGCTCCTTCTTTCTGTGTCATGGATCTCTGAAGATTTCTGGACTGGCTGTGGGGTCTATGTGATGCAATGAACTAAAGCCCAGGAAGAAAGGATGAAGTTGCCCTTGCACACTCATATCCCTCAAACTCAAGTGCCTAAGAAGCACAGAGTTGCCTATAGCATGGAGTTGCCTGGGCCTCTATTCTTTTAAGTCTGGATCAATAATATACAGTGTTTGAAACTTCTGCATGAATTGGCAGGAGGGCAGAATACACACAGAAGAGCTAAAGGGAAGAAGCCTATAAAAAAAATTACAAAGCTCTAGGCCTGAGTGCTCATTAGTGTAGGCCATAATGACCCGCAGGAGGTACACAAACATGCAGCTGCCCTCCGAGAATGGGGAGGAAAAGAGGCAACTAGGCCACCTTTGAGGCAATACATACATGCAGGAATCATGACACCAGTAGGATGGGTGTGGGTACATACGCATTACTTTGTTCAGAACCCCATAGCTTTGCTAAGATCTCATCATCAGCCTATAGAAACCATTCTCATTCTCTCTACCTTTCTGAACTATAAATGGTTCTATTCACAGCCCTTGAACTAATTTTAAATGTCTCATTTTTTACCTCTTTGTTCATGTGATTGCTTTTACCAAAAATGTACATTTGCCCACATCTACTTTCTGGTTTCTAAACCCTCCAGATCTTTTAAGATAAACTGTTTTTTCCTTTTGGCTCAGTAGTATACTGGTAGTGTTTAAGGATTTCTTCCAATACCCCCAAAAGAAGGCTCTAATTTGTACCATTTGTTGATTTCCACAATATAAATACACCCACCATGGCTCAAGTTAACAACAAAAATGCCTTCAGACCTCGTGAAATGTGTACAGTAGTCCCCAGCCCCAGCACCCCAGACAATACTTATCCACAGCTAGTTAGGAACTAGGCACAGGCTTGAGCTCTGCCTCCTGTCTGACTGCCTCACCCCTCTTCCTCCTCCCTCCCCCACCGATCCTCATCCCCATCCAACTCTACATCCTGCCCCATTGGAAAAATCGTCTTCCATGAAGCCAGTTCCTGCTGCCAAAAGGTTCTGGTCCAAGACCTGTTAAGAATTGGCAGCACAGCAGGAGGTGAGCAACAGGCGAGCAGAGCTTTATCCCTATTTATAGTTGCTCTTCTTCACTTTAGCTGCTCTTCTTCACTTGCATCACTGCCTGGGCTCCACCTTTCGTCACATCCCCCACCCTCTTCAAGTAAAAAAATTGTCTTCCATGAAACCCATCCCCAGGGCCAAAAGCACTATGGATTGCTGCAGCACCATGCCATTGTGTAGACTTTCTACCCTGTACATACAATAGTTATAAATAACCTCCAGAACATAGATAAGGGTGAAATATGATGCAATTAGAAAGTGATGGGGATTGAGTATGACTTTTCAATACAATGCATTTACTATATAATTTATGTATATTTATGTAATTTATATAAACTATATAAGCTTACATAACTTAATTTTTCTGATGTCTGAGTTTGAAATTGGCGGGATTTCACAATGTGCACAATATATGGGTGTTCCACACACCCCCTGGATGAAGGGCTCAACTGTAACTTTAACTTTACCTCTGAGTAAGAACAATGAAACCTAAAAATTTGTACCTTCACATTAATTTGAAATTTAAAAAAGAAAATTTGATGGTAAAATGTCCCTTGAGTCATCCCTGTCTATAAAACACTAATTTCTCTTACAGGCAAGTGAATGTGTTTTGACTTAATGTTAACTAAGAGCCCTGTGATGTTTAGTTGTCCTTCTTGTTTCATACTCTCTCTATTACGAAATTAAGAGAAAATAGTCTCAAAACAATCTCTTGTAAATTCTCTTTAGTGCAAAACATAAAACAGACACTAAGAGAAAGAGGAAAAGTACATTCTCTCCTAAATATCCTTGATTGACATAGAAAAGAATGCTGGATGTAGATTTAGGAAACTGCTTTTATCAAAATTCCTGGATATGATCCCTAAACACTCTCTTCCTCACTTTTCTTTCCATATACATAGACATGTGTATGTATGCCTATGTGTGTATATATGTACAGGTAGACATAAAGTTCATGTGCTATTTACTATGTTAAAATATTTTAAATTGCACACAAACTTTATGTCCACCCTGTATATGGATGCACATATACATGTATATATTTACACATGTGTGCACATGATGTCTATGTATACACACTTGTGTTATGTCTGTTTTTATGTGTAGACATATATCTGGATGCCAAATGCTTATAATGTTCAATAAAATGGCAAAAGTAAAAAAAAAAAAAAAGTCTTAGAAATTTAAGGGTTGGCTCTTGCAACCAAGCCAGATCTAGCACACCACTATCTCTCTCTAATGGCATCTATCTTCTAGAAAAGTATATTGAAAAGAACCAAATAAGATATAATACAATACATAATATAAAATAAATATATAATAAAATGTCTGATGGTGATAAATATTATGAAGAAAAACAAAACAGGATTAAGGCCATATCAAACATAGGAAAATGGGAGCTTATTTTAAGTAGGTGAACAAGAAAGTCTCCTCAGTTGTGCAGCCATCCCCTCATGTAAAGAAGTATGGGAGCAGCAAATGAGGAAGTCTGGAAAAGTACATTCTGGTAGAGAGAACAGCCTTGTACCCTGAGGAATGTGCAAGATTTATATATTCAGGGAATAGCAGGAAGGCCAATGTTGCTGGAGTGAAGGGCACAAGAGAAGGATGGTAGGAGAACTGAAGGGACCATCAAAGTCCAAGCCAGATAGATAGAGTCTTGTAAGCCACGATGAGGATATTTTCTTTCAATATAAATAAGCTAACAAGTCATCAAAAGGTTGTGTTTAGGGAGTGGCATAGATCAATGTAAGTTTGAAAATATTACTCCCAGATTCTGTGTGAAGAACAGACCACAGAAGTGCAGGGTGGCAGATGTAAAGGGTTTAAGTGGGAAGGCTATTGCTGACTCCACAACAGAGATGACGGTCGCCTGGACTGATTTGGCACCAAGGCAGATGGAGTTAAGTCTCTGGGATCCAGATATATTTTTGAAACCTTAGACATGATAATAAGTTTAAACTGGAAGGTGACAAGAAAGAGAAATATCAAGACTGACTCATAGGTTTTTGGCTTAAGCATTAGCAAATGTTGATGTCAGTTACCATCATGTGGGAGTAGAGGTGGGAGGAATTAAGTTTTGAGCCACAAACAATTTATGTTTGTTCTTTAGGATATATACCTGGAGGTGTTAAGTCAGCAGTCAGAGTCAGGAGAGAGACAAGAACTGGAGATGTCAACGTGGGTTTTATCAGCATACATGCGGCACTTAAGGTGATGGGGCAGCATAAGACCATGGAAGGAGTTATAGAAATAAAGAAGAGAAAGTGGTAGGCTATTTCCGTATTTAGGGGTCTGAAAAAGGAGAGGCACCCCTAAAGGAGTTTTATAAGGAATGATCAAAGAGGTAGGAGAAAAACAAGCAGACTCCAAGGGAGGAAAAGCAAATCTAGAGGAGAAATACTCAACTCTGTTAAGCAACAGACAGAAGTTGAATTGGATAAGGACAAGAATAGAACCCTGGGCTATAAGGTGGTGGGAGCAGTTTATGTGGAATGGTGAAAATAAAGGGTTGAGGGGTGTGAACTGAGGAGAAGTGAGAGCAGGGCATTTAAATAGCTCTTCAGGGACCACTGCAGCTTAGAGAAGCAGAGAAATGGCATGGAAAGAGAAGTAGATGTGGTCTGGAGAAGGTCTTCATTTTGTTCTATTTTATAAGACACTTAAAGTTAAAAAATGATAAGTGATAGGGATCACCCAAGGGAGAGGAAGAAAAACTGATATTGGAGAAGAATGAGGGATAGATAGTTTCAGGAATAAGTTTCATAAGTAAGCAAAAGAACCCAGGATCCAGCCCACACGTGGAAGTTCAGTCCTACAACAGGAAAGGAACAATTCATGCACTCCGGCAGGAGGGAGGTGGAGAGCAGCGGTGCAGACACATATGGGCTGATGGATTTACTGGCAGATAGATGAGATAGTCCTCTCAGAACTTTCATTTCCTCAATGAAACAAGAGGAGACATTAACTGTGAAATAAGAGGGAATATCTTAGGCTGCCTTATGTGGTAGAATAGAGGGACCAGAGTTTTAAGTTTCAGATCTGGCTCTGAGGTTTTCTTTTCTCTAGCCATTGGCAACACTGAAAGGACACTGTATCTTGAAAAATTTCTAAGAATAGAGCATCCATTTCTGACTCTGCCCTATGTCATCTGGCATCCACAAAATTCTTAAAATTGCTTTATCACCACTCTGCTTTCCCTGTGACTGAGATTCAAGATCTTGAAATTACAACCTTTTCCATAGGCACTGTACATACATAGCAGGATATATGCAGGATATATACCCACTATGTCTGAGAAAACGAAGAGGATGTGGCCTCACCCTATCACACTCCAAGTCAAGGAATGGAGGGAGCAGGAAGAGATGACAAATGATTATTGCGATATATAATAGGAGAAAGAGGGAGCAACAGATGGTAACAATATGGTTAATTCTTCCATAAGAATAGCTAAAATTAAAAACCAGTGACACCAAGAGGAAAAACAACCACAGACAAGGTGTAAACAAACGCGTGTGGTTGAGTTCCAAGAACACTCTGTTTATAAAAGTCAACTGCAGGCCAGATTTGGTTCACGAGTGATAGTTTGACAATCTGCACTCTACCACAGGATTGTCTACTGGAAATACAGTATGGGCCACAAATATAACTTTAACTTTAGCCTCACTAAAAAAGTAAAATGACACAATGAAATTAATTTTAATTATACATATTTAACCCAACATTTCCAAAATATTATTTCAACAGTATTATAATGTTTGGCCTTGAGCACATCTACTTGCATTTGAAAGAGAAATAGGTCTCTGAGTATTTTATAAAGAAGACTTATTTTCCTTCATATTTTATGTAGGAGATTTCAATTTAAGCAGTTAATTCTCACTGGGAAAACTCTATTGGTTTTATTCAATATATGTCAGACTTCAAGATTATCTGAGAAATTCTGTAGATATGATCTCCTTCCCACTTTGTTCCAGAATATTATAGTTTGTGGCAATACAATTCTGATGGAGGGACATCTGAGGCATCTGAAGCCACCAAAGTGAAGTGAGCAGCAATGGGCAGTTAGAAGGCCCTCTGTGATCTTGGTATGATCTCTCCTTTCTCAAGGTCTCAGTAGAATGTGGCTCATATATAGAAGCCTGTATTCTGCTTTTTTGGTGAATGAAAGTAAATTCTTAAATAGATTCTTCATCCTCTTTTTCATAAAAATAAAATCTTGGCACCTTTCTACTGAATTGCTGTCTGGGAAGGCTTTGCTGAAGGTCAGTGTTACAAGCCTCTCTGCCAGGCATTCTGGTAGATTTTAATACATTCAGATGTCAGATTTCAGCCACTGAAGATTGAGCTGATAATCGCAGGTATTTTGGCAGATGCATTAGCATTTCTGTCTGTGCAGATTTCAATGCCCTATTAAATATTCTGAAGAATCATTTACACAGTGGGGAAAAGTACCAAGTTGAGTTAGAAATTCCTCCCTACCCACCACAGGCAGTATCATAGGAATTTCTATTGCTGGCTGTGTGGGAAAATTAACCAGGGTGGCAGATTGCTTCAGTTCCTAATGAATATGAATGCACAAACATGAAAATTTCAAAAAGCAACATTAGGAGCTCAGAAGAGAAAAAAAAAAAAAGAACACATGCTTTGATGTGAAATCTCTCTGTGAAGGCTCCAGTGAATAATTTTCTCAGAACAGAGAGAATCATTTCCTGCGCTTCCAAAGAACATAAACTCTGCCCCATCATGCAGGATGCATCCCCAAAGTACCTGTAGTGCAGGCCTCCTTTACAAAAGTTGCTCTCTCTTCAGGTGAACAATGCTACAAAAGGAAAATCACAGTGTTAATAAATAACAATTCAGAAGATGGCATAGAGCAAAGTGAAAAAGACAGTAAAAGCATCAATTTTCCCTCTTCTCCCTCCCCCCAAAAGCCAATTTAACTATTTCAACAGAAATACAGAGCTCTTTTAAATGACAGAGATGAAAATTGATCATGCTTGGTTTGCTGACTTTAAATATGCTTTATGAGTATCACACGAGGAGGTTAATGTGTATAATTTTACCAAGTGACTTGGACAGGAGAAACAGAGGCAGCTACTACAGTAGTAATTTTGTAGCCAAATATGTGTTTCTTTTTTTAAAAGTAGTGAAATTTTCCCTTAATAATTTCACATGATAATTCATTGCATTGAGAAACAATTAACATTCTCCAAATTTTCACCTTTGGGAAAGGTAAATCAGTTCTTGTGGGTCACTGGGTTAGCCCCAGTGTGGCACTGTGCTGTCTTCAATGACCTCTTCCTCTCCATTAAGATGCTCCATTTACTATGTTCTTATATATTTCAAATCTCCTGCACATTACTATGCACAACACAGAATTTTTATTATTATGGCAATTTTCCCATAGGAATTAGAAGAAATGGAGATTTTTTTCTCATGGGCAGTATTCAATAAATTACATCATATATTCAACATTTTGTTAGAAAACAGGCCCCATGCTGGATGATTTTTCCCAACTATAACTAATAAAAGTGTTCTGAGATCATTTTATGGTAAACTAGGCTAAGTTATGATGTTTGGTAGGTTAGGCATATTAGATGCATTTTTGAATTAACATATTTTCAACTTAGAATGGATCAACTGTGAGGTAGCCCCATGGTAAACTGAAAAGCATCTCTACAAATAGTGAACTCTGGTTAATGATATGTGAGAAGGAACCCTAAGAAAGGGCTTCAAGGGGAGTGGGAGGAAAATCGGACGTGCTGAACCACGAGTCTAGACTGCACAGACAAATGCTGCTATGAAGCAACCTAGGTAATCAAGGACCAATAGAAAGAGACCATCAATGACCAATAGAAAAAGGTAATATTTCCTGGAGGCACAGAGGAGCCAATGAAAGACTTGCCATCAACTTCAGAGTATTTAATAGGCTTGCTGGCCTTTGTCTCTTGTCTCTTGCTCTTTTGTGAGAGGGACTCACTTCCATCTCTCTTTGGAAGTGCTCTAAACTTTCTCTTTCTTCTTCCTAAATAAACTCTCTGTTACCTTGAAACTTGTCTAAGTTACTTCTACCTTCTATTTGCACTGCCTGTCCTGCTGCAGTTTTGTTTTCAGTTTCCACCCACTTTTGCTTTCCATAACCAACATGCCTCGGTTGAACTTTCCAACTCAGCCGAGTAACTGAACCAGATCAATTGGGTTTGGGAACGAGGACCACGATCTTCAACGATATGCAGCTTCACTACTTGGAAGAAAATATACTAAAGTCTGCTATTTACTTTGAAATGCAGGGAAAAAATAAGACAAATTGATAGAAGGATTGAAGATGGATGTATGGAATGTTAGGTATGTAATAAAGAAAGCAAAGAGTAAAGTGTTAATGGTAGAAACTAGGTCATATATGCGGGGGTTCATTACATAATTCTTTTAACTTTTTTATAGGCTAGAAAGCTTTAATAATAACTGATGAGTGGTAGGGAACAGAACAGGTTTCTACATGAGGAGGATTTTGGAATGCTCCTTGAAAACACAAGAATTCTGAGTGGTTTATTCAGAAATAGAGGGTATTCTCCACTGAAGAAATAATGGAAGCAGAGGCCTAAGAAAGTGAGGGAATGCTCAGGGGAACCACACTATGTCCACATGGTGGAACATTAAAGGGAGAGGTGGAAGAGGAAGGTAGCTGGGGTCACATCATGACCTTCAAGGCCAACCTGAGAAATCATATATCTCTGGATATAGGTGGACAGACATTGACGTTTTGTGAGCACAGGATCAGTGGAATCAGAATTTCCATTTAACAAGGGAATTTAGGTGTATTTGAGATCTGAAAGAGGAAGGGAGATAGAAAGGAGTAATGGCTGGAGCTGTCAAAAGTCAGGGTAGGGGCTGGTCTAGTCATGGACATTGAGGGTGGAGGAGAATTGAAGAATGAGCCCAGGTTTCAGCCCTGTAACCTGAGGAGATCTGCTTATGATCTGTTTACGTCAAAACAGAATTAAAATGGCTAATTTACAGAATAGAATATGATAAATTTGATATGAATAATTTACAAAAGTTTCACTAACGGCCAGCAACAATATGAAAAGATGGGCAATTTAACTAGTACTCAAGGGAATCCTAACTCAAATAATAAGAAAACATTTTTACCCATTAGACCAGTAAAAACTAAGAAAAATAATAATATCCAGTGCTGAGGTAACTGAAAGAAGAAGCATAGGATGGACTAATAACACTGTTCATGGGAGTATACATTGGTAATGACCTTCATGAGAAAACTTGGTAATCTCTAGCAAAGCCTGGAAGTATTTATGTTCTTTGATACAAAAATTCTTTTCAAGTAGAATGGATTTTAACCAATTACTTGCACATATGCCTAAAGATGAATGTAGAAGAAGGTTCATTTGCAGTGTTGTAATAAAGGAAAATTGTTTATTGATAGAAGGGATATATAATGGTTTACCATCTGTGTTAGTTTTCAGTTGTTACCATGCAAATTACCACAAAGTTGAAGATTTTAAAAAGCACAAATTTGTCTTACAGGTCTGTAGATCAGAAGTCCAGTATGGTTTCATAAGGTCAAAATCAACATGGAAGCAGGTCGAATTCCTTTTTTGGAGCTTCTAAGGGAAATCGGTTTCATGTTCTTTTCAGTTGTTGGCAGAATTTAATTGTTTTAGGCTATAGGGCTAAGTCTCTTGTTTTTTCTGCTAAACAAGAAAACAAGACCTTTCTGTGAGGTCTAGACTGTTCCCAGCTTCTAGAGAATGCCACATTCCCTGGGTGATAGCCCCTGCCTCCGTCTTAAAAACCAGCCATGGGCAGATTGGGTCCTGCTCCTGTCACATCTCTCAAACTCATATATGTGCCTTTCTTTTCCCCTTTTAGAAACTGGTAGTCATAATTGACCCAGATGAATAATCCAGGAAACTTCCCATCTCAAGACTCCAGGGTCATACCCTAATCACATCAGCAAAGCTGTATTTGCCATGTAAGGTAACAAATTCATAGATTCTGGGGATTAGAACATAGATATTATTTGGCCAGTGCCTGTGGTTCAGTGAGTAGGGCACCAGTCCCATATACCAAAAATGGCGGGTTTGAACCCAGCCCTAGCCAAACTGCAACCAAAAAATAGCTGGGCATTGTTGTGGGTACCTGTAGTCCCAGGGAGGCTGAGGCAAGAGACTCACCTAAGCCCAAGAGGTGGAGGTTGCTGTGAGCTGTGATGCCACAGTACTCTACTGAGGGCAATAAAGTGAGACTCTGTCTCAAAAAAAAAAAAAAGAAAAGAAAGAAAGAAAAATAAAAGAACATTTTAGAACATTTTAGAGGCCATTATTGTACCTACCACAGGGTCTCTACTATAGATACTGTAGTCATGCAAAAGAAAAATACAAAATTAAATGACTGATGCTGAAAGATCTCTAGCACACATTATAAAGAGGGGGGGGGAAGAATTCAGTTGTTTTGATATTGCCTTATACTAATAAATTGTATTATATTATGTTGTAATCTTATCAATTTAACAATACAAAAATTATTGCAAATTAAAAACAAAATATACACGTATATACACACACATATTTGTGTGTATTCACACACACACACATATATATACCTGTAAATATCTAAAAATTGAACTTATAAGTGAATACCAAAATCTAGACATCATATGAGAAAGGGATGGAGCACATCCAAAGACTGATGGGGCTCTTGGCAGTTTATTCCATATGCTAGAATATTTTTAATTTACTAGGAAAAATATACCTGTACATTAATTATGCCCTTTTGAAAAATGCCAAAACAGTATGTTACTTTAAAAAAGAAAGATGGATGAATAAAAGCTACTCTTATGAAAGTCAGAGTAAGAAGCTATAAGTCCTGTTCACTAGGGTCACTCATGCCCTAATGCTCTTCTAAGTATAATAACCATTCAATTTATCATTTCACTGGGCCCCTGCTGGGAGCAAAGAGGAACACTATCAATAATCATGCCAGAACAATAAGTACAGACTGGAACCCTCTTGGTCACTTACTTGTAAGGAAGTAATTGCTCATCTGCCCACTACAATGTCAGCTCCAGGAGAGTAGGGATGTGACTAGGGGTGCTCACTGCCGGTCTAATGCTGTTCATATTTTCCTTACTTCTTTGAAATAATGTTTTTATTATATATCAAATTCCTCTATATTTAACTCTGTTTGCAGACTTTTCTCTCCTGCAATCTGTTGCATGCTTGCTGTTCAATACCTCCTTATTAAGTACAGCCTTAGAAGGTATGTTGACCTTTTAGCACAAATCTTCTTTATTCTTCTATTGATTTTATCTACCTTCTTTGTAGATCATTATTATGTATTTATCTGTTTTACATTTGGGTCTTCTATAGAAGACTTGATTTAAAAAATGCAAACAGGGCAGTGCCTATGGCTCAAGGAGTAGGATGCTGTCCCCATATACCTGGGGTGACAAGTTCATCCGACCCCAGACAAAAAAAAACTGCAAAAAAATAAATAAATAAAATAAAAAATAAACTCCATATATATATTTTTAAAAGCGAACAATAAGTGAATCTATTCTTCCCATTCACCAATGGGAAAATTGAGAACTAAAGAGGTTATTATTATAAAAAGACTTGCCCAGCAAGCAGCAGAACTGTTAAGTAGCTGTGCTGTCTTATATAGTCACACATGGCTATTTAAATTCCTTCTTTTAGTGATGAGATCTTGCTCAGTCTCCCAGGTTAGAGTGCAATGGGCTGATCATAACTTGCTGTAACCTTGAATTTAATATAAAAATTAAAAATTCAGTGTCTCAGCCTCATTAGCTACATTTTAAGTGGTCCATAGCCATGTGAGACTACTGCCCACCCTATTGGACAGTACAGATCCAAAAGTGTTCCACCAGTGCAGCTGTTTCTATTGAATGCATTGAGCTAGAAATTTGGGGCTATGGTTTGAGAGAGACCTCACACCTCTCAGACCCACGGTCACAGTGACAAATTTGGGATTCTTCTGCAAGGACATGACTATAGAAGTTAAGCAAAGAATAGGACCATCAAGGAAGAAATGACAGAGAGAAGAAAAGCCAACAAGGACATATCCTTAGCAGGAGTAGGGGGTGGAGGTGCATGCATTAAGGGAGCAAGTGACAAAGACTACTGAAGAGAGGAATCAATCAGAGACTTTCTACAAGAACTGAAGCCATATCCCTATGGCTCAGGGAAGGTCCACACGGACCTTCAAGGGAGAAGTCAGCCATGCCAATGCATCAGATAATCACATAGAATGATAACCAAGAGGTAGCTTTTGAGTTTGGCAGCTGGAAGGTCAATGACAATCTGCAAGTGGCTGATGGCCCTTTTTGCAGACCTGAGATAAGGATTTTGGGAAAAGAAGTATAACATGGTGGTGATGCCGGGAAGTACAGCAAGGAAGTGAGTGGGAACTATTGCCAAAAGCTCTAACAATGATAGACTGAGAGGATTATGGGCTGGGGGAGGGGTACTGACAGCATCTGCCAGAGTTGTGTTTAGGTGCATAGCAAAGAAACTCCCAGGTCTTCAACATGGGAGATGCTGAGCTAGAAAAAGAATCCAGTTGTATCAGCCATGGCCACACCAGATATTCAGGCAGAACACCCAGACCTTTCAGAGTCTGTCCAGGCATCTGATAAAGGCCAAGT
The DNA here is from genome assembly GCF_000181295.1 of Otolemur garnettii. NCBI lineage: Eukaryota > Metazoa > Chordata > Mammalia > Primates > Galagidae > Otolemur > Otolemur garnettii. The sequence goes on from NW_003852420.1 coordinate 4,312,931, forward strand.
CCACCACATTGCACCATATGACACTCTACATATGCTGGCTGCTATCACATCCTCCTAGACACCAGAGGCCTGCCCTTCTTGGAGAATTCTAAAGCGGTAAGTCCTGCCTTTGTTCAAGGAAAAAGAAATTTCAGTTTTTATCTAAATCATCTTTTTCTCCTCATTAAACCTATTTCAGCAACACCTCAGCCAGTAGATTGGTTGAGAGTCAAACTCTGAACCATCCCCTCATGTCAAGGTCACAGAGTCATATTTTCTTTACAGAGCATGAGACGTTATTCCAGCCTCCCTACAACTAGACATTTAGAAGACCTATCCCATCAGTTCACCAGAGCCCTCTAAGTTCCAGCAACAAAGTGTTTTTCCCCTTTATTTTCAATCTAAAGATAAGAGTATTAATCTTCCCCATTATGGCTTCTCATCCTGCTAGAAGAACAGTTTTGGAACTTCAGTAATCAAACCTAATCATATGAAGGAGAAGCAAATATCATGAACACTGTTCTCTTTGTGCACCAGCAACACTGTGCCCAAGTGCCAGCATTCCCAGAAGAGGACTTCAGTCACAACCCAAACAGAGAGCATAGCTGCAACTTGTGACCCTGAATTGGTCTTACCTTTACCTCTGTTGGCCCAAAGGACATTTAACCACTGCTTCTATTTTACTTCTTTGGTATATTGCTTAAAAAATTGTCTCAATGGGGCGGCACCTGTGGCTCAAAGGAGTAGGGCACCAGCCCCATATACCAGAGTTGTCAGGTTCAAACCCAACCCTGGCCAAAAACTGCAAAAAAAAAAAAAAAATTGTCTCAATTAACACCTAGCAACATGTTTTTGCTCTTATTTTGAAGTTCACATACAGTGTGGACACATTTGTGTCATTACTCAACATTGTTTTTTGAGATACATCCATGTTACATCCATTTGTATTTTTCTCAACTCTTGTTGACATATAGCTGTGTATTGTGAGAACATACAACATTTCTGTTTACTTTTTTTGGTCCTTTGGGCATGTTTCTGTGAACATTTTGTATGCATCTTTTCATAAAGATATGCATTTATTCCTGTTGAAAATATACCTAGAAAGTTTCTGGATAGAGTCAAATATGTTTATCCCGACTTTAATCAATAACTACCTAAAAGCTTTCCAAACTAATTGTACTAATTTTCACTTTCAGCAGTCATAAACATACAGATTTTTAAAATAAGATCCATCTTAAAAGTCAAAATTTTCTTGGATCCACCCACATTACAGGGTGTAGTTGTCAGTGAGTGATTGGAAGGATATCAGTACACACACAGATCTGCGGATTCCCTATATTCAACCTCTCAGTGCCTTCAGCCTATCTCTTGGTAAACTTTAGTGGAAAAATTCAGCAGAATTACCCAAAGTCTAGTGCATATTTTCCAAGATGGAATGGACTGAAAAAAGGGGTTGCTATTTTTTGGTGTGGCTTGTAAAGATAGGCTATTTCCCCATTATGGTTCCCATTTATTATGTTAAGAAGAAAAATACTAGTTTCTAGAAGACAGAAAGATAACTGAGTAATTACAAGATAGGAAATCAAAGGCAAAACATATGTGATGTTTCCCGCATCTGTGGAGCTTTCTCTTTGTTCCATCTCCTTTTCCATGTTTTCTTTTATGTCAGATGCTTTGTTCAACTTGTCTCACCTGAGGCCTGGGCAGCCTATGTCTCAGTGTGCTCTCCTCCTCCCCCTGCCGGCTTTGAATAAATAGATTGGTGGCTCAGAATGACATTTACTGCCATTATTAGCATTTACTGCCCTTATCAGCAGCTCCTTACTGCTGGTGCCTACATCAGCTGAGTTAACATAGACACTTACCAAAGAAGACACTGGCATTCTGTTGAGAACAGAACAGGTTATGAATGCTGGCTGTGTGGGCTTTTGGATTTCACAAATAAAAGAATATTATTTCTATTATTTATATGTTTTCATGGTGCCTTGAACACAGTAGCAGCACAGGAAGGAATCCTTGTATACAGACCTTGTGCTTCATGCCTAGGGACCAGGTTTATCACATAATGGCTTGTGGAAAATGCCCCCATACCCATTGGACTAACATCTGTTTAAGAGTAATAGCCCTGTGATATTCCTAGTGTGTAGCAGACTGGCAGGCTCAAAGATAAACACGTAAAATGTGTGTCAAATCCTGAATAATAGATAAAATTAATGCCAATGAGAGGGAGAAAACTTGAAATTATTTAGAAAACTTATAACTAAACAGCCATTTGATGAGCTGCTTAAATACACTCCCTTCAACCAAGATACTAGCTGGCATTCAGCCCCAGTGCAAACATGGACACAGGGCACATCTCCATGTATAGTTTTGAAATGGAAGAACACAGCAAGTGCTATCCCTCTTACCAAAATTGCTTCTTAATATTGTGTCAGACATGCTTTTAACTCACATACACATCAATTAGACAGCCTTATATATGCCTTTGAAAGAACAGATTTCTCCTTCCACCAATCAGCTTCCCTCCACTACCCAACAAGAACACCTTACTCATATTCAAAAATGATCCTAAACAAAGTCATAAGAATCCCTTGACATATTTTAAAGTGATAGCACAATTATATATTATTTAATCAAGTTCATTTCAGGATTCTCACAATCCCTAGACAGATTATAAAGATGAGAACTAGCCACAATCCCTAGGCAGATTGTAAAGACTTCTGGTTTTGGTTTGAGGAAAAGAAAAGCAAAATGCAAACGAAGTCTATCTGGGAAGTTACCTCTGGAAAAATAAAAATGAAAATTTACCTTTACTTGGGTTTCTGCATTTTAACATCCTATTTGGGGCCATCCTATTTCACCACCAATTTGTTCTGTAAGTGAATGGTATCAGTACTTGTTTAAAAGAGGCCCAGAAGAATTTTCCCTTTCTAATACTTAATGTTGCATTTTCCCTTTAAGATGATTAGAGATTGTGATGCTGTAAGTGTTAAATCTGCAAAGCATCAGAATAAGGATGGTTGTAAGAACATTGCTCTGCAAAAGAACACAGGGACTTCAATTCCCATGCCTCCTTATTAGATTGCCATGAGTCATTGACCACCTTTCACCTCTTTTTCTAACCTCGTTTTGCAGCGTGATTTGTCCACACTTACTTATTAAAGATATTGCATTATTTACAGCTTGTTCATCGATAGTCTGTCTCTAAAAGTGATAGAAGAACAATATAATTTGTTGTCTTTGGATATCTAAGGGAAAAAAGATTTTTGCAATTCACAATGAGATGGGATAAAATCTCTGCAAAATTTATAAAGTCTGCATGATGCCTTGATGTCTTTGATCTTGATGTATATTAAAATCCCCATCCCCACTCTCCCATCTATAGTGATACCTTCAATATTTTACTGGGCTGGGGTAACACACAGCTCACAATTTTAAACTGATAAATCTAAAGGCATAAATTTTGGATGCTTTTTTCAAAACAGCAAGACTGAGGACAGACTGTACATTCGGAGTATTATAGCCTGTCCTAATTCATGCCATTTCTATACACTTTCTTTTTTTACACTTTGGAAGATTTGGGGGAATATTTCAAACAAATGTCAGTGCTTTGTGTTTATCCCATGTAATAAAGAATATCTGGATCCATCTGTAAGAGAATTTCTGTTTCCCAAATCATCTCAGCTATAGTGAGGAAATGGATTTTATTTTGAGCACAAATATAAAAGTACACTCACAAAGAAACGTTTAAAATGTGCACATTTGAGGCTTCACTACGGAACTTATTAGGGGACTTTTACTTATTTACTTCCAAAGTAGGCTCCATCCACAGAGGGTGCCATGTGACAGTAGATGCAAGGAAGTTTGGCTGCCTCCAATTATTTTCCTCTCTCCCCAACATCTTGCTCCTGCCACGCCTATGGAAGCACATGGCATTTAACTATCAGCAAATGAAGATTAGAGAAGACCATCTCTGGGGTCAGTTCCCTATTGTAGTGTTAGTGTCCCTGGGAATCGTGACCCACTCTTCACGAGAATGGCTTAAATTACTTGAGAATACAGGAAGGGACAGAGAATCAGATAGTAGCCTGGGATGACAGTGCGTAGATGTCTCCAAGGAGTGAGAGTATGGTGAATGTGGCAGGCAGAAATGAAGGCTGTATGGTAATGTGACCACCTTTCCTTCCCCCCATGACTATGGATGACATTCTTTCTCTACATCTGATGTGTTCCAGACTCCTTGTCAATAGCATCAATTCCACTGCTGACCAATGGGAGTTGGCACATGAGTAAAATTATGTACCACCTCAGGTCTGCCTGAGGACTCAACAAAAAGAGCCAAAGGGATAATAAGTGTGGGATTGAAGGTAAGAGGGATGGGAAAACGAGATTTGGAACAGAGCTTAGAAGCTATGCTAATAGGAACACTGACTCCGAAAGCACCCAGTGCTACCATTTACCAAACCCCTGCAGTGTGTATTACTTGGTGCAGTAAGAAGCACAATAATTAAATCTGTAGTCAGGCTATCAGAGTTCAAATCTTGGCAGAAGAGGATACTTCATCTGCTTTCTATTGCTTATAACAGAATATGTGAAACTATGTAATTTATATTTTTTAAAAAGAATTTATTACAGTTATGGAGGCTGAGAAGACCAAGGCTGAGAGGCTGCATTTGGCGAGAGTCTTCTTGCTGATGGAGATCACACAGTCTTGATGTGGCACAGGGCATCACATGGCAAGGGGGCCAAGCATGCTAGCTCAGGTCTCTATTCCTTTTCTTATAATGCTGCCAGTCCCAGTCCCATGATAGTCCATTAATCTATTAACCTATTAATCCATCAATCTGTGAATGGATTAATCTTTTCATGAGGTCTCTTTCCATTCAGTCATCTCTTAAAGGTTCCACCTTTCCCTACGGCCACATTTAGGATTAAGATTAAATACGAATGTTGGAGAGAACTAATATTCAAACCATAGAAGGTACCCAGAGATTTAAAGCCTTAGACATTTGTCTGTAAATTGAGGGTAATAATGATTATAGCTTCATTAGTTGGTTGCAAGTATAAGGGAGATAATGTATCATATGCCCTTGGCATTGAAAGAGATAAGGAAATTTTGTTCCAAAATATGACTACTCTAATTAAAGCCCATTTACAATCAGAAAGCATTGAAGGGGATTTCCTTCTATCTGCATAAAAGCAGTCTGATCTTCTGAGGAGACCAGGGTGGTGGTGGGGGCAACAGACTTCCTTTCCTCTGCCTGAATGCCATAGAAAATCTGGCCCAAATCATTTATGACACAATACCTGTCTCTCAGATTAACTTACAAGTCAATCTGTTTCCCCATATAGTCATCCTCCCTAGCAACCAGTTGTTGCACCCATACCCCACATTCTCCCTCATCCCTCTAACAGTATCTATAAAGGTGTCTGACCATTATTGAGACATTTTATAATCGCTCTTGTGAGTCTCTCCATGTACATGGTATTAGGAAATAAATATTTCTCTTATTAATCTGTCTTAACTGTGAGTTGATGTTTCAGTAAACTTTGAGGGTTTAGGGTGCAAGGACGAGTTTTAGCATGATCCCTATAGTATATTATATCATTATCAACCAATGTTAGTTTACTCCTGACATGTGAGCCATACTCTAAAGAAGATAGATGTGGACCAATTGTTACGTTACAATCAGAGTGTTTTCTGTATTTTTCTCTTTCCCCTAGAAAGTTACTTTTGGCACAGGGATTCCTTTTGCACCCACACCAAACATCTAAAGATGGTGAATATCCTATTGAACAGTTTTTCCTCTCTCAGAGACAAGAAAAGCCTGGGGCTTCTTGAAAGGCAGAGAATCATAGGAGGGGCCCCTGAAAATCAAAACAAAATGATCGGAGGGATTAGGTGCACTCAAAATGTGAAATAAAAAAAGAATCTTCCTTATGGAGACTTGAGACTATGAATAAAGGCATAATGAGGAAGGATATCCCTTGATTCACATAAGTGCCTCTGAAGAAATGGTAGGAAACTTGGCATTTTTTATTGTACATGGTAGCACAGAAGGAGCCCTGTGCCACCTTCCTTTTCCGCTCCTCTGTGCTCCAACAAAATGAAACAAGCAGAGTCTGTCACTATAAGTGGGACAGTGGTGAATTTACAACCATAGATACAGCTATTATAAGCCATAACCTATAATAGTGTTGTCCAATACAAATATAAGTCACATGTATAATTCTTTTTAAAAATTGGTAGATGTATTTTAAAAAGTCAAAAGAGATGAAAATAAATTTAGCAACATCCTTTCATTTAACCCAATATACCTAAAATGCTATTATTTGAGCATATAATCAATATGAGACCAGTTATACCAAGTCTTTGAAATCCATTATACATGCTAAACTTAAAGTACATCTTGGTGTGAACAAGCCACATATCAACTGTTCAATGGCTACACATACCTAGCAGTTATAACCTTGGCTGATACAGGTCCAAATTCTTCAAAATTCCCCAAAGACTGAAGGCACCATCTCTATTTTATAGAAAAGAAAAATATGGCTCAGAGACATACATAGCTTGGTCAGGAATTCATATTTTAGACCAATTTTGTCTCATTCCAGCCACTGTATAACTTTTTCAACCTACACTGATTCCTTGAGCTTCTTCATGAGAAACAGAAATAATACATACCTCTCTCAGAAAGCCAAAATGAGTCCAATGACATTAAGGAAGCAAAATTCATTAATTTGGTGGGCTATGTTAATCACAAATATTCTATAATTCATCACTATATCAATGTTACCCTTAGCTAAAAATCATCTTTTCTCTTTTAAAAATAATCTATTAAGCATCACTACTATCACAGATGCTTATTTGGGGGACACAATGGCAGACCTCTACTTCTCCAAGCCAAGCACAGAACATCCTACGCCACAGGGTGAAATACTTAATAAGGTATGACTGCAGTGGGGCAGAACTTGGAAGTGGCCCATTATCATTCTCATGGGAAGTAAATTTCCTTCAATAGGAATTATTTCAGTAGTGTAGAACTTTCAAACTACTTCCTAATGCATAAAGATGTTGGTGGGAGAAGTGATAAAAGGCTGGAGATGTCCCTGCTATATCACCAACCTGCCCTAGGCATTCAGAGAAATTCCTTTGTTCATCCCCTCTTTGACTCTGAGCCAGCAGATGCCAGCCCAAAATGCCACCATCATAGCTCACTGCAGGCTCTGACTCCTGAGAGCCCAAAATTTGGATTTAGGACCTTACTCAACCTAAAAAATATGTGTAATATAACACAGGCTCAAAAAATGATTTATTTTTATTTTTATCATTTGGATTTACTGAAGGTGCAAAGAATTGGGTTACACTGCTTGCATTTGTTAGGTAAATTTCCTCTGATAGTTGTGTCCACCTCCAAGATTTATGTCATACACCATGACCCCCCTCCCCTCCTTTGGGGGAGATCTTCTGTTTTGGTTTTTCATGTTGCCCAAATTTTTCTGTTGATTCCTCTTCATGTGTGCTTTCTTCTTGTTCATCTCCTTGTGTTCCTTTTTCCATCTCACTTCTTCCTTTGCTTCAAATTACCTTGTCTCGGAGTTTAGGTATTGAAGAGGCCTCTTGGTATAGGTCCAAAAGGATGAAAAGGGTAAAGAATGAGTGGAGAAAAACAAGAGGAAAGAAAGAAAGGAGAAAAAAAGGAAGAACAAAATTTAAAAAATGGAAAAAAATTAAAGAACAGGAAAGGATAGGAAGAGAGGATGAGAGTGATAGAAGAAATGATATTTATTTGCATGGTGCTAAGTCCATGCCCATAACATAAGGATCTTGAGGGGCTGGGCTGGGTGGATTCCTCAAAATCAGGAGCTCCTTACCACCCTGAGCAGAGCCAGACTATTCCTCTGCCAAAAATAGGATGAGAGAGAAAAAAGCAATAACAAAAAGTAAGAAGGAAAAATTAAGAATGAAAAAGATATAGAAAAACTTTGCAGTGCAGTCTTTCCAATACTTTCTTTCTAGAGTGAAACGTAGAAGGGTCTCTTGGCTTCCTTGACCCAAACTACTACTGTGATCTACCTGCCACACTCAGCTATGCCACCCCAGCTCTCAGCAAACAAATAAAAAAGGAATAATAAAGTGAGAATAGATAAATAAAATTAAAAATACCATTGAGTCAAATAAAGGAAAGAGAGAGGGAAGAGGAAAAAAGAAAGAAGAAAGACAAAAAAAAAAAAAAAGAGAGAGGATATCTTAGCTGTTGCACAAGCAATTTATGTGGTGGGAGAGATGATAATAGTAGAAGAATCTCTATCAAAAGAGAGAATGTAGAGGGGTGAAATAGGAAGAGAGAATAAATGAGGTTAAAATGCTGTAACCAAAAAATACAGAAACCCTTGATCTTGATGATAGTAAAAATGGAAGTTAAGAATAGAACCAACCAAAGTCTCAAAAAATAAAGAATATTTATTTTTATAAATAAAAATAGAAGATAATTTCAAAAAACAGATCATGCCAAATCATATAGACTATATAAAAAGAAGAAATACTTCAAAATCATTCTACTTCACCTGGATATACCTGATATTAAAATTGGAAAAAAAAATATATTATAAAGGGAAATTATAAACATACATCAGTTATAAATGAGGATGCAATATCCTAAACAACATTTTAACAAGTTGAATTAAAAATTACTGTTCAAATAATATACTTTGGTCAAAATTAAATCCAATTGGGAGAATCAAGATGACAGCCGAGTAGCAGCCTCTGTGTAACCAGGCGCAGTGAAAGTGGGGAGAGAAGACTCCAGGCATCTCTGGCTGGTGGGTTTTGCCCAGCAGGAAGACTTCTGGAACCCATGAGGAGGACGGAAGCAGTGGGAAACTGGTAAGTAGTGGGTGCCCGTTTGTCCAGCCTGAGGCTGCCTGCAGCTGTACCTATAGTAACAGCGAGAGTGCAAATGGGAAGAGCCTTGCCTGGGAGCTATTTGGTTATTCTGGACTTGGGCACTCCACTGAACTGCCTTGGGAGACCTTGGGCAGATGATTTTGGGTACTGGCTAGGGCCCCAGATTGAGCTGCTGAGCTGGTAAGGAGGTAATGCCACTCAGCTGTGAGCTGCCCTCACAGCAATTGTGGGGGAGCTGCCCCTGCATGTTGCAGTGTGGGGATTGGCCAGGAGACCTTGGGCGAATGACTGAGCTGCCCAAAGGCAGGGGCTGAGATGCTGGGAAAGTGCGGAGATCCAAGTGTTTGGAAGATGAACAGCCTTGGCCCTCAGAGGCATTGAGGGAAATTTGGATTCTGCACATTGGATAAGAAGGTAGCCACACCAGGAGAGATCCCAGAGATAAGTGCTTTCCTTGGAAAGCTTCTGCTTGGCCAATGTTCACAGTCTGGAGTGTCTTTTAAGTGGGCTGAGGAGACATTTGGGCTCCTAAGCCTGCGGGGTCTGTGGAATCAGCTGAGGCCTCTACTCTCCATCTTGTACAGCTGTATCAGCAATGGGATGAACTTCTTGTTCCTCAGAAAGTCACCTGTTACCCGGACAATATTTACCAAGATATATATAATGTTTGTTTTGTTTTGTTTTTTAATTTCAACTTTTTTTTATTCTAGTTTACATACAATCTTCCACTTTTGCCTTCTTTAATAATTAGAATTTCATTTTTGCCAGTGTTTCTGCCCTTATTATTTTTTTACCCCCAATTTTATCCTATTAGAGGGTTTTTGCTTGTTTGTTATGGTTTGATTTATACTATTTTTGTCTTTCCTCTCTACCTGATTGAGGTGGAGTACTGTGTCTGAGCCAGCTGGCAAAGAGCTGTTCACTTCAAGGGAATAACCCAACCTGAAACTCCCAGAGGTTGGGGGTCTTTAAGGGTGGTCATAGTACCCTATATACATTTATATTACTCCTGTTTCTTTGTTTTGGCGCCTTTCTTCTTTTTTTCAATGCTTCCTTTCACTCACACCCTCTTCTCTCTCTCTCTCTCTCTCTCTCTCTCTCTTTTTTTTTTTTTAATCTTTTTTCCCTTCTTGCTTCTCAATCTCCTCATCCTTCTATTCTGGTCTTGCTCCAAAAGGACTTATTAAAACTTTAGGCCTAGAAACTTAGAGCAAGAAGAAGTGAAAGGAAAATTAGGGTAAAGAAACAGATATAAGAAAGCACTCATGAAGAAAAATCAGCAGGAAAATCCTGGCAACATTAAATGTCTGTCCAGAGTAACCCCTTCTAGGAATTGCAAGGCAGCTGCAGCAGAGCATTCCTCCTATAAAGAAATGTTAGAAATGACAGAAGGGGAATTGAGAATATATATGATGAAAATAATGAAGGAAATTGCTGAGAAAGTGGATAATAACCAAAAGGAAATTCAAAAACAGAATCAAATAAGAGGAGAATGATACGAAGAATACAGAAAGGATATAGCAGAGCTGAAGGAATTGTAGCAGTCAATTAGGGAACTCAAACATATAATTGAAAATATTAACAACAGATTAGACCATGCTGAAGTAAGAATCTCAGAGGTAGAGGATATAGCTCTTGAGATAACCCAGATTGTTAAAGTGACTGAAAAGAAGAGAGAGAAAGCAGAATGTTCACTGGTAGAATTGTGGGACTCTATGAAGCCTTCAAATATATGAGTTATAGGTATCCTAGAAGGGGAAGAAGAATGCTCTTTTCAGAGGTATATCGGTCCCCTGGTCACCTCAACTCAAATAGACCTTCTTCAAGGCACATTGTGATTTGTGATTTATCTAAAGTCAAGACAAAAGAAAAGATTTTGCAGGCTGCCAGCAGTAAGCATCAACTAACCTACAGGGGCAGACCTATCAGGGTAACCACAGACTTCTCTAATGAAACTTTTTAAACTAGAAGACAATGGTCATCTGTCTAAACCTACATAAACAGAATAATTTCCAGCCCAGAATTCTATATCCCACTAAACTAAGCTTTAAAATTGACAGAGAAATCAAATCTTTTGTTGACATGAAAACACTGAGGAAATTTGTCACAAGACCAGCTTTACAGGAAATATTACACTTGCCCTACACACTGACCATCACAATGAATCTTCAGTAAAGTAAACACCCAGAAATTAAAGGACAGAACCTAGTCTCCACAATGATGCAAAAGACAAAACTAAGCAATGGACTTTCACAAAATAAGATGAATAGAACACAACCACGTTTGTTGATTATCTCAATAAATGTCATTGGTTTGAATTCCCCACTGAAGAGGCACAGATTGGCTGATTGGATGAAAAAAAACACAAGCCATCTATTTTCTGTCCAGAGGAAACACACCACAATTTGTTGAAAGACAAACTAAAACTCAGAGTTAAGGGTTGGTAATCAGTTTTGCAGGCAAATGAAAGTCAGAAGAAAAGAGGAGTTGCAATCTTATTTTCAGATACATGTGGATTTAAAGCAACTAAAGTTACAAAAGACAATGATGGTCACTTCATATTGATCAAGGGAAAAATACAACAAGAAGACATTTCAGTTCTAAATATTTATGCACCCAATTTAAATGCTCCTAGATTCTTGAAACAGAATTGCTTAATTTGAGCAATATGACATCCTATAACACCATAATAACAGGGGACTTTAACACCCCTCTCTCAGAGCTGGACAGAGCCTCCAAACAGAAATGAACCAAAGATATTAGAGATTTAAATGAGACCCTAGAACATCTGTGCTTGACAGACATATATAGAACACTCCATCCCAAAGATAAAGAATTATACATTCTTCTCATCATCCCATAGAACATTCTCCAAAATTGATCATATTCTAGGACACAAAGTAAATCTCAACAGAATCAAAAGAATTGAAATTCTACCTTGCATCTTTTCAGATCACACGGCACTAAAAGTGAAACTCAAATCCAGCAATAACGCTCAACCTCACACAAAGGCATGCAAGTTAAACAATCTTATGCTGAATGATAGTTGGGTGCAGGAAGAAATTATAAAGGAAATCATTAACTTCCTTGAGTATAAAAACAATGATGACACAAGCTACCAAAACCTATGGGATACAGCAAAAGTAGTCCTGAGAGGAAAATTTATCACTTTAGAAGCCTACATTCGAAAAACAGAAAGAAAGCATGTCAGAAAACTCACAAGCCATCTGATGGGATTGGAAAAAGAAGAACAATGTAAGCCTAAACCCAGCAGAAGAAAAATTGAATCATATAATGGCATAAATATATTTATGATCTATGTACAAAAGACTTAATAATAAACAAAAATAAATAAATAAATATTAAAAAACAAAATTAAATCAGAGATCAATGAAATTGAAAACAAAAGAATCATTCAGAAAATTAATAAAACAAGGAGTTAGTTTTTTGAAAAAATAAATAAAATAGATAATCCCTTGGTCAGACTAACTAGAAGTAAAAAAAATAAAATCTCTAGTAACCTCAAACAGAAATGATAAAGGGGAAATAACAACTGATGACACAGAAATACAAGAGATTATCTCTGAATACTACCAGAAACTTTATGTCCATAAATTTGATAATGTGAAGGAAATGGATCAATATTTGGAATCACACCCTCTCCCTAGACTTCACCCAGATGAAATAGATCTCCTGAACAGACAAATTTCAAGCACTGAGATCAAAGAAACAATGAAAAATCTTCCAACAAAAAAATGCCCTGCTCTGATTTCTTCACACCAGAATTATATCAAATCTTCAAGGAAGAGCTTACTCCTATCTTGCAGAAATTATTTCAAAAGATTGAGGAGGAAGGAATCTTCCCCTACACGTTCTATGAAGCAAACATCACCCTGATACCGAAACCAGGAAAAGACACAACTAAAAAGGAGAATTTCAGACCAATTTCACTAATCAATATAGATGCAAAAATTCTCAATAAAATCTTAGCTAATAGATTACAGCTTATCATCAAAAAAGTCCTACATCAGGATCAAGTAGGTTTCATCCCAGGAATGCAAGGCTGGTAAATATATGCAAGTCCACAAACATTATTCACCGTATCAACATAAGTAAAACCAAAGACTACATGATCCTCTCAATAGATGCAGAAAAAGCATTTGATAAAATCCAGCATCCTTTTTTAATTAGAACATTGAGGAGTATAGACATAGGAGGTACATTTATGAAACTGATTGAAGCTATCTGTGACACACTCACAGCTAGTATTTTACTGAATGGAGTAAAACTGAAAGCTTTTCCTCTTAGAACTGGAACCAGACAAGTTTGTCCTCTGTCACCATTAGTATTCAACATTGCAGTGGAAGTTTAACCAATACAATTAGATAAGACAAGAAAATAAAGGGCATCCAAATGGGAGCAGAGGAGGTTAAACTCTCCCTTTTTACTGATGATATGATCTTATACCTAGAGAACCCCAAAGACTCAACCACAAGACTCTTGGAAGTCATCAAAAAATACAGTAATGTCTCAGGATATAAAATCACTGTCCACAAGTCAGTTGCTTTTGTATACACCAACAATAGCCAAGATGAGAGGTTAATTAAAGACATAATTCCCTTCACCGTAGCCCTAAAGTAAATGAAATACTTAGGAATATACCTAACAAAAGAGGTGAAGGACCTCTATAAAGAAAATTATGAAACCCTTAGAAAGGAAATATCAGAGGACATCAACAAATGGAAGAACATACCATGCTCATGGCTGGGAAGAATCAACATTGTTAAAATGTCTATACTTCTCAGAGTAATTTACTGATTCAACACCATCCCTATTAAAATGCCAACATCCTACTTTTAAGACTTGGAAAAAAATGATTCTGCATTTTGTATGGAACCGTAAAAAAACCCGTATGGCTAAGGCAGTTCTCAGTAATAAAAACAAAGCCAGGGGTATCACTATACCAAATTTTATGCTGTACTACAAGGCCATAGTGGTCAAGACAGCATGGTACTGGCACAAAAATAGAGACATAGATATTTGGAATCAAATAGAAAACCTGGAAATGAAACCAACAACTTACAGCCACCTAATCTTCAATTTACCAAACAAGAACATCCACTGGGGGAAAGACTCCCTATTTAATAAATGGTGCTGGGAGAACTGGATATCCACATGTAAATGACTGAAATTGGACCCGCACCTTTCTCCACTCACAAAAATTGATTCAAGATGGATAAAGGACTTAAATTTAAGGCATGAAACTAAAAATTCTCAATGAAAGAATAGGAAAAACACTGAAAGATATTTGCCTGGAGAAAGACTTTCTGAGGAAGAACACCATGGCAATAGCAACAACACCAATAATAAACAAATGGGATTTAATGAAACTGAAAAGTTTCTGTACAGCCAAGGAGACAAAAACCAAAGCAAATAGGCAACCTACTCAATGGAAAAGGATATTTGCATATTTTGAATTAGACAAAAGTCTAATAACCAGGATCTATGCAGAATTTCAATTAATCTACAAGAAAAAAATCAACAATACCATACATCAATGGGGAAGAGACATAAACAGAATCTTCTCTAAAGCTGATAGATGAATGGCTACTAAGTATATGAAAAAACGCTCATCATCCCTAATTATCAGAGAAATGCACATTAAAACCACCCTGAGATATCACCTAACCTCAGAGAGAATGGCCTATATCATAAAATCTCAAAACTCCAGATGCTGGCACCATGTGGAGAGAAAGGAATGTTTTTGCACTGCTGGTGGGACTGCAAACTAATACAACTTTTTTGGTAGTAAGTATGGAGAAACCTTAAAGAACTCAACCTAGACATCCCATTTGATCCTGCAATCTCATTACTGGTCAACTATCCAGAAGGAAAAAAACATTTCATTATAAATACACTTGTACTAGGCTGTTTATTACAGCCCACTTTACAATCACTAAAATGTGGAAACAGCCTAAATGTCCTTCAACCCAGCAAAGGATTGGTAAGCTGTGGTATATGTTTACCATGGAATATTATTCAGCCATAAAAATAATGGAGATTTTACAGCATTTGTACTAAGCTGGATGGAGGTGGAACACATTATTCTTAGTGAGGCATCACAGGAATGGAGAAGTAAGAATCCTATGTATTCAACTTTGATATGAAGACAATTAATGACACAGTGGGGCATAGGGGAAGTGGAGACCAGACCAAGAAGGAGGGAGAGGGTGTGGGCTTTAGATTTATCTTGGATAAAATTAAACTTGTCAAAGCATTTTAGCATTTACTGCAAGTTAGAGATACTTCACATTATGGAGTGAGATCATTCTGAATCTTATTGTTATTTATAATATCATATATTTTCTTCCATTTCCTATTGTCTGCCTATTCAGTTTATTTTTTAAAATAAGACTATGTCAATAGTAAACATGAAAACAAATATATCTCACCTAACTCACATGATGTAAGGGTATATGGCACACCTCATGGAGGACTTACATAACTACAGCCTGGAGCATAGCCAGTAACCTCTCTTTAGTTCCCAGGCATGGTCCTGTTTCCCAACTTAATTAAGTTTAGTGAGCATCTGATTGTTTCCTCAGCATTTGGACATTGCTCAGTTGGGATCTTAAAGCTCTTCAGAATCCTTCAGAGGTAGGTCTCACAGTGCCCCCTGACAACAGTTTCCATGGGGTGCAGGAATCCCCGAGCCTGTCCCAAGAGTGGAGGTCTTATCCCAGCAGGCAGAATTAAGACAGCTATGCATTAGGCCTCCAGTAAGAGGCCAACCCTCATGACATTCCTACAATGGCAACCCCCTGGCCTCCAAGACCTTCCTAGTATGGCTGTCTCACCTGCTGCAAAACTGATGACAAATCCACTGCAACTGGCACTCAGATCTGGCTGCCAAATCCTGTTGGAGTTCTCCCACTCTTCCAAGCGTTCCACTCAATGTTCAGCTTCCCACAAGAACCAAAAACTGCAGAACAGAGGGTCACCATTTCTGTGGCTCACCAAAACTTTCCTAGTGTGTCAGATCCCCACACTCTGAATCACGCATTGTATCCAATACATCACCACCTCACTGCGTACCCTAAGCCATCACTCCAAGTAAGATTCCCTCTCCAAATATGGCTCGGTTCTCTTTCTTTCCCCAGTCATGCTAGGAGAGCTCAGCCAAAGGATCCTTCTGGTCTTCTGACAAACAGCTCAGAAGATTTATTTTTAAATTAAGATACCAAAGCCTCATTTTACTGAGGAGAAAACTTTGATTTAGATAGAATATGTAACTACCCCAAGATCACATAGCCTGTAAGCATGACAGAAGGATCAGAAATATCTTTATTTTTCAAAAGAAAATTATCAACACAGAAAATGGGAGAAGTTATTTGCAATACTTCTATCTAATATCCTAAATATATCAACTCCTACTAATCAATGAAAAAGACAGATAATCCAATAAAAAGGAAAATAGGCAAAAGACTTGAACAGACACATCATGGAAAGGAATATACACATAACCAGTAAACAATTCAGTGGATGATGTTCACCACAAGCCATGTATACAAATTTTAATAGAGGCTTCTTTGGTAATTGCTAAAACATGGAAATAACATAAATGTCCATTAATGACTTAGTGGATTAAAAATAATTGCAATATACCTACAGAATGGAAATGAGAAGCAACAAGAATTGGGCAAGAAAAGCCAAAAACAATAAACACAATAATTCCCAGTTTGCGGGGGAAACTAGGTGTTGTGTGGAAAGTTTGGTGAAGTGTAGATGCCTGAGTGGAATTTGGCAGCCAGAAAGGGGTGCTGCTTGGAGTGGCAAAGGGCTAGGCAGCTGGATAGAAAATTAAGGGGAAAGGATCCCAATTAGGAAACAGACACATTTTGAAATATTGGGAATGGTGACTGCCACAGGCACCTTTTCCCATGGGCCAGGTGAGGTGATTTGAGTCTCATTTGCAGGCAACATCCTGCACCCAAAACTGCTCCAGGATACCCCACACTTCAACTATTGCAGGGAGAGTTGGGGAAACCTGCCTGAGAAGATTTTTTGAGATCGGTGAAATCAACAATTCACCTGGGTCTAGGAGGTGGAGCACAATGGAGGATGGAATAAGACTTTTTGCTCAGCTCGCCCAGAACAGCAGGTGAGAATGAGTGGGCTAGATCATTCCTAGTGGGGAATATTGGTGTAGACTGACACTTTGGGGTGTGCAGCAAACTGGCTGATTGCTGGACTCAAAGTGTAATCCAGAGCTGCAGAGCATATCCAAAAAATCTCTGTGCCATTGTTGAAGTGGAGGGAGGCTGCAGCAACCAGCCCTTCCCCCATGGAAGAGTACAATTCCCAGTTTGTCAGGAAACTAGGAGTTGAGTGGAAAAATTGGTGAAGTGTAGACTCCTAAGGGAAATTTGGTGGTCAGATTTGGGGTGCCATCTGGAACAGCACAGCCAAGGCTAGGTGACCAGTCAGGAAGCAGACATATTTTGAAATTTCAGAAGTGGCAACTGCCACAGGCACGTCTTTGCATGGTCCAGGTGCGGTGATTTGAGTCTCACCTGCAGGCACCCTTCCTGCACCCAAAGCTGGTCCAGGATACCCTGCACTTCACAGGAACTGTTGTAGGGAGAATTTGTGAAACCCGCCTGTGAGGAGAATGATGGAATCAACATCTTGGCAGGATCTAAGTGCCAAGCGGGTAGCCAGGCAACCATCAAAAAGGCAGTGTAAACCGTGAATCTGGTAGAAGCTGGGAACCACTCAAAGCGCCATCTGGTGTCCAGAAAGTATATTGCAACATAAATATATTCCTACTAAAGTTGATCCCTAAGGTTTATGTATAGTTCTACGTTTTTATATAGACATAGATAGATAGATAATATTTTTGTTGATGGTGTCTTTTTCTATTTTTTCTTTGCTCATTCCTTTTGCCCTTTTGTGTTTTATCCTTTTCTTGAAGGTGTTATTAATTTTTTTATTATTAATACTATTTTTTTCTCTTTTCTTCCCTTCTTATACTGAGAGTGCTTACATCACACTTCTAGAGTTTTTTTCTTTTTTCTTTTTTAAAATTATTTTATTATTATTATTTGTTGTTGTTTTTGTTTTTAATCTATTTGTTTATTTGTTTCAGATTATCTGTGCATCTGTGTGCTTGTGCGTCTGGTACCTTTATGTCTTTTTTTTTTTTTTGCTCATTTGGTTTCCATGTGTTTTGTGTTTTGCTAAATCCTCAGGTTGGCTATTTTCCCTAACTCCAATTTTTACATTCAATAAGAACCAGGGGAAATGGGGGATGATGGTTGACTGGAGCCAGCTTTCAACAGAAGCTCCATCCAGAAGGAGAGATAACAGCCAGAAAGAACCCAACAAAGCTGAAAGGTGGGAGTCAAGCTGAGAGAAGAGATAGATAATTCCACGTCTTCCCTGCCAAGGTGAGGTGCCACTCCAAGGAAACAAATTTCAGGTACAGAACTCATCCCAAAGAGGATATGTGTCCATCCCCTCCCCCAAGAGAGTTGCTTGCTTGCTGTGGGATTTCTACTAGTGAGTGGTGAACTGAGGTTCTCTTCTTTCATGCCAATGGAGCAACTTGCTGGAAGCTGGGACTCTTTCTCCAGAGAGTCCCTGCTGTAAGCCTAGGATTTCCCTTGTCTAA
>NW_003852420.1:4331580-4334526 GCF_000181295.1 Otolemur garnettii
GGTGGTCTAGAAGTCCAATCCCTGCAGAGACCAGAATGTCTGAACTTCTTGGTCAGGACTAGGCATTGCATAGAACGAGTCAGTGCAGCTATGCTGTATCTGTGAATCTGGAAAAAGTACAGAAAGACACAGAGGGGAAAGTGTCTGGCCTGGCTCTGAGAAAGTGTGTCTCAGCAGCGTGCAAAGGCTTGGGACTTTCCGTGACAGGTGAGACTCAGGAACTGCTGAGGTGTGCAAACCCAAGTGGAGACACCTCCCACTCAATATCAACATTAATAGAGTGATCCTGCTGGGGTCTAATTTTGGAGAGTTCCCTCCTCAACTCTGTGGTCTGCCAGAGGGAACCAGACCTCACCCTATAGGGATACCAGAGCTGTAGAACAGCAGCAACAAAAGTGCAGTGGCTGAGGGAGAAATACATTTGCTGTCTGGATATCCTCAGGTTTAGATTGAGCTCAGGTGGAACATTCTCCAGTTGCCATTGAGTACCTGAGGCAGGCAGGCTTCAGTTCCCCTGCTGGCTGGTGGCAGAAGGTGGTAGCCAAGAGGAGGAGGCATTAAATTTACTTTGACTTTGGCAGGTGCAAAGCCTTGGCACATTTCCTTATTGGACAGAACTGGGCTACAGAGACTGGGTTAACAGAGAATGGAAGTGGGATTACCAGAGATTGGGGTTACCGCAGTCCAGTGCTGAAGGGCAAGCAAGGTGGGGGAAAAGGCAAACACGCAAAGAGGAAAAGAAGTGGAGAGCAAAAACAGATAATTCTCTCAGAGAACTCTGGGATAATTCAAAGAAAATGAATATTCACCTTGTAGGAATTTCTGAAGGTGACGAGGTTGCTTTGAAAGGCACAGAGCTGGGGAGCAGAGCCAAGATGGCGGACTGCAGCCAGCTTTTTACAGGAGCTCCCTTCCAGAAGGAGGCTTAAAGGACAGAACTTTAGCAAGTTAGCTGATGGTTTGGAGCAGAGCCAAGAGAGAAGATTGAAGAGCGCACTTCAACCTTCCTGAGGTGAGCTGCGACCTCAAAAATACAATCAAAAGGTACAAAATCCACCACCAAGCTGACAGGAGTCCCCTCCCCCACAACAAGGGCTTGCAGTTTACTCCATGCAAACAAGTGAGCAGAATTCAAACTTCCTCCCACTCTATCCCATGGGAGAGACCCCCTAAAAACTGGACCTCATACCCCCACTGGCATGCCACAGCACCCTCTGGCCAGACATAAAACTGTAAAACTGTATAAAATTGTATATATTGCCCACCTGCAACATTGAACTCCGAGGAGTCCCCACCCACTCATTCCGAGGTCTGGAGGTTTGTTACCTATGGAATCCAGATTCTTGGGCAACTCCTTGAGAGAAGTGGAAGGGGAAAGGGCTGGTGCTCTTCTATGCTGACTGTGGTACAGGCGGGAGGAGAAGAAAATAGGCTCAGGGGATGCAAATACAGCAACAGTGGCATCCTGAGCTGCAAACTGACGCCATTCCAGCCCGGTCTCTCTGGGCAAACAGAGGTTCCGGACAGCAGCCACAGGCAAAACACAGAGAACTTTCATAAGTAAAACACCAGCCCTCAGGGTGTAATCCCCCTCAGACAAAGCAGTGGGTGGGCAGAGGCTAGAATTGACACCTGAGTGTAAATTGCTATTTGTCTGCTGCCCAGAGCTGAATGCAAGGACTTGCAGAGAAATCTAGCTGGACAGAAGCCTAATTTAAGAATGCAAGGCCCCCCTGCTGAACTCAGATTTCTGGCTGATTTTGCCAGTCGTAAACCCTGGAAGCAGTCGCCTACTGGAGTGAATAGGGTCACAGACCTGGGGGATTACGAGTGACTGGGGGTGAGGTGGGGAAGGAGGTATTAACCTTCCCAGACTAACCCATTTGCCAGGTGGGTCCCTTTTCCCTCACGGAGTGGGGCAGGCCCAAAACTGCTTGCTAGAGTCGCACACCTCACAGGCGGCAGAGGAGATCCCTGCCCCAGCCTCCAGCTCTGGGCAGACCCAGAACTGCTTTCTAGTGCTGCGGGCATCCTGTGGGCAGTGGTTGAAGAGTCCTCTATTCCAGGTAGAACCAAAACAGTTTGCTAGAGACATGCACACCCTATGGGGGCAAGGGGAGGAGTTCTCCGCTCCAGGCACCCAAGCTGGGTGGGCCTAGAACTGCTTGCTAGAGCCACGTGCACCCTGCAGGTGGTGGTGGAGGGATCTACCACTCTGGGCAGGTCCAGAACTGTTTGTAGAGCCACGTACATCCCACGGATGGAGTTGGAGTTCCCTGCTCTGGGCTCCCGTGCAGGGAGGGCACAGATCAGCTTGCTAGTGCCACATGTGTCCAATGGGCGATGGTCAAGGAGTCCTCTGCTCCCCCCCAGCTACTCTGGCAGGGTTGAACTAGGACTGACCTGGTCACTCACATACCCTGCAATACCACTGCCATTCCCCCAACCTATGGCTGCTCCAGGGTGCTGAACTAGGACTGATCTAGCTACTACAGTTCCCCTGTTCCACCAGTTGCCCCGGAGGGGCCGAACTAGGACTGATCTGGATGCTGCTGGTCTCCTGCCCCCCAGTTACCCTGGCAGGCTGAACAAGGTCTAATCCAGCCAGGCACACTCCCGTGCAGCTGATACCACTCCCCTGCACAAAAGTTGCCCCAGCACCTGAGAACTTGGAGAAGCCAACAGACATACTCTGCCTGTCTCTCTGGGCAACCAGAAGAAGCCACCAACTGAACGGATCTGATAAGGCCTCCAAACAAGGTCAACTCAGCATGGGACAGAATCAGCAAAAAACCTCTGGCAACTCGAATAACCAGAGTAGATCAACTCCTCCAACGGAAAATGAGGCAAACACAATTGAAGACCCCATCCACAAGCAAATGGCTGGGATGTCAGAAATCAAGTTCAGAATGTAGATAGCAAATAAGATTAACAGAATGGAAGAAA
>NW_003852420.1:4339263-4384710 GCF_000181295.1 Otolemur garnettii
GGAGGGGGGAATGGGTGGAGGGAGGGGGATTGGAGGGATCACTTCTGAGGTTTATCTTACAAGGGTACAAGTGAATCTTTCTAAGAGCAGAATGTGAACATTTTAAAATAATAACTAAGAAAATGACACGAAGGCTATGTTGACCAGTTAGATGGATGTGTTTCGGATTGTGTGTGAAAATCCCACACTGTACCCCAGAAGTGCATTAATGTACATAGTTATCATTCAATAAAAAAAAGAAAAATAATAATAAAGAATCAGAAGGGAGATGCATGTTTACCAATAATTGGAGGGCTAAATAATGTAGGAGTATATTAGGGTTTTTTTTGTAATACTTTATATGAGATGGATTTATGCTAGTGACACCAAAAGACTTCTAAAATACTGTGTTCGGTTGAGGTATTTAATTCTGTTACCACTTTTTATTCTTCATCTATTAATATGGCGAATGTTTTTTTAAATGCCTGCATGATGGAGTTGCTGTAAGGATTACATGAGTTAATAATAATAAGAACATGTACCCAGAATCCTCTAAGTGCTTTGCCTATATTTCTTAGTTTAGTATATGAGTAGAATTAGTATGTCCGTTTTACAAGTCAAGAAACTGAGATACAGTAAAGTTAAGGTAAGTTGCCAAAAGCCTCATAACTCCTAAAGCCAGAGGGTCTCAAACAATGAGTCCTTTTAAAAAAAAAAAACCACACAGTTAAATGAAGAATGAAAAGGTTTGGGATCTGAAGACATTTCCAGAAGTCCATGCATCATCTTGCATTTGGGAAAAATTAGTTTTGATTCAGTCTTCAGCTGTAACAAGACTCAGACACCTAATCTTTAATAGGATATTATTTGGAAACATTAAAAAGAAGATGGACAGTCTTTCAGTCAAACAGGTCCATAATCTTGTGGTACATTTGATTTTTCCTTTGCCCAAATTCACTGTGACAGAATCATTAACTGATTTTAGTACTTCACCTGCTATGGCCTCATGTTGGACAGGGTGCACTTTCCTACCCCCTTAACTTTCAGTTTGTCCACGTGAATGGTTTTGTCCAGTGGGATGGCCAATGCTGATAATTGAGTAATTGTAAACAAAGGCTTATAATACACATGATGTTCAGTGGTGATTTTTTTTTTTTTTTTTTTTTGCATTTGTGCCATTGGTTGTGAAAAAAAACTTTTCTTGGTATCCATTGCCTCTCCAGCCAGGGCTCAGAATGAGACAAACATGAACTTGGCCTGTAGATTGGAGCCAAATCCTGTTAAATCCAACCAAGTTCAGCCAAACCTAAACTAACTTGAAGCCTCATGAGTGGGGAAAATGTTGCAGCTTACAGCCACTGAATTGGTTTACTGTTTTACTGTACAGCATTTTTTTTTACTTTACACAGCATTATTATGGCTTTACTGACAGATACACTCACCATAAATCATGCCTTCTTTTTCCAGTGCTTCTGAAATTCATATCTTCTCTTACCCTGGAAGAGTACTGTAAGCCTACTTTAAGCCTACATGTGGACAATGAGAAGTGAGTCTCCAGTCTCTCATCCATTTGTTCCAATCATGAATCAATGCCGATAATTGAATAATCATTCTAGAGCCTAGTTCTGCTACTATCATTTCCCCTACTCCAAAGTCTACCAGTATGAGATAGTGTCCCCACACTGTTCTGTCCCTTGTCAGTACCTGCTCAATTACACTTCTATACATTTCCACATGCAGTTTGCTCTGCCTGGAATTTCTTCTATCAGCCCACCATTTCCATATCAGTTATTCAAATGACTAGATTTTACTAATGATTATATATTCTGCTAAAGCTTTAATTCCTCTTTGAGTCTGCTCCCTTTTGGAGCAACCCCTCTTTGACATGCATCTTATGTCTTCTCCAACACATACAACAATCATACCTGGATTTCTTGAGATAGTGATATACATTCTTAATGTCTCACATAAACTCTCACAAGCTCTCCATCCATGTACTTGATTACATAACTATCTTAATTGTTTGCCCCCTAGGGGAGATGACAATGTTGGTTTTATTGTTTGGTTTGTTTTTTTTAAGACAGTCTCATTCTGCTGCTCACGCTAGACTGCCCTGGCATCAATCTAGCTCATATCTAACTCAAAGTCATGGGTTCAAGTGATTCTCCTGCCTCTTCCCACCCTTCCCCAAGTAGCCTGGACTACAGGCACATGCCATGAAAGCCATCCAAGGTAACAGGTTTGTAGCACTGTGAGTATTTGTCAATCTTTTTTAAGCTATTGAAACAAATTTATCCTTAAATTTCTGATTTCTGAATCTATTCTGTGATGCAAGTTAATGTTCAAGATTTGGGATGTTTCAGAGCACAACTTGTGTTCATTTCACACTCATGGGATGGATTGAGTCAGTGAGAATTCTACTCCTCATGGTCACTCGCAGACCCAGGCTGGAGGAGGCTTCATCTTAGCACTTGTCTCCATGCTCTCACAGTGGGTAACTTGTGGAGCTAGGATTTGAACAAGGCAAATGATTCCCAATTCCACTCTTTCAACCATTAGTTGCCTCTCCTATCAAACACATTTAAATAGGGAGGATAAAGGAAATGAATTACCATTTAATGAACATTATGCAAAGCGTTTGTCATTTCTTATTTAATTTTTACAAAGGTGCTAGGAAATAAATATTATTATTCATATTCATTATTTATAGTATGTTCATTAGATAGTAATTCTTTTTCTGTTCCCCTATTTGAATAAGGAAATAAAAGTTCCTTAAGGTTAGGTGGTTTTCCAAAGATTATACTGCTAAAAATATGCCAGAAACAGGTTTCAGAGTGTGACATGTTCCCCAAGATACCATCAAAACCTTATCTTAGAATCAGGAAGGGAATATACTCTCCAGAAATTACCTATTCCAAGTATTTTCCCACTGAAAGCATGAAAAATACTAATACCCAGATTTAAACATCAAGTAACAAGAATATACACGTAATCTTCATTATTTATGGATTTTGGTATTTGCCAATTTACTTATTCGCTAAAACTTATTAGTAATCCCCAAACCAACACTCATGGAACTTTCATAGTCATTCATAAACATTAAAAAAGTGGTGAAAGGCTAGAAAGTGGCTCACACCTGTAATCCTAGCACTTTGGGAAGCCAATGCAGGTGAGCTCAGGAGTTCAAGACCAGCCTGAGCAAGAACAAGACCCTGTATCTGCTAAAAACAGAAAAAAACTAGCTGGGCATTGTGCCCTGCTCCTATGATCCCACCTACTCTACTTGGGAGGCTGGGAGGCAAGTGGATCACTGAAACCCAAGAGTTTGAGGTTGCTGTGAGTTATGAGGCAACAGCATGCAACTGTCTCAAAAAAAAAAAAAAAAAAGAAAGAAAGAAAGAAATGGCTAATTTGCTATTTAAAATGGCCCCAAGCATAGGGCTGAAGTGTTGTCTGAGGTTCTTAGATGCAAGAAAATTGAATGCACCTTTTAGAGAATGTACATGTGCTAAAGAAGTTTCATTCAGGAATGGGTTATGGTGCTGTGGGTTCAATGTTAATGAATGAATGCATGAATGTTAATAAATGAATGAATGCACATCCAGGAAAAAGGACAAGAAATCCACCATGCTGTATGTGTGGCTGCTCCAGAGACTGCTAGAGTAACATCTGCAATGTGTAGTAAGGGGTCAAAAAGAAGAAAGAACAGCTAAATTGGTGGATTCATAAGGCTATAATTGATAAAAAAAATTCATAGTGAACAGTGTTGTCATGAAAGCTAAAGAAATGTATGGTCATGTTACTGAGGGCCAGGAAAATGCCAGGACCTTCTCATCTAGTGCTCACTGTCTGGCATACTTCATAAAGCAATATAGCACAAAAATTCTTAAATTTGCAGGTTCTACAAGTCAGAAGCTGCAAAAGAACTTACCTTAAATACTTGCTAAGTATTATGCAGGAAGAGTTGTATTTATGTGCCACTATTTCCCTTCCAAATGCCAGCATCTGCTTCCATTTGCTTGAGAAATCATCTGATCTCCAGAGCACATTTTACACAAGAGTACACTAGCCAGAATTCTTGAGAAATGGTAACTGCACTCTCCCAGTGGTTCTTAAGCAATGAAATAAGACTGCCTAGCTCAAAAAAATACCATCAATGAATATTTTAATGTAGAAGCAAGTTGGGACAGGGAGCTCCCTGGCTTAAGTGGGCAGCTACAACTAGCTCCAATGTGGCCCTTTGTTTGCCAGATCTTCTTATAGTAAATTTGAATTTAATATAGAATTAATTCAAACTTTAAAAAAAATACAAACCACAGTATAAAAATAGAAAACCATTAGATAGTGAGGACTAGAATACAAGTGTCTATGACCAAGAAATTCTAATTCTGGGTAGATACTCAAGATAATACATACATACTTAGAACACCAATACATATGAACTATAATGTTCATAGAAGCATAGTTTATAACATTACCACACAAGAAAGGGCCCAAATGCTCATAAATGGTAGCTGAGACAGATAAGATACACTTTCTGCAGCCATGCTATGGGAACCAGGGTAGCAAAGACAATGGGTGAACCATCACTGTGACCCCCACATATGAATGACATTCATAACTTTATGCTGAACACAAGAAGCCAGAACCAAGGATACCACCAGTGTGAATACACTTAGATAAACTACACAAGCAAGTAAAAATAATCTATGCTGTTGAGAGTCAGAATAGGTTTTCCTACTCAGGCATTAAAACATTTATCAATCCTTTAAGGTATAACTCTTACTGATATCAAGGTTCTGTAAGTCATTCATACTTTAGCATGAATTAGACCACAACATCAACAGATGGCCTGTTAGTGGAGCTCCTATCTCTGCTAGGAACTACCGACACAGAAATGGACAAGTCAGAATCTCTTTCCTGATGATTGAACAACACCTAAATTAATTCTTAAAACCATATGCTGATTTATTTAAATTTTGGTTTGCAGGCAGAATGACCAAAGACCCCATTCTTGGCAGGGGAGGGCACCCCCAGAAAAAGGGAAAATTAAAACATAAGCTGAAGGAGCAGAACAAAGAAAAGTCAATTAATTTACCTTTAAGCTAGCCATTGTTAAATTTCCTATCTGAACAAGTTTCCCGTCTTTCCTGAAACTCTGGCCTATAGGGGATACAACTTATACAAAGACCCCTGCTGAGTCTGTGAACACTCTGAGGAAAATAAGGGCCATAAAAGAGACTGTGGCAAGTCCTAGAAAAAGGTACATCTTCTAGGTTGTTTCCTGCCCATTAAACAGATAAAGCAGATAACTTTGTGGAGATTTGCATTTGTCTAGGGAAGAGACCAAGGAAACAGCTCCAGCCCTGAGATATGGGAAAGAGGGCTTATATCCCTAACCTCAGAGGAAAATCTGTGGTGGTGATGAGAAGAAAATGTCTCTTCCCCACTGATTCCTCAGAGGAGATTAATGCCAGTGGCATGTTTTACTCCACAGTGAACTAGCGGAGCTTAACACCTCCCTAGGAATCTGTGTGTGTGAGACTCTAGACAGGAGGCTTCCCCTACACAATGCTTAAGTTTCAGATTCCTCAATTCTTAAAATTAATAATGATAGGAGCTGATGTGCTCACTCAGATAAACTTCTGATGTCTTTATTCCCTCCCTCAGCTTATCACCTGGGCAGACAGATTTCAATAAAAGTTGAGTGGAACAGAGACTCGAGACCACTTGCCAGAGCCCACAAATGGGCAGTGGTCCCCTGAGCTCCCCCCTTTGAAAACTCTATTCTGTGTCTCATGTCTCTTTCTTTATCATCATTCCTAACTTTGTATTTCTTCAGTCAGTTGTGCCAGTTCCATAGGTTTTAGAGGACCCTGCCCCTAAGGCAAGACACCGACATGGTTACTACACAGAGCAGAGTTTGTGAGATCCAACTCATGTGTTTATGCCATTCAGATGTTACCTTTGGAACCAAAACTGGGATTGAGCACATTCAAACCATCAAGGGCTGCTTCAAAGGTGAAAAGAAATATTTAAGTGTAAACAGCTTATCTTGAAGGTAATTTTGTAGAGGAGTGATGAGTGAGGCAGAGAAGGGAAGGGGTGTGGAGGGGAGGCAGCTGTTATGTTTATACACCCTTCCTGTTAGTCATTAGCTAAGGACTGGTCCTAAAGGACGTTGCTTCCCTGTAACTGCCTGTGTGACAAAGATGGCTCTGAAAGTCAAAGGAAACTCTTGGAACAAGAAATTCAGGACCTGAAAGTTAGAATTCAGACCAAATACAACGTTGAATTTTTAAAAAACGAATCTAGAGTATATATGATAGGAGATAAGGGTGGGGCTTAGGCAGCATCCATTGACTACAACCACCCAATGAGCGAGGCTGTTCTTAAACAATAACAATAACGACAAATAAATGTCATCAGGTTGTCCCCCCCAAAACAGTGTCTATTACACACTCCAAGAAGTCAGACATCAAACAATACAAGGACCAAATGTGAAAACAGCATCCTTCTATTTGTCTCTGGTTCCTCTCCAAAGTTGACCCACCTGGGTGCCTACACTCATCTCTGGATAACTGGATTTTCAATATCATTATTAATGCATAGAGAAAAAATAATCCTAGAAGCTGCCTCATGGTGAGATTTCTACTTCAAAATACCCTCCCTAGTGCCTGAATCCAGTCACTGACACGCCTGACACGTGTTCCTGGAGCGGCTGCTCCCATGATTCCACCAGTAGGGGGCAAAGTCTCTCACACATAGTCTCTCCCATCATCAGAAAGTCTTGCTTGTTTTATAGTTCTGATATGATGATGAAATCTACATCCCGGATACCCCCTTTTCTTGCTCTCAGCCTGTCTCTCTGTCCTGGGCCCAACCCGGACTTTTCCCACTCCTGCATTGTTACCTCAGATCTATAAGTGCCTTGGACCAGACACTGTTTTCACAATACAGTGTAAGTGATGGATAGTCTTTTTATTATTATTATTACTAAATTTGCAATGCTTTGCAGATAAGGTAAGTTAGATTCAAAAGGTTAAGTAACTGGGTGTGGATCTTACAAATACAAGTGAGAACAGTGAGGTATGAACATAGAAAATCTGACTCCAATAATAATGCTTCACCCACTAAGTATGTGTGTGCATGTGTACATATGCATGCTTGTGTGTGTGTGTGTGTTTCCCTCATTATCACCCCCACTATCACTCCCAAATCCACTAACTATCTCACATAAGGGCAGTGTGCACCTTGCCCAGGCCCAAGTGCACACTGACCCCTGCAATGAGACTAAACTCCAGACCAGCATACCCAAAACTTTTCTCTTCTTTCCAGTCAAAAATACTCTTTGTTTGAGTTTCATCATCCAAAGCTTCATGCTCCTCCACCAAAAGGGCTCTGGGTTCTCCCAATGCAGCAAAGAAGGCCCATGAATTCAGTGGCTGGAAGTCCTCTCCAGATCATAACATACCTCTAGATGATCCCTTAATGTAGAGAAGCAGCAGGGATGGAAATTTCTGTTACTAGAGGAGGACTAGGAGAGTTGGAGATTATTTCAGGGATGTATGGTCCCAACCACTACCTATAGCCAGGCTTACTCTTGGGTCCCACTTAAAGAAGGAGTACCTGCCTTAAGGAGCCAAGGGCAAGAGCCACAGGAAGACCTGCATGCTCCCAGTTGGGGGACACATGAGCGTTTGCCTGCTGTGACATTTACGACTTAGCTTGCTTTTCCTCTTCAAGTAACAAGACAGCCCTTCCCTTGTGTATTCCCCAGATACCACAAGCCAGTTGTCTTCTTATATAATTTTCAACCTCTGGAAAACATGCAGAGAGGGAGAACTAGAACAATTTACATAAGGCAGTGGGTTTTTTATGGGAACAGCAAGTGGTTTTAGTCAGACAGCTGTGTGTTCAAAGCACGGCTCTGACTTATATACTACTGATGGGACAACAAGCTAGTGCCTCAAATTCTAAAGTCCCACATGTCAAAGAAATTAACCCTCACCACTTTACAGGTTGCTGTGAAGTTTAAATGTTGTGACACCTATGTATGCTCCTTGCACCTTATGAGTACTCTATTAAAGCACCTTTTCTTGTCTTGATAAAAAAGCAAGGTCCCCCCTTTCATTCTAGTAAAAAACAGCATTACAAAATTGAAGGTGTTTTTCTTCGTTTCTCTCTTTCACCCTCTCTGTCTTACATATCTTTGAAAAGTAATGTATGAGACAGGAATATAGCTAGCCCTTTCTTTGCAGAGACAGCTGGTGACAACAATATGCTTTAGCAGGAGCAGAGAACTCTCCAGTTTCCTACCATTGTTCCCTACATTGTGATTAACCGTTGTTCAGTTTTGTGTTATATCTTCTCATTCACAATCTGTCTTCATTCCTGCCAAAAAAATGACCATCTATTCCTTTCTGATTCCCCAATAGCATCTCCTATTCATTGATGTCAGCTGAAAACTTGTTTTTGCCTCCTTGCATATGTATCTTAAGTTTATTCTCTTCCTGCTATTATTTTTCTTCAGCATCTGGGTTAACTTACTGCTGCCATGGGAGATCCAGATGTGCAACAGACGCCAGGCTAAGTGGAAGGAACATTGTGTCAAACAGAAAATGTGTTCAAGTTGTCATATAGATGGTAGACTGTTATTTACCTTAAGACATGTGGCCGCGAGACATGGTAGAAAGTTAAGATGTTTTCAACATCTTATCGAAGTATAATAACATATAAGCAGAAAAAAATGCATACATCACAAATGTCTAGCTTGGTGAATTTCACAAACTGGGGAAATCTGTATCACCAGTATCCAGATTTGTCTTAACTTTTATGTGAATTGTGGGTTTTCCATATTAAAGGAGATGAAATCTTATGTCTAGTTATCCTTTTTTCTCCAGAAATTTTTTTAGTTGCAAATAGTACCTGGATTAGAATTGACTCACCTTCCCCTATTGTCCACCAAAATAAAAATTTCTTTATGGCTTTTTGAGTGTGTAACAAAATGTGAAATGAAGCTAAGAGAAACAGCTGCCATCTTCCATTGCCCAGCCACAGACCTCCTTAGCTTGAGCTATTGAATCTACTCTGCTTACTATACACTTTAAAAATTTTTTTTTCCAAATATGAGTATACAAATTTTTAGGGTACATTATTCTCATTTGCAGGGTAAAGTTCCATTTGTAAAAGAGCACCTCACCCAGGGAGCATGTACACACCCTCACAATGTACCCATGAGGTGAGATTCCACCTCATGCCCTCCCTCCTTCTGTTTACTATGCACTTTTGTCTCCAACAGATCCTAAGTTTCAAAAGTGAAATCGGTGCCACTAACTTAAAAATCTACATTTTCTTTCCTTTCTTCCTCACTAGCTGCTCAGCATGAGCTGCCAGATTGTGAACTCCAGTGGCCCCAACTTAATTAGAAGTTTTCACAAAATAGTGTTTAGCAAGTCTTTTCAACCTTAGTGTAACAAAAGGATTTAATATAACAAAATGCAAAATGTTCTAAGCATAGGGAAAATTATTAATAAATTAGACAACATTAAAATGAAGAACTTATGCACCAAAAGACTTCGTAAAAGAATGAAAGGGCATGATGCAGAGCAGGAAAAGATTATTGATACATGTATAACCAACAAAGGATCTATTTAGGGTGGCACCTGTGGCACAAAGGAGTAGGGCCCCAGCCCCATATGCCAGAGGGCAGGTTCAATCCCAGCCCCAGCCAAAAAAAAACACCTGCAAAAACAAAAAACTAAACCCTATAAACCAAGGAGAAAAAGATAGATAACCAAATAAAAAATGGGCTGAAGCTGCGTAGGTCTCGTCTGGCCAAATTTAACTGGAGGTAGCAGAAAATGTACATCTTTTCTTCACTGAAGTTGATACACTGCATTTCCCATTGCATCAGTTGGAGAGGGGTTAAAGTGCACGGGCTGGGAAATTAAGAGTATCCTCAGCCTGCCTTAACCAAAAACAATCTCTAGGACTATCTGGTATGTCTTCTGATAAAGGGGCATCCACTGGGAAGATTATGCCTGTTATCAACGCAAACAATGAACTTTCCATTTACATTGGACTTTCATAATCTGATGAGAGAAAGGTACATTTATCTAGTCTTTTAAAATAAAAAGGAAACCCCTACAAGTCTGTCCATTATACCTGCCAAGAATCTGAAGGGAGATCAATACAAAAGCAGATCATTTTTGATAGCGTTAGTAAGAGTTTATTGCAAGGCCTGCCAGCCAGATCTCCCTCTGTGGATTCCTGAATGGCTTAGAAGCCAGGCTATTCTTAGAGTAATGAGAAAAAGAGCCTTATCTTACACCATAAGAAATTCTGAAGATCTCCACAGTTTCAAAAGCCTTATTGAGGCACTTTAGTAGAACTAAAAACCAGAGTGGTTATCGTCAAATGTGGGGGATGCAGGAGGAACCCTAAGAGGCAAAGATGTGCAGTTCCCATTATAGTAAATTAATAACAGCACTCCAAATACCCTCTTGTGACCATATATATTTCCAGGACTAATTTTCTTTCTGAGGCAGTACTAGCATTATTTGTATTTGTGAGTTAGGGTGACAAGTACCAGACACTGACTCTGGCTAATTTATATTATGGTAAATATATTGGAAAATTACTGAGGGCCCAAACAATTCATAGGTGGTTTGGTTTTGGAAGAAGTAGGATCAGGAGAGTGAGCAAGAGCAGGAAGCAAGAGGAAGAGCAGTAGTGTCCTGTCTGGGAAGCCCTTGGCAGGGCTTTATTTAATGCCTTTATTATGTATGACTTTATAGTCACTGTGATCTTGGGTCACTGGCTCACGGTTTAAAGTCCTATGAGAGATAATCTAATTTGCTCATCTTAGGTCATAGTTAACTAACTTTCCCACCAAAAAATAAACCTGTAGAAGAAACAAAGAGAGATGAAAAACAATTGATCTTAGGCCAAGACGTTATGAGAGACAGAATGTGGCCATATTCATCTTCATCAATGGGCAATAGGTAGCTGAAATTCCTCTTGCCACAAAGACTAGGCATATCTCACTGAAAATACCTTCAAACTTCCATTTTGCATCTGATTCAAATCTCAGATATTAAAAATTTATGAAAAGACCTCGGTCACTGTTGCTGGAGGACACATACTAATTGTCTCTGTGCCTGTCCCTCAGTTCCCAGTCTCACATTCTTCACTAATTATAAACATGCTTCATTTTCACTGTTAGATAATGAACACCTGAGGGGAAGAGCATGTATCTTCATAAGGAGCCCAGCAGATGCTTCACTTGTGGCTGTTTTCCTAGAACTGCTGGTGAGTGAAGCAGTGGCGCCATTCAAACTTTTCCCCAGACATGGCCCTGATGGTGCTCACCAGACTAAGGTATGGTTGGGTCAGGGCAGAGCTAATTTACTTAATAGCCAGTGTCTGTGCCCTGGGGCATAAATGTAAGACAAGTCATTTTCCCCTCCAAATACCCCAATTGATTTCTTTTATCTCCTCTGCTCCTGACCCTATCTACCACTCAGCAAGGCTGAAGGCATCATGTAATGAAGGTATGCCTGAACCCCAGTGGGCTTCATCTTCCCTGTACTTCTGCCTCATCGTTATTGTCACTAATGGATTTCTCCTTCTTGAAGGCATGTAGCAGTCTCTCAAAGAACGTTCACTGTGAACAACATTCTGTGCCAGGCACTACTTCATTTTAACTGATATTATCATATTTAGTTCCCAAAGCTACCACAGAAGGCAAGAACTACCATTTTTCCCTGCTTAGCTTGGCAGCTGAGCCCAGCTTTTGCTTGTTTTTCACTGTGTACCTTGTTGGAGAGGTAACTTCCCTGTGTCTCTGTTTCTTTTGCTATAAATGGAGATAATTCTAGTGCATATTTTTAAGTATTAAATGAACAATAGCACCCAGAACAATGCCTAAAATATTACAGGTGTTTGACCAATGAGCAGAAAGACCATACAACCCCCCTTCCACCAGATTGACCTTTCACCTTATGACCCAGCTGGCCCCGTGCTGAAGGTTACTCCTAGCTAACCCCATGCTGAAGGTTATACCTGTACCTGACACATAATTCTAGCCAGGAAGGACTAGGATGCATCCAGCAGTGGTCCATCTTAACAGGAAGGAAGACCCATATGTCCTCTCATTGTAACAAAAAGTACAAGGAAATCTCTTAAGATGTCCTGTGTGTTTTTCCTTCACACTATAGTATTTTAATTCATTCTCCCCCATTAGTACCTGTCTAGCAAATGGCTAGCTCGTGGTTACAGATTTGATAGCTTAAACCAGTTTTATTTATCATTTACTTTTTAATGATAAATTTGACTGCTTAGAATTTTTGTTCTTAATTTGGGACATTAATATCTTGTTTTTCTTTATGAGAAAATTGAATCATAGTTTTAATGTCATAGTATGCAATATTAAAATAAATTGCAAGTCCCAAATTGGTGAATTAAAACACCTAACAATTGGATTGGAGAAATATAAAACCTCTGGATTCAGTGAACCAAGCACCACTCAATTTAAATGTCTAATTAAAGTCATTTGGAGGCACAGTATACACAAACCACATCGCTGTCTTCTACAGGCTGGGAATGAAGCTTGGTAACCAGAAGAAAAATCAGAATTGCATGAAGAAATGAGAATGGACTGTAATCTTTCATCCGAGTATAGGGTGACCAGATTTTAACATCCTAAGGTGGGATAACATGGGGGGGGGGCGGGGCGGGGACACGGCGGGGACGAGGCTGGGGACGAGGCTGGGGATGGGGCAGGGCAGGCCCTGACAACAATGCAAACTTTGATAAGCAGTTCTTGATAATCACTTCTCAGCAATTATTTGTTATTATTACAGTTTAACATTATAAAATTAACAAAAATAATATAAAACTCATATTCTGGTGAAATAACCACATGGCAGCCCAAAACCGTATATTCCCTTCTTGTTCTCCCACCCATTCGTGCATTCTTTCCAAAAATCGGGACTTTTTTAAAACGCCGCGGGACCCGGGACAAATTGTTGAAAAACAGGACTGTCCCGCCAAAAGCGGGACGTCGGGTCACCCTATCCCACTACTCCATTTTAATTAAGGCACGTCTAACTCTACATCCCATTACTGCATCACTAAAATATGCTATCCCTGTTGCTGAAACTGCTGTTAGTTGTTCAACAGCAGAGCAACCATGGTTCAAGTCAGGAAAGGAGGTAGTGAGGTTGGGATGAAGGCAGGAGATTTTGTTTGCTGAAGCACTCTTTACCCAAAGTTACTGGGGAGTTACAGAAGCAGGAAATGAAGAAGATTTGTGATTAGACAAGTAGTGATTAGAATTGGTTGGACAAGAACAAGCCTGCCAGTCTGCAAGCTGATTCATACGGAGAACTATTCATAGCAGAGGGCTATTTAGCACATTGTCAAATGTGACATTCTAAAAAATGCAGCATGATTGTTAGTACAAATGGCTAATGAACAGTGACATATTTAGACTGCCTGCGTAGAGGCGGTAGGGTATGGGCAGCCAGGCAATAAAAACTCCATCATTACATGGAGCAAACAGAAAATGTCCAAAGTAAAACTCAACAATCAGATTTGCTTTTAGAGGCTTACCAGTTCTGGTATGGCCAAGTTGTCTCTGCTACGGTCATCTCTATTTTCTCATCTGTAACTAAGCTTAGTTACAGTAGGAGTAAAATTAATATTAAATAGGTAAAATATGTAATAAATTAGGACAGTGACCAAGAAATAACTAAGCTAAAAAAAAAAAAAAAAAAGAAATAACTAAGCTCTCAATAAACATTTGCCAGCATTAATTTTAGTAAGAGTATCAAAGGCAGATATTTTTCCCAATTAAGGAAGTATGGAGTGTACTCATTTGTATAATTGTCACCAAAGCAAATCTAAATGCTAAGCAAAACCTTATTTAATGTGTTAGATCAATCATGCTTTTATTTCCAAAGAATAAAGCCTCTTTCTCTAATATACTTACCATGTATAAGGGGTTAAAAATAGACTCCATTCTTTTAAAAATCTTTTAAATTTCCCTTTGCTCCCATTTTTAAAAATTTTCTTTTTTGTTCAAAATTGTGTTATTGGTTTACTCTTAATATGAATATACAGGAAACTATGAAGGTACTTGCATATATACTAACACCCAGTATCAGATGTGTGTGCCCACCAGTAGGCCAGCTGTTTGCTATAATCCTTCTGAACCCCCAGAGCAACCTGAATTTTTTATGTGGTATACTGATATCCCTAGAAAGATAATAACTTGAGTTAGAACAGAAGAAATACCTAAACAAATAAAAAAATCACTAATAACAATTTTTTATTAAATCATTGGTACATAGATCATGAATGCATTTATGCCATTATGGGATTCAAAGTGTTGATTATTTGTACAAATTAGAGTGCTTACATCCTCCAACATAGCCTTTGCCATCAGTTTAGTTCATTTGCTCATTTATTCTTTCACATTCACTTTTTAAAGATAGGGTCTTATTGTGTTGTCCTGGCTAGAGTACAGTGGCACCATCATAGCTTGGTATAGCCTCAAACTCCTGGGCTCAAGAAATCCTCCAAGCTCCTGATTGGTGGGATTATGGGTGTCCCAGGTGTGTTTTTTTTGTTTGTTTGTTTGTTTTTTATTTGGTTGGCTTTCGGTTTTTTTGAAAAAAAAATTTTGGGGGGGGGGCTAGAGATTCAGTCTTGCTATGTTGCCCAGGCTGCTCTCAAACTCCTGCCCCTGAGCAACCTTCCTGGCTTGGACTCCCAGTGTGCTGAGATTACAAGCATAAGCAACCATGCCCAGTCTATTCTTTCACTTTAAGAAAGCCCTGAAAGTACCTGGTTCTCTTTTAACAAACCAGGTACTGTTCTAAACTAGGTTGCTAAAAGAAGCCAATCAAGGAACTTGATGATTGTTTGTTATAAATGAAAAGAGGTACTATAGATTCAACAACCTACAGTATACTTGTATATTAAAAAACACCCTCACCTTCACATATGCACACACATACATGTGCATGTGTTAAACAGGTTTTGTTATTAACTACCATGCTACAGGTGATGAAATTGAGAGGAGAGGGAGGATCTGCCTTGAGCCCTATGCCTTAAGGTGTTAGTGCAAATAACACAATGTCTAATCTGTCCTCTCTCCTCCCTACTGGGCAGCCCATGTTCGAGGAGGTGCTGATCTTCCCTTTCTACTTCCTCTTTCTGGGGACTGGGTGAAGAACAGTTCAGGAAAGGGGTAAACTTAGAGACTAAGACTTCCTAGTGAAAAACAAAATCCTACCTTCTACCCCTCCTGGCAGACACTGTCAATACAGTGTGAACTAAGAAAAATCTCTGCAGACAAAATACAATGAGAACAGCAGATGAATTACCTCTTATCTTTAGTTATACTTCCCTTACTAATGAATAAATGAGTAAATCAATAGATCCCTAGGTTATATGTACCTCTTCCTTTTACTCTAAGCTAGTGTTTTGGTTTTGCTTAGTTTTTCTTGTGTGTGTGTGTGTTGTTGTTGTTGTTGCTGTTATTGTTTTAGTTTTTTTTAAAGAAAAAAGCTAAGCAACCTAAACAACCAGGGGCCATTTCACAGTTTACTATGTAACAAAACACAGCAGTGGTAATGAAAACAATCTAGGGCTAGGGAAAGGTGGAAGGGAAATCTGTCATCACTGAGACTATCAAGAAGAAAAAAAAGATTCCTGAGAAATAAAGCAGAAACATTGACAATTTGTTAGATCTAACCCCAGAGTGATACACAGTGAAAGAATGAGACATAGATTGTTGCTGGGGAAAAGGTCAGCTTTATGTGAGAAGCCTGTGGAAAACACTGAAAAGGTGCTCATATTATCTGCCAAGGCCAAGAAGGGACTGGATTTTCTCTGTACAGATAGGAATTAGCTATCTGTGATCATTTTCCTAGATGAGCTTTTGGAAATGAATGACCACTACTCATCCTGGAGTCAATTTAAAGGACATTGATTAGATAATATAGCAACAAAAATAGCAAAAGCAATGATAATAACAGCAACCTACTGAAAATATGTCCTTATTATTTGTGATAAATGCACTATTTTAGTCCTCAAAGCAACTCTATGAAGTAAAGGCAATTGTTATTCCCAGTCCACAAACAGGAAAACATGCAAATTGGTTTGAAATAGGGGTGCCATTTGATGATCAAAAAAAAAGTAAATTTTCCTTGTTACTCTCCTCCCAAAAATTGAATAATTTAATTTACCATAAGAAAATATAAAATTAACATGGAAGGTAGGTTTCTTCCATATTATGCAGAGGTTTTTCAGGGATTTTCCAGTATTTAGTTATTCACTGGGTTTTAGTCAGTCTGGCAGGTGACAGTGAAGCAATAAAATACAACTTTCTACAATACATTTACCTAGTTCTACTTTGAATTGTCTTTGGAAAACAATAGTAATAGTACCCCCAAACTTCATCAGCAACAATATTAGATGGCAAAGTGAGAAAACAGAAAATATTAAGGGATAAGTATAGAAGAATTTGCATCTGGGAAATAAAAATGTAATTCCTAGAATAGTTGGAGTTGCAATTGTATATAAATTTTTCCTCCATATTTTTCCTAATTTTTTTCTTTAAAGACTAAAGAAAAATGGAAGAAGGTATTATCTTTTACAAGGAATCAGAGATGGGGTGGTGGATATAACATTAAGTTTGAGTCTGGAGTAAGTCCTTACTCTACAGTGATAATGCACCTCTGGGTCCTTACTTTCTGTTCTCCCTGGTGATTTAGAGATGATCTCTTGTTATGGTTGGCACTACTTGAACTTTGGCCACCCATTTCAGCACTATGCAGCTGTGACACATCCAGTGTATACCAAGCAGTGCTGGACCAGAAACCCATGAATGTACAGCTCAGAGAGGTACCCCAGCCAGAGAGAGAGAACAATCCAAATAGGAAAAAACAAATCATGACAAGGAGATAAACAGTGAAGACCCGGTGCAAAATGGGCAAAAGCAGAAGGTGGGGAGGACACAGGTGTATAATAAGAACAGATCCAGAGCAAATTTTGCAATTATAACAGTCCAGTCAATGAGTTTGGTGTATGCCCAGAGGGGGTTGAGACTACTTAACATATCCTTAAAAAAATGCATGTAACTAAATGAAAATAAAAATACAATATAAAAAGATTTGTGGGACATTGCTCAGGCAGTTCTAAGAGAGAAATTTATAATACTAAATATTTATTCAAAAAGAAAAAATACCCCACATCAATAGCATAAGCCACACCTCAAAAATCTAGTAAAAAAATGCAAAGTAAACATGAAACAAACAGAAGAAAAGATCTAATACAGATTAGAGCAGAAAACAATGGAATTAACAACAGAAAAACAATGGAGGAAAGTGAATGAAACAAAGAGCTGGTGCCTTGAAAAGATCAATTAAATTGACAAACCTCTATAAAGAATATATTAGTCAGGATTCTCCAGAAAGACAGAACTAGTAGTATATATGGAAGGGTGTTTTTTAGAGAAATCTGCTCATAGGATCACAGAGGCAGAGAAATTCTATGACAGGCTGACTGTTAGATAAAGAACCAAGGAAGCTGGTGTGGATCAAAGCTGGTAGCATGGTTTGGTCCAAGTCCAAACCCTCTGAACCAGGGAAGCTAACTTTACCATTCCCAGGCAAGCCTTGAAAGCCCCAGGAGGCCACTAATGCAAGTCTCAGTGTCAAAAATCAAAGAACCTGGAGTCTGATGTACAAAGGCAAGAGTAGAATTAGTGCCCTGCTCCAGAAGGGAGACAAAGGGCAAAAACAGCAAATTCTTTTTCTTCTGCCCATTTGTTCCAACAGGGCTTCCTGCTGATTGGATGGTGCCCACACACAGTTAGGGTGAGTCTTCCTTTCTCAGTCCACTGATTCACACATAAATCTCCTCTGGAAACACCCTCATGGAAACACTCTCAACAGAATCAGCCAAAAAAAAAAAAAAGTATTTCTCCAGCCACCTAGATATCTCTCAATCTAGGCAGTTGACAACTTCACAATGACAAAGAAAGAAGACATAAGTAAATTATCAATATCAGAAATAACACAAGAAAATTGGATATAATCCAAATCATTGAAAAAATAAACTATCACGAATGACCAAATATCAAACAGATAATGTGACTATCCCTATACCTATAAAGTTAGCTAAATTCATAATTTTTAAAAATTTCCTCCCAAAATAAATTTCCAGGCTCAGATATTTAGCAAAATAGTTAAAGAAGAATTACATACATTTTACATAATCTCTTTCAGACAAACTGAGTTCAGTAAGGTCACCTCAATAAAAGATGAACACACACAAAGGTAGGGTGTGTCCCAAAAGTCACCCCTAAATTCACCATGCATATGGAAAATAGAAAATTATAGCTAAAGGAATATTTGCAAAACATTCATTTTTACAAAATTTTTACAAAACATTCTTTAGGTGTTGCCCATCACCTTGTAATATTTTATCCCAATTGCTCAAGAAATAAATTACTGAAATGTAAATTTAGCAACACAAGTACGGGATTCCTATGCTGAAAACTTTAAAACACAGATTAAATAAATCAAAGAGATTAAAAAGAGAAGATCCATATCATGTTCATGGATTGGACAACTCCACTTAATAAAGATGTCAGTTCTCCTCAAATTAATACATATCTTTAACACAGATACTATCAAAATACAAGCAGATATGGATATACACAAGATATTTCTAACATACAGATGGAAAAGCAAAAGAACTAGAAATAGCTAAAAACAATTTTGAGGAAAAAATGTAATGAATGAAAACATTTTTTTCCTGATTTCAAGACTTATATCCTATACTAATTAAGAGTATGTATTACTACAGAGGGATAGACACATGGATCAAGGAAACAATATGGAAAACTCAGAAATAGAACCACACAAACATGTTCAACTGATTTTTTTTTAATAAAGATGCAAAAGCAATTCAATGAAGGAAAGATAGCATTTCAGGCATTTTAAACAAATAATGATACAGTAAATGGGCATTCATAGCAAAAAGGAAAGAAAGAAAGGGAAAGAGGAGGGGAGGGGAAGAGAGGAGAGGTGAGGAAAGGAGAGGAAAAGGAAAAGAAACAGAGAAAATCAGACACACTTTGTACAAAAAGTATCTAAGAATTTGTCATGGATTTAAATGTAAATCATAAAACTTTTAGGAAAAAACATTTCTGAATCTAGGGCTAAGCAAAGAGTTCTTCATGACTTGGCATCAAAAGCATAGTTAATAAAAGGATAACTTAACAAGTTGGACATCATCAAAATTTGAAACTATTGCTGTATGAAAGACATATTCCACAGAAAATAATGAACAATCCAATTACAGAGTAGGAAAAAAAGATATAAGGAGATGTTTCACTGAAGAAGATGGGCAGATAATAAGTAAGGACATGTAAAGATGTTCAATGTATTAGTTACTGGGTAAATTGAAATTAAAGCCACAGTAAGATATTACCAAAACCTATCAGAATGATTGAAAAGAAAGTGACCACACCATATGATGGCAATAATATGGAGAAACTGGATTAGTTATACACTGTTGGTAGGAATGTAAAGTGGTACAACCACACTGGAAAATAATTCTCATTTAAAAAAAAAACAAAAAAAAAACTAAACATGCAACTGCTATACAACCCAGCAACTATGCTCCTGAACATTTATCCCACACAGACAAAAATGTGTTCTTACATGCACACACACAGAGAAAACATTTGTTATGGCTGTTTTCTTAGTAAACTAAATGTGGAAACAACTCAGACATGCTTCAGTGGGTGAGTGGTTAAGCAGCTACAGAATGATCATTATTTTTTAATAGAAGAGATTGATGTAATCAAGAACCTAAACGAATCTCTGAAGAATTATGGTGCATAGAAATAATTCCAAAAAGTTCCATAATATGTGATTCTGTTTATATGACTTTTTAAAATGGCAAAATTATAGAAATGGGATGGAGAATGGTCATGGCCCAGATTGAGGAAGCAGCGGATGCAGGAGGGATGTATGTGTGGCTGTAAAGGGAATCTTTGGTGATGGAAACATTCTGTATCAAGACTGCATCAGTGTCAGAGACATGTTATTACTTACAAGTACACATGCACCTACACTTATCTCAAAGTACAATGTTTAATTTCTTATAGAAGTCAACAAGGGTTTGTTGGTCATAGCTAGACTTAGAAACATGTCATTCCTCTGTAAGCCTGCTTGGCACAGACAGCAGATATTCTGCCATCTAAACAGAGATCATCTTTCAAGCAGCTCACATTCTAATCTTCCTTTTAGACCCAGATGGTTCTGACTCACCATATTTTGATCGTTCACTCACCCTAAATATACATACAAATGCTATGTCCTGTACACATGCATGCAAGTGCTAAGTCATCACAATTCCTATTTTCCACTCAAATGAAGTTTTAAGTCATGATTATGACACTGCCAAATGTTAAGTAACTACAGAAGCACATATGCCACAACAGAAGGCTCATATGTCATGGTTTTTAATCCCCCAAATTCTGCTGCCTAGTACACCTATCAGTAAGCAAGTTACAAAGAAGTATTGTGAACTAGGCAGAAAAAGAAAGCAAGTTTTGATGGCTAATGAGATCTCAGAGAATGGTCGACTACTATTCCAGAAAGTTCCAACCGAGAGCCAAATTCAGTAGAACCTCCAGAGCTGACTACCTTCCTATACTGACCACCTCCTTAAACTGACCTAATTTTCATAGACCAGATATGCACCACTTGTATGTATCAGTACAATAGGCCTAGTTCCTTATGTTGACTAACTCCATATGTTGACTGGTTTGTTACAGTCCCTTGGGAGGTCAACTCACAGAATGTCTACTGTATATAGCATCTATATCTAAAGATTAAGAATTTTTACTGGTGTAGAAGTCCATTTTTAGTTCTTTAGTCCATTTTAGTTCAATGTTTCTATATCATTTTATGTTTCTGGAGGCTTTCTTACTTGGAAAATGAGGATATCACTGTTTTCCTTTGAAAGTACTTGTATCTTAAGGACACTCTGTCATGACTAGGGTGGATAGGAAGTCTGGGGAAGCCATTTTCATTTTTAAATAAAAAGAATTTTGTATGGTTGTTGTATAATAAATTGATTTTTACACTAGAACAAGAATTCTTACTAGGATTTTCATTTTGCTCTGTTTGATGAGAGGAGTAAAGAAGACCTCCAGCACTTTTGAAGATGTAATAAGTTGAGGCAGACATGATGGAGGAGGCAGGGCCACATGCACCACCACCCCTGGGCACTCCAAGCTGGGGACTTCTTACCACCAAGTTCATGTCATTTCTGCAGGAGGCCAAGGTCGTCATGCTTGACCTCAAGCTGCTGACACCCTAGCTGTGCACCAGAAGCGGTGGATTTATGACATTACCAACGTATTGGAAGGTGTTGGGCTAATCGAGAAAAAAAATCCAAGAACAGTATCCAGTGGAAGAGTGTGGGTCCTGGCTGCGTTACCCAAAAGATTGCCAACAAGCTGATTGAGCTCAAAGTAAAGATAGAGGAGCTGCAACAGCAGGAGCAAGAAATGGACTAGCACAAGGTGTGGGTGCAGGAAAGCATCCAGAACATTACAGAGGATGTACAGAACAGCTACTTAGCCTACATGACTCATAAGGACATCTGCAGATGCTTTGCTGAAGATAACCTCCTGGCCATCAGGCCCCATCCGGCACCAGCCTAGAGATGTCCATCCTGGAGTGTCTCAATAGGCAGAATTATGAGATTTACCTAAACAGTGTGAGTGGCCCCATCAAAGTGCTGCTGGTGAACAAGGAGGCATGGAGCTCACCACCTGTGACTGTGCCTGTGCCACCATCTGAAGATCTGCTCCAGAGCCCACCTGCTGTGTCTAACCCTCCACTTCTGCCAAGCAGTCCCCAGCCATGTACGCGGGACCCTGTTCCTGGCAGCACTGAAGTCCTGGGGTGGCCAGCACAGCTGCTGAGATGACAGTTCTGGAACTCCCCAAAGAGCTGTCAGAAATCTTTGATCCCATGACAGAATACATGAGCTCAAAGCTACTGGAGGAGTTGATGTCCTCAGAAGTGTTTGCCGGCCTCCTCCACCTTTCTCCATCTCCAGGAGACCACAATTACATCTATGACCTAGACAAGAGTGAAAGTGTCTGTGACTTCTTTGGTGTTTCTGTTCTCAACCTCTGATAGACAGGGACATGCCTTGTGTGGCCAGGACCCAGACTGACCTGGGGGCTGCCTAGGGACCTCTCTCACTCACTGTTACACTGTTGCACAATTCATGCAGA
This sequence comes from Otolemur garnettii, assembly GCF_000181295.1. Classification (NCBI taxonomy): domain Eukaryota; kingdom Metazoa; phylum Chordata; class Mammalia; order Primates; family Galagidae; genus Otolemur; species Otolemur garnettii. The sequence continues at coordinate 4,361,585 of NW_003852420.1, forward strand.
CTTCTGACTCAAGGCCTTTGTTGTTGCTATTTCACTGGCCATTCATTTTGAATGTTTTTTCCTAGATGTGGTTTTAGATTCTCTTTAAATACTCCTTCCTCTAAGAAGGCTTGTCTGACCAGCCTATAAAAGCACCTTCCAAGACTCTGTCCATGCCCTTGTTTTGTTCATTTATAGCACCTCTTACTAACTGAGGTTATACTGTGCATGTTTTCTACTCTTTTATTTATTAGAATATAAGCACTACAGAGGTAGGTACTATATTTCCAGTACCTGCAAGAGTACCTGGGATGTTGTAAATCCTTGATAAAAATTTTGTGAGTAAATAACAAATGAAACCAGAAATTAACTGGAGACTCACAGTCTTTCAAATTGTAGCTAAAATTTTCTTAAGCAGTTGCACCCTCCTCCCCTTACCCCCCCCCCCATGTACCCTATAGATCCCAGAACCCTTCTCAAGCCTTCTGAGACCTTCCAAAACTTTCGGTTCTTAGGGCACTAGTTCTGTCTGTTTTCTTCGTTTATGAATCTCCCACCATCCCATGTATGCCCTACAAAAAGCCTTCTCACAGAAGGCAACCTGTGTGTTCGGTAATCTTTACTGAAGATTTAGGGATGAAGAAAGGGTTTATATAGACATTGTAAAGAGAAACTTCAGAGTAAACATGAAACACTCGTTTCTCACAAAGCATTCAGTATCCGTGCCACAAAAGCTGTTCACGCACACCTCACCCATGCATTCTCCTAACCCCACAACAAGCCCCAAATCCATGCTTTACTCCATCTCCCTACACATCCTCTCCAGAAAGAAATTTCTTTCTTCATCTCACATAGAACAATCCAGTCATTTCCGGCATCATGTCTTAGGGGCTCCTTTCCCATCCCAAGAAGCTTTTGAAGGCATTTTCCTAAACAAGATTCTTCATTATAAAAGAATGTCTGATGTCAGCTGTTAAAATAACACATCTATTCTTTCAGAAATTATGAAGGGTTCTAATGACCTACATGAACACTAAATATTGTCATCTGAATAAATATTACATCTCACTTTTATATGTACTAACATTTTTCATGTATCCATTTATGCATATACATACACTTAACTATTACTATACACTGTACTATACTATACTATTGTGCTTCATAAGAAATGTCAGAAAAAAGAGCTAAATTTGCATGAACTCATAGTAACTTGTGATCATTGAGTATTTTATCAATCATTTCTAAACAATCAACTTCAATTAGAAGCCTTTCTGATGTTAAAAACAATTTTCTCATATTCAAAATGTCTATTAGCTTATCTATTTTCTCCAATGGAACCTGAAAATTAAGGACAGAAAAGGACGAGGCAGCCAAGCCTGTAGAGATTCCCTTCATACTTGTTAAATACATTTATCGTAGAAATTCCCAAAGGGTTGGAGTAAACAGCGACTGTTTGTTTATACGAGTGACATAGACATATGTGAAAAATTATATGTAGACCAGTATGAAGTCTAACAATAAATGGGCGGTGCCTGTGATTCAAAGGAGTAGGGTGCTGGCCCCATATGCTGGAGGTGGTGGGTTCAAACCTGGCTCCAAACCAAAAACTGCAAAAAAAAGAGTCTGACAATGAAGCTCACGAACTCATCCTAGAAAAAGTGCTATATACCTCACTGCTAAATATCATTTTGATCACCTTCAAAATACTCCCCTTGGGAAGCTATGTGCCAATACCAGCACCTAGCCAATGCTTCAAAGCAGTTTTGAATCTCTTTTACTGAAATGCCCATCAAAGCACACTACCCTTGATGTCCTGAAGGTCTTCAAAATGTCTTCCCTTCAATATTTCCTTTAACTTTGGGTAAAGAAAAATGTCATTCAGGGCCAGATCAGGTGAGTAAGGAGGGTGTTCCAATGCAGTTATTTGTTTACTGGCCAGAAGCTCCCTCACACACCACAGTGTCATGTGAACTGGTACATTGTCATGATGTAAAAACCCATTTTTGCAAACACCTTTCTCATACCAGGATTTTCAACTGAGACTTTCCTGTTTCTCTATCAGTGTTTATGTGGTTTGTGCTTCTCACAGTTAGCCAATGATTTTGATGCATAATTTGACAAATTTTTACAATGTTTTGTCAGTGCTGCCCGTTACTGGCCACCCTGATCTCTCTTCATCAGTGATGCTTTCTCTCCCTCAAGAAAAACGTTTAATCTATTTGTACACTATCACTTTCTTCTGGCATTATCCCCATAAACTTGGACTAACATGTCCTTAATTTCATTTCCATTCTTTGCTGAGTTTAACAAGAAATTTATGAATGTTTCTTCCTTGCTCTAATTCAAGCTCCAACATGTTTTACACAACAGCAATAATGAATGCCACACAGCAAGGCACAGCCACAAGTTGACACGAACACAACTGTGAGACACTTATATACAAATGTTATGAAACCGTATGGAATTGTCATCTAATAATAATATGTTCATATTATCATGTGCTTGTGAGATATAAGGTCTCACCTGAAAAAAGCAGCCCATTGTCTATAACCCTAAACTTCTGTGTAAGGCGGTTGTGGTAGTAATGGAAGGGCTGAGGACTACCAATTCTTTTGCATCTGGAGTGCTCTGGTGGGGTTGTCACCTAGGTCACTTGGCATTCATTGTTGCATTTTGAACAGTTGGGGCCCTCTAATATTGGTACAGGACAGGTGGCACCCCAGCCAGCTCAGCTAAGCTGAGCTGGAGGACCTGCCGCTTCCACCTTGGCATTGTTGGTGCTGCGGTACCTGGCAGAGGAACCAGCAGGCTGAGCGTAGGCAAGGGAGGGGGGAGCCTCCCACCCTCACCAGAGGCTCCAATAGCCAAAAGGGCCAGACAACTGCTGGGAAGACACCAGCACCTTGGTGTCTCCTTCCCTTTGCACTTATGACTGAATACAGAATCCCCATTTTCTATGCCTAGGTCAATTTCATGTAAGTGTCTTAGGCCTCAATTCTGTGAATGGACAGTGTCCATTCATTAATACATTCATTCTCCTTGCCCCAGCAGAAAAGACTGTGTCCATTCATTAATGCATTCATTAACCTTGCCCCAGAAGAAAGGACTGTGTCCTGGCCTCATATAGAAGGAACCCATGCACCTGTATATGCCCCTAGACAAAGAGCTGGGGGAGAGAGACAGGGAGAGAAACAGAGAGAGCTTTTCTCTCCTAACTTGGGTTTTCTCTCCCTACTGGGAACTTGAGTATTTTTGTATTCTTTTCTGTAAATAAATTCTGTCTTACCACTGATCTGTGATCTGCAGACTTATTCTTCAAATCACGGAGACCAAGGACCTAAAATTCTGGTATCAGATTTGGTGAGCCAGCCAGGAGAGAAGATGAAATTTTGGCATCAGATTTGGTGGATTGACGATCTGTGGTAAGCAATGAGACCCCTTTCTTCTATCCTGCTTTTCTCTATAGTGATAATACTAGAAACTAATAATTTTAATGCCCACCAGCATGTATATATGCATAGAGTGACTGCTGACCTCCAAGTAGGAGGACGGTTGGAAGACTTTTGAACACATTCTCTGTTTATTCCTTTTACCTGGTTGAGAGCCAAGTAAGGAAGTAGCACCCAGAGGCCCTGGGGTCCCCAGCAATGGTTCTGACCCCCGGACTTGGGAGGGCCTTTGAAAACTTGTGCTTTCCCAGCTTTTACTATCTTCTCTTCTCTTCCATGATCCCAAACATTTTCTATTTAACTCTGTAGACCTCTATTAGTTCTCTTCCTCTCCTTGTAGTGTACATGCTTTGTTTGAGTATTGGTAAAGGATTGCTTTATGTATTTAGTTGGGTTTGGTAGTGGTTAATTTTCATATTTTTCAGATATTTTAAATGTGCTTCAAATGTAGGTGTGTTGTAAGGGCCTTTTTATTGCCTTTCATTGCAGAACTATATTAGATTGGCTTCTGTGTCTGAAAAAAAAGGCTAACCATGTTAAGAAGAAGTCAGCCCCAAACAAAAGGCAATATAACTCCCCTCCACAGCTTGTTTGGGTAACTAGAGGCCTGTGAGGGGAAGCCCGGGATAACTCCCCAAGGTGGGAATTGCCCTGAACCTTTTCTACTGCTCAGTCTTTTGAATAAAGAACAATGAGCATGACCCTGGGTATTTGATTTCTTCTGGTGCAGTGAAATTTAAGATAATTCTAGATTTCTCTAGTACTTTGGCTAAGTGCAACTAATTATGATACAAAAAGTTTCAAAGGGTCTCTAAACTCAACCCTGATTTGTAACTAAATTTAGTTATTGTCACTAACCTTTGAGAAAGAAAAGGAAGTTAGAAAACATAGCATTTAACACCAAGGCCTACTCATACCAGAGAGCCTACTTTCTTTCTGTTACAGGAAATTTAGAAAAAGCTCATACAGGTGCTATAGAGTTAAATGTGCAAACATCACACAACCATTTTCTCCAGGATGGGGCTTATCTCCACTTTGATACTCTGAGGCTAGTAGGGGGAAGAGGCAGAAAGAGGCAGAATATATGCATTGGGTGGGACCAGGCTCCCTGATACCTGATTTGTCAGAGCTGTGCTGCCTACAGGTTATAAGCACAGGAGAACCAGCGGGCACTAAGCTGGTAAGAGTGGCTAATTCCAGACAAGCGCAGGGGCTGAGGAGACCACTCTCCTCAGGGCTTCTTCCCCAAACATTGAAAGGATGATTTCTTGTTTGGTTGGAAGGCTTCTTGGGTTGGTCAGAGGATGCTCTGGACGACTCAGGAATAGGGGGTGGGATTGATTAAGATGCTGGACATTTGTTGTTTCTCACAGATGGGTAACATATTGTCTCGTCAAGAGAACACTCCACTGGGCTGTATTCTGGAGCACTGGGACATGTTTGATCCCCAGATGCTGAAAAAAGAATGTATGGTTTTCTTCTGAACCCAGGCCTGGCCTCAGTATCAACTTTCTGCTGGTGAACAATGGCCCCCCGAGGGTACTTTAAATTATGATACCATTTTTTAATTAGATACTTTTTGTAAACAGGAAGAAAAGTGGTCTGAAGTGCCCTATGTGAAAGTGTTCTTTTCCCTCAGGGACAACACCCAACTGTGTAAGACCTGTCAGATAGATTCTGCTCTCTTAGCTATAGTAACTTCCCCAAATGGTCAGGGATTCTCGAGGGAGACTCCATCACCACCTAGTTCAAACCCACCATCTACTTCTCCCATACCCTCCTCCATGTGTTCAGAAAACCCCAGGAGGGAGGCTGTCCCAGGAGTTTTTTATGGTCCTACTGCAACCCCCAGAAGGCAACCATATCCTTCTTTGTGTCCCTTGGTTGAGACTGTGAGTGGTGAAAGGGGAAGTGAGCGAGTATACACTCCATTTTCTCTAGCAGATTTAAAGCAAATTAAAGTTGATTTAGGAAAATTTTCTGATGACCCTGATAAGTACATAGATGTTCCCCAAGGGGTAGGACAAACCTTTGACCTCTCTAGGAGAGATATAGTGTTACTACTAGATCAAACTTTAATGTTTAATGAAAAGAATGAAGTCCTGGATGAAGCTAGGAAGTGGGGTGATTTATGGTTCATGTCCAATACTGATGGCAATATGTATCCTGGGGAAAGGGAGAGATACCCCACTGGAAGACAGGCAGTTACCTTTCAGGATCCTGAAAAGGAAGAGGACTGGTGGTGTAAACACTTTCTAACATGTATCCTAGAAGGTTTACATCAGTCCAAGAAAAAGCCTGTAAATTATTCCAAGTTACATACTATTTGTCAGGAGCAAAATGAGAATCCCTCAGCCCTTCTTGAGAGGCTTAGGGAGGCAATGAGAAAACACACCCAATTGACACCTAACTCCATAGAGGGTCAAACTATTTTAAAAGACAAATTTATCACCCACGCGGCTCCAGACATTCAAAGAAAACTCCAGAAATTAGCTCTAGGTCCAGACCATAACCTGGAGAATCTTCTTAAAATGGCCACTATGGTCTTTTATAACTGAGATCAGGAAAAAGAGGAGGAAAAAGAGAAAAGGGATCAAAAAGAATGACAGCTCTAGTAATGGCACTACGACAAACAAGAACCTTTCAGGGGCAGAGGGATGCCGGAGGAGCTAAGGACAAGTGCTTCCAATGTGATCAGGCTGGCCAGTTCAGAAAAGACTGCCTCTAGTAGCACCACTGGCTGGGCAAGTGACCTCGTCCCTGACCAAAGATGACCACTGAAGGGTGGCCTGTCCCCAAAGGCGAAGGCCTCCTGGGACAGTGATCCCATCCACCCCCAAACTGGACTGAGGGTTCCTGGGGCAGGTTCTCATGGCTCCATCTTTTGTCATCCCCTCTCAGGAGCCCCAGGTTTGCCTCATAGTGGATGGCCAGGAGACAAAATTTCTTCTGGACACTAGAGCAACCTTTTCTGTACTCTTCTCTAACCCTGATCTTTTATCCTCCAGAATCTGTTAACTATATAGGTGGTATCTGGAAATCCTGTTACCAAATTTTTCTCTCAACCTTTAAGCTGCAATTGGAATAACTGACTGTTCTCTCATGTCTTCCTAATCATTCCTGAAAGTCTTGCTCCCCTTTTGGGGAGGACCATACTAAATAAAGCAGGGATAACCATTTATGTCCATTAGTTCCCCCATTACATTTTCATATTCAACACTAAAACAGCTTTTTTCTCCTGGAGATCTAATCATGATCAAAACTCTTCCCTCTAATTCACCTTCCCTAACCCCAACTTGGAAAGGTCCCTTTTCTGTTATCTTGTCTTCTTCTACAGCTATTAAAGGCATGGGAATGGATTTCTGGATACATCATTCATGAGTAAAATCCAGGAACCCTCCACCTTCTACAGAAGCAGACTATGAAGAGAGCCAGCCACAGTCCACCTACACTTGTGAGCCTAAGGAAGATTTAAAGTTATTGTTTAGAAGACAGCAAGGAAAGTGTTAATATACTTTTGTTTTCACATCGCTGACTTTGTTCCTCTAACCTGACACTGTGATTAACCTCTTCCTCTCACTGTTCTACCCTTGCCTTTTAATGTCCTAATCAGATTTGTATCTCCAGAAATGTCAAGCCACACACAGTAAAGATGGTTCCTGTCCAAGACCTAATTCTATTGTGGACCCCTGGATCACTCTCCCTCTGGAGAAACCCTAATTGCCCCTTCTATCAACACCCTATTCAGCAGGAAGCAGTTAGATGGAGTCTTTGCCCTTTTTCACTAACAGCAGTTAGAGTTTCTACTTGGAGAGGGAGAAGTGATACAGGTGGCACCCCAGCCAGCTCAGCCGAGCTGAGGTGGAGGACCTACTGCCTCCACCTTGGCAGTGTTGGTGCCACGGCAACTGGCAGAGGAACCAGCAGGCTGAGCATAGGCAAGGGTGGGGTGAGCTTCCCACCCCCACCAGAGGCTTCAATAGCCAAAAGGACCGGACAACTGCTGGGAAGACACCAGTGCCTTGATGTCTCCTTCCCTTTGCACTTATGGCTGAATACAGAGCCCCTCCCCCCCCCTTTCCTACACCTAGGTCAATTTCATGTAAGTTTCCTAGGCCTCAATTCTGTGAATGGACTATGTCCATTCATTAATGCTTTCATTCACCTTGCTCCAGTGGAAGGGACTGTGTCCATTCATTTCCTGGCCTCATATAGAAGGAACCCATGCACCTATATATACCACTAGACAAAGAGCTGGGGGTGAGAGATGGGGAGAGAAACAGAGAGAGCTTCTCTCTCCCAACTTGGGTTTTCTCTCCCGACCAAGAACTTGAGTGTTTTTGTATTCTTTTCTGTAAATAAATTCTGTCTTACCACTGATCTGTGGCCCACAGATTTATTCTTCAAATCACCAAGACCAAGAACCTAAAACTCCGGTATCAATATGTTATACATTTCCATCTGTCACACTCTGCTGGGTCTTAGGATGAGGTGGTAGCCATTCCATTCCCATGTCTCCTGAAACACTGCTTCTAGTGTCTCCCATATTTTGGCATATTCCCATTAATAACACAAGCTATTGTCAGTGAATTTAATGTCTAATAGAAATCGTATGTCCCAAGGCCAAGAATGCCAAACAAGTGGAATCTTCCCCCCCTTTCTAGAATGACACAGTTATCAGAAGAGACTTGAGATCAAGTATACAGGCCTGGATTATGTAAAGTTTAACCTCTGGACTGAGGCTACAGATGCTGGCTTTGGCCAACTCCATTCACACAGTGCTTACATACACCAGTGTGGAGAAACACCACTCACTGGTTGGCTTCTAGGGCTGTATAAAGCACTTTCTAGACTGGGAAATATGACTCCTTTGAGTTGTTCTTCCCAAATAGCTCAACAAACTTTCCCCTCATTGCCTCAGTGGAATGCAATCTGAGCTCAAGTTGTGTGTTCTCATCCAAGCCATTCCACATTTCCTAGACTCTCTTTCAGGATCTCTTCTGGTCCAAGTGTAAAAAAATAAGCTCCCTTGGGCAGATTTGCCAATTCAGGATCTCTATGAGCAGGCCTAAGGGGGAGCTAGAAACATAAGGGATTTATTAAAGACAAAGTCTGCAGAATATAAAGGGTGCAGACCTTGAGACATATTGAAGGCCTGACAACTATGAATGGAGAAGGGAAAAGAAAGGAAGATGATGCAAGAAAAGGCTCAGATTGTGGTACAGCTCTGATAGTTTCACTGACCCCACTGGGGAGCTCCATGCAAAGAATGAATATAAAATCCCAGGATGTATTACCTGCATGGTGTTCAGGTAGGAGAGGCTCAGAAGCAATATGGACTCAGCTCAGATGCTGCAGCAGACATTGAAGGCTCTACAGCTGGGCTCAATCAGCTGTCTGCATTCTTTGCCATAGGTTCTTTCCTGAGATCCGAACAATGCATGTCCACGATTGCCCCAGAAGGTAACACAGCACTCTCTAACCTTGGTTATGTTCTAACTCCCAGATGGGAAATAATTGTGCTGATGACAGCAATATAGACCTGTTAGATATCTAGGCCAATTAACCTGTGTCTCAAAGACCCAGCAAATTAACCAAAACTCTAGGTGCATTTAACAACAAAATCACTTCATTATCTGTTGGCCAAGTAAAAAGCGTCTTATTCTGGACAAACACACAACCTGCATATACATCAGCAGCAGTGAAAAGTCAGAATACTCAGTGCCCTGTACTCAGGAGCAGGAGGAAGGACTGTTGAGAGCACTTAGCAACCTAGAAGCTTCCTCTGCACTGGAGCTAAGCTTCCTGAGCCTTGTGCCAGAGGAGGCCTCAGGTATTCCTTATGGCTTCCATTTTCCTATTTATGTCCTAACCATTCCCCAGTCTGTCCTATAGCAATATAAGAGACTTAATCCTACATATTAAAATGGGATGTATTCCTGACAGTGTGGGAAATAATACACAGCACCCACCCCTTAGGATAAGGGGTAAAACTGGCTTGTGGAGTTGTGCTAATTTTCATAGCTTCTGAGACTCAGCTTAATGATTTTCTGTAAGAGGCAGCTATGTTCAGACAGGTAGGTAGTGTGGCTAATTGCCCAACAGCATTGAAACAAACTCACTGACAGCTCCATCTCTTTGCCACAGATACTCTGATGTTGGGTCTTGTCAAATGCTGAAGGCACGTTGGTGTCTCATGCTTGATGCCTCTCATTAACCCACCGATACACATTAAGGTGATGAATTTCATGTCAATGTATTTTATTCATCACCTCTGTGATTGGCTGTTAAACAATCACAACTGTCAAATTTCTCGTTGCAAGCCAAATAGTCAGGACAAGTCCACAAAAAAGCTGATGGTTGAATGAACATTTTCTTTCTGGAAGAGAGATTGTTAAAAGTATCCATTTCTTTAAGTTTAATACAAAATCAAGTTTAAAACTAAATATTCTCCACTAATAAACAGAAAAGAGTGCGTTGTGTGGGGTATACTAGTATGATTGGGCTGTTTGTTTCCAGGGTGATAACACGGGATGGGAGGTAAGGTATAATTATACATCATTTTATAAAAAAAGAAATGTAAAACAAGATTCAAAGACCTAAAATGGAGAAATAAAATACCTAAGCACAAGCATCAAAATCTCAGAAGCTTGTTATATATGAAAAGATCCTCTAAAACAAAGCATCTAAGGCTTGTCCCTAAAATCTATGTTATTTCTACATGTTTCTACCGATTGTTTGAATAGACACGTGGTACATGAGTGAACGTAAGGGAATTAATTTTTTATCATCCATCACCCATAAACCTAAAAGACAAGCAAAATTAAAAAGCCTGAAAATGGTTTCATCTGTGACTCAGCAATTGACACGTCAGGCGCAGTGGATCATTGCAAGAGATGGAGCAAAATATGGAAGGAGACTGTCACTATCACCAAGCAGCCATTGATCAGAGGGTTGATGCACCCAAGGTGGAAGCGTGACATTCTGAAAAGCAGCTTAACTATCAACTTTTATTTAAAGATGCCCTAGTACAGAATGTACTCTTAATATTGCTAGCTGGCTGGAAAGGACCCAAAATATTACCTAGTTTTCCCCCTTCATTTTACAGCAGAAGCATCTGAAGACTGAGACACAGAGACTGAGCCCAAGGGCTGTGCTATGAATAGAACTCAGGGCATCTGGAGTCCCTGTTTGGCAGTCTTCTCCCTAACTGGACCTTATATAATATAAGAGATATGACAATTAAGTTTGCAAACTTATCACTGTGCCCTTACATTGGCAGCATTATACAAATAACTCAGTAGGGTTTCATAAATCATATATCATTGTCTCACAGCTGTGTTAGTGTCAATGTGTGGCAGTGTCTGAGTGGCATTCATTATTGTTGCATATTTTTGTTTGTTGTCATGAGAATATAGGAACTTGAGTTAGTACAATGAACAAACATTGAATTTCTTGTTAAACTTAGTAAGCCTGGGAGTGAAATCAGGGATATATTAGTCCAAAATCACGGGGATAATGCCATGAGAAAATGGCAGTGTACAAATGCATTAAACTTTAAATTTTTTTCTGAGAGGAGAGAAAGCAAGAAGAGAGGCTAGGGAAGGCATAATGAGCATATCTGACAAAAACATTGCAAAATTTGTCAAAATGTGCGTCAATCAGCTGACTGTGAGAAGCATAGCAGACCAAGTAAACATCAATTTAAAAACAGGAAATATTTAACTGAAAATCTTGGCCGAGAACCCATGGCTGTTGCATCACAACAATGCACTAGCTGACATAGCACTGTCTGTGAAGGAGTTCTTAGCCAGTAAACAAATACCTATATTGGAATATCATCCCTACTCACATGATTGGGACTTCAATGACTTTTTTTCTTTATGCATTGACAAAAGAAATGTTGAAAGGAAGACATGTTGATGACATTCAGGACATCAAGGGTAATACAATGATAGCTCTGGTGGCCATTCCAGAAAATGAGTTCCAATAGCTTTGAAGGGTAGACTAGATGCTGCCATCAGTGCATAGTTTCTCAAGAGGAGTACTTCAAAGGTGATTACTTTAAAGGTGACTCAACAATGAAGTATGTAGCACTTTTTCTAGGCTGAGTTTACTAACAACCATCAGACCTCATAGTCACTGACCCACTAAATCTCACTGAACAGCATGTGTCATTAAGGCACTGTGCTAGCTGCTATAGGGAATAACTTAATACTGTCTGTTCTTATTTGGATGAAATTAATCAACTGCTATTTAGCAACCATGTGTTCTCCACCGGAAATTTAATATTGCTGAGACATTCATTCATTCATACCTTTTGCTCCAAAGACAACACTTCTTTAAATCCACAAACATGCATCCTTTGCATGACAGACACATGTACCTTCCAGAATAGCTGCTCCTGGAAAACTTTATCTCCAGTAGCCCCCCTTAATCTCAGATATACAACAGGTCAGCTCCCTTTTCCTTTACAAAAACAGAGTTACTCTCTAGCAAGCTTTATGAGGCCATGATGTTTTACACTGAGTAATGCCAAAGAAATGTTTCTGTCTTGAATGCTTATGGCTACCTACATTTAGATAGCTACCTCTCAATTCTTGGGCCACACTGCAGTGTCATACCAATAAGAAGGGCAGGAAAGAGAATATGTGGAGATGTATATGGTCACAGTGTAAGATCTGACAGGCCATGGTAAGCCTGATCATCCCAAATTACCACAGCTGTTGAATCTTTTTACTACGTATTAAATAGCTAGGCAATCTTGTGATTATATTTTAAATATGACTTCACCTTTGTTGGGTACTGCTAACCTCTGCTTTTAAATGCAAATACAAAAGAGTTAGCACACCAGTTTTTCTTCTTCTTCTTTTTTTTTTTTTTTTTTACAGTGTTTGGCTGGGGCTGGGTTTGAATCCACCACCTCCAGCATATGGGGCCTGTGCCCTACTCCTTTGAGCTACAGGCGCCGCCCCACACCAAATTTTTAATTTAGATGGTCAGACTTTGTTTCTCCTGCTCAGGAGGAAGACATGAATGATGGACTGTGGACTCCTGCAGCAGGATTGAAGGAATCATTGTGATGGCCTCAGATGAGTCCCATTCAGGGAAAGGAGGATTTGGGTTTTCAAGGAGCGCCAGCTCTCTGCTGGCAAATTGTCTCTGTAGGTGATAATAACCATAATCTTTGTCATAATCATTAAAACAACAGATATTTATTTGTTCCCAACATGTAGTTGATAGTGTGATACTGTCAAGGCTGCCATCTCCCTTTGAGAGTTTTAACTCTTTACTCAAGACCTTAGTGAGGCTGCCAAAGGGCTATGAGCAGATATTAGTTTACACCACTTCCTTTCACCAGTAGAGGAAGTGGGCTGATTCTTTTCAGTGTGAAATCACCAAATCCACGTTGCAAAAGTGGATACTTCCTTAGCTGGTAGGAGTTTACACCTGAAAATTCATGTATACATATTTAAAAATGCTACTTTCTTTGACAACCACAGACTACCTCAGAGCAAACTGCCTAGGTTTGAATACTGGTTGTATGGCCTTGGTTTCCTCATCTGTAAAGTGGGGTATAAAATGTTACCTTGTAGGGTTTTCACAATAATTAAATGAGTTAATACTTTGTAAAGTCTCTGGCATATAGTGCCTGCACCAAAGACTAGCTCTTACTATTATGTTATTGTTTTCCCAAAATGCTAAGAATGTGTCTATGTAAAGTCCTGGCACGGGGAGGGAACAGGACAGGACAAGGTAATTTTGCTCCCAGATATTGTAGAAAAAGAGGCTTTTCAAGCCAAACAACCTATACATCTGTGAACCACATGAGGAATCCAGGAAGCTTCCTGAAAGTCCTTATGCAGATCTGTCTCTAAAATATACAACATGACTACTTTCTCTCCAGGCATTGCCACCTTTAAGAAGCATTTGGGGATGGCAACTGTGGCTCAAAGGAGTAGGGCACCAGCCCCATATGCCGGAGCTGGCAGGTTCAAACCCAGCCCCAGCCAGAAACTGCAAAAAAAAAAAAAAAAGCAGCATTTGGAGGGGTAGAACTATGGATGTTTCTTAGTATCTTTCCTTTCTCTATGTTATGGACCAAGGAAAATGCTTTTCTAGCCTAAAAATGAGAGCCAACCTCTGGTCCTCTTTCTTTTTCTAAGCTGCAAATGTTTAATTTCCCCTAAATGTGCAGAGTTTTAGGGCACAAAATCCTAACAGATCTGCAGACTATGGTTAGTTTTCTGGTCATGCCTTAAACATTCCTCCTCTGATGCAAAGGCTACCTGCACGATGGAGAGAAATGTGAAAATTCAGTGAAAAAAGAAAAAGAAGGAAAAATGAATATCTCCAAATACTATTCTGCCCTACTTAAACAGAAAGAATTGCAGATTCCCAAACACATGTCTGTCATTGTGTTCCCACTTTCACTGCTGTGCTTTCATCTTGCTCTCAGCAGAGGCTTCTGGAGGGTGTCCAGGAAAGGAAAACAGAGAGTGGTGTGTTGCAGGTTGCTGAGGGAACACAGGGAGACCTGGGGCTCTCACTTCTCCAAGTGTCATCTCTCCTTTCAGCGAGGTTATAAATTCCTTCTCCCACTACCACCAAAGGAGGACTGGACTCCAGGCAGGTCTGAGAGTTGCTGCCTCCAACTTTGATAGATAGACGTCAAAGGCACATTCCTGCTTCATTCAAAAAACAGAGTTCAAGTTAACCTAAAGCCTATTTTCTGTGGATATGACCCACTATCAGATATAAATGTGTGCATGTGTATGTGAGAGCATTTGACACTACAGCTGTGAGTTTCATGCTGAAGGGAGAAGGCCATGGGACATCAGACCACTGGGGAGGAAAGATGACCATAAGCTGGGAAAAACACAGACAAACTGGAATCTACAAGCATGAGCTGGAGACCACAAAATTGGAGTGAAAACCCCCATCATTTCTCAGTACTCTTAATGGAGTGGTAGTCTTTGTCATGCAGCCAAACACACATGGTCCTTGAGTCAGAGCAGTGGCCACAGGACAGTAGAGGGTGGGCTGCTGTAGGCATGGCCCTTTACCCACACAGATGAAAATAGTGTAAACCTGTGTAAACCAGGCAATCTTTGTAAACCACAAAATGGCTGTTGCTTCATTTCCCAAAATCCCTCTTGTGGCACATCCTCATGGGAACCATGCAGGAAAGGGAATGCTGGGAGATGTAGTACCCCCTAGGCAAGCTGACACATTGCAGCACTCCCATGGGACACCATCAGATTGCATTCCCTATATACAAAAAAATTCTCTTGCCAAGGCTAAATCCAGGACAGACTCTGAGAAAAACAGTAACTCTGTGTGTATATGAACACATGCACACACACAGGGTTGTGTATATGAATAAATAGTATACCAGGGCAGGGAGAGTATGCTCTGAAGTGGCCATTCTTGACTTGGTGGTATTTTACAGCATTATCTCTGTAATTCCCAATAATTCTGCTTGGATGAGGTAAGATTATGCCCATTCTTCTGACAAACTGTCTCAGAGAAGGCACACGCCTACTAACAAAACGTATTTGAATTCACATATTTCTGATCTCATATTCATATTCACAATCATAATTATACTGCCACCTGCCACTCGACCTTCTCTTACTGCTTAAATTCTGATGGATCAGTGGTGATCAAATGTGTCTGTGTAGAGAACTAAAAACAGACCTGCCATTTGATCCTGCCATTCCTTTATTAGGTATATACCCAGAAGACCAAAAATCACATTACAACAAAGATATTTGTATCAGGATGTTTATTGCAGCCCAATTCATTATTGCTAGGTCATGGAAGAAGCCCAAGTGCCCATCAATCCACAAATGGATCAATAAATTGTGGTATATGTACCCCATGGAATATTATGCAGCCCTAAAGAAAGATGGAGACTTTACACCCTTCATGCTTACATGGATGGAGCTAGAAAATGTTCTTCTTAGCAAAATATCTCAAGGATAGAAGAAAAAGTATCCAATGTACTCAGCCCTATTATGAAACTAGTTCATATGAAAGCTATGATCTAATTATAGTTTAAGAATATGAGGAGGGGCAGGGGAGGGAAGGAGAGTCGATGGGTGAAGGGAGGGTGGTTGGTGGCATCATCTCCATGGTTTATCTTACAAGGGTATAAGTGAATCTTTCTAAAAATAGAATATAAACATCTTAACACAATAACTAAGAAATGACATGAAAGTTATGTTAATCAGTTTGATGAAAATATTTCAAATTGTATATGAAAATACCACACTGTATTCCATGATTGCATTAATGTACACAGCTATGATTTAATAAAAATAAATAAATAAGTAAATGTGTGTGTGTTTATATTTTTGAAGTGCCCAATTTCAAATCAAAAGTTTAGTTTATTATGTCTTAAAGAAGCAAAGCACGTAAAATTAATCAAAGTATGTGCTTACACTATCAACATGGTTTTGCCAACTTAATAGTAGCTTGTTTATGACAGCAGTGAAGAAGCTTGGAGAACTAGGAGCCATGAAATAGTCACAGGCATGTTCCACAGCTTGTTGAGAATTGAGTATTTTTTCTTGCAAGAAGTGGTTCAAAGCCTGGAAGAAGCGTAGTCAGTTGGTGCAAGGTTAGTAAATATGGAGGATGACAGCAAGTTTCCAAGTCCAGCTTCTATAATTTGAGCAGTGTTGTTTGTGTGACAGGTGGTCGAGTATTGGCCTGTCTCTATTGACCAATCTCAGGTGCTAAATAGCAAGCACACTCATCATTTAGTCCAAGTGGTTGAGGCAGACATCCACTGGAATTGATTGACCAGATTTTGTGAAACTATAGTGGATAATACCAGTGCTGGACCAACAAACAATTTTGTAAAGCTATAGTGAATAATACCAGTGATGGACCTACAAAAAGACACTTTCAGCTTTTTTGATGAATATTCAGTTTTGGAATGTGTTTCAGCACTTCACTTTATCCAACCATTGTGCCAAATGCTTGCCATTGTCAAAAAGATTCTATTTTTCATCACAAGTAACAATATGCTATAGAAATGGTTTACCTTTATGTGATGATAGCAAAGAAAGGCAAGCTTTGAGAATATTTCTCTTCAAATGAGATTTGATTTATGCAGAACGCATATATTCAGCTTTTTTTACTTTGCCAATGTGTGTTCAATGGCCCACTATTTTTGGAATAGTTAACACCAAACCAGCTGCTAATTCACATGTTGATTGAGATGGAGTCACTTCAGCTACACCTTTCAGCTCATCACCATCCACCTTGTCTCAGGTTACCCATGTGGCTCCTTTTAAGATTAAAATCACTAGAACCCAACTTCTCAAACCATCCACGTACTGTAAGATCATTTAGCTACATCCTTCCCAAACACTTCATTGATATTTTGAGCTATCTGTGCTGCATTGCTTCCACAACAGAGATTATTTTCTAAAATAACATGAATTTTTTATTTATCCTTCATTTCACAAAAATTGCTCTTAAGAAATGTGAAAATCACAAGGCAAAATATATATTTGAAATAATGAGGACACCTTCACAATAAACAAGAAGTGTCAAAGTGAAGGAAATCAGACATTTTATACTTAATAACCTAATGTATATAATCTCAAGTCTAGGTGTAAGGGTATCAAAAGTCTTAGCTCAGGACCCATCAGGAGGCCAGAACCTCCTACTGCTTTGTGAATTTTATTCACTCTACTCTAGAGTTGGCTGCTCTCTGGGAGCCTAAGCAGAATCAATTTCCTAAGGAATAATGACACAGGGTCTTGGCTGGACACTGATGCATATGCACAGTAGTGAGAGAGGATGTTTAATAAAAGGACTACTGTTTACAGGGGTGTATCCAAGTTACAGGAAGCCAGCTTGGGTCAGTGGAGGATCTCAAGCTTAGTAGCCCTGGGAAGCCACTGGAGAGGCTGGAGCAAGAAGAAATATTGCCAGGGGTGGAGTGAGGCCACCCTGCTGTGGTTGTGGTGACTCTAAAAGATAAACAGCATGGCTAGAATAACCCTCCAGATGAGTGACACTGCTGATGAGCCCAGCACTATTTTTATGTTTGTGTATTTTTATGCCTGTGTTATATATGCGTGAATAAAAATAATGCTACTGCTTTGGGGCAACTCTGAAATATGAAAGTATCTGCCACTATGCCTTAGAGTCCTCCACTGTCCCTGGTTGGCTCCCTTCAACCTGGCCCCACCTGTGTAAATTCCAGCCATGCAAACCCAAGAGTTGGAGGTTGCTGTGAGCAGTGATGCCAAGGCACTTTACCCAGGGCGACAGCTTGAGACTCTGTCTCATACAAAGAAATTCTAGCCATGTTGTTCTTTTCCTACCCACTGATCTCCCACCACTAAAGAATCCAACAGGAAACCAATTAGCAATAGAGTCAAAGGGATTTGGGGCAAAGGGTGCAGAATGGATCTGGAGGAACAAAGGAAACTCACTGGCTGCCTCAGGTTCATTAATTCTCTTCACGGATCATCATGTTTAGATGATTAAAGTATGCCTCATAATCTGAGCAGCAGAGGTACAGAAATGCATGAGATTGTCACCGCAGCAAAGAGCAGGATGTAAGGGCAGAATGCTGTATTACACACCCACCCCCCACCCCACCCCCAGCGGTAATGCAAGATTCCTTACAATGCTGAGAACAGGCTGCAGCCATCTCTAAATTGTAGGTAGCAATTCTGAATGGATGTTTCCTGCACACTGATAGAAAGCTTATTTCTCTTCTGTTCTAAAGATGTAGAGGCATCAGGGAAATTGCGGAATAAGAAAGTTTTAGCTTCTTGCATCACCTGCCAATCTCTTGGCAGATACCTGCATATCTCAGAGTTGCCCCAAAACAGTAGCATTATTTTTATGTGCGCACATATGAGAGAGGCATAAAAATAACACAAACATAAAAACAGTGCTGTGCCCCGTCAGCAGTGTGGCTCATCTGGAGGGTTATACTTGCCATACTGTCTGCATCAGCTCCCCTTTCAGGGGGAAACTTCAGATGAAACAGTGGGCAGAGCAGCCTAAGATCTTTAGACTTTACACTTTACTCTGTGCGACCTGCCCACAGAATAAGCCATTTCCCCCAGGTGTGTTAAGTGCTGTGAGAGAAAAAGAAAGTAATCTTTGCAGACCCATGAACACACAGGAGACAACAAGAGCGGGGAGGTAGATAAGTACAAAAGATGCATATATATATATATATATTATTATGCATTATATATATTATACAGTATTATACACAATATTATATACAGTACATATATATTATACATTATATATTACATATATACATCTATAGTATAGATATGTGCAGCAAGAGAGAAGTTAACTATAGCATAATAAATGCTAAGAAGATAGGTCCTTTGGGGCACATTACAGGGACAATTAACTCTACCTTAGAAGCATACAGATATATGTGTGTGTGTAGCTAGAACATACATACATAAGCCTGGAACAACAGGTTTCAATAAAAAATTGCTGGCTTGTTCATTGTTTTTGTTGTCACATAAACTAAGTATAAAATAAAGTGCTGAACTGAAAATTTTCAGGAGTCAAACTCACAGAGTAGGAAGCTTCCATTATAAGTAAAAATCACTGGGTACAGAATGAGATGGAGATACCCAACACTTCCCCAGAGACAATTGATGGGGACAAATGGCAATTCCCTAACAACATTGCCATAGGAGATGACCAGAAATGGCCCTGAATGGGGCCTCCTCCCTACTGGTCCATCCAGGCCAGTAGGCTGTTGTGCTTCAGTGACAGCCCTTATTCTAGAAGACTATGAAAGCTTTCCCCACCGTGATTGCACCTTACGACACTGATCACTCTGAACTGCAAACTATTCCATGCTTTGTCAGGGATACCTGTCACTTTTCTTATTTTTTCCCTTTTCTGTCTCCTGTGGGAACCATTTTTCCTCTGTGATAATAAAACCCAGACTGAGAGAATAAGAGAAAATTGACTTTTTTGTAAGTTTCTCTTTTTTACCTTTTCCCCTGTGTTGTATGACATTTTCAAATAAAAAAATATGAGTTTGTTAGCCGGGCATTGTGGCAGGCACCTGTAGTCCCAGCTACTTGGGAGGCAGAGGCAAGAGAATTGCTTGAGCCCAGGAAATGGAGATTACCATCAGCCGTGATGCCGTGGCACTCTACCCAGGGTGACAGTTTGTCTCAAAAAATAAATAAATAAATAAATAAAATGAATTTGAAAGATTAAAACATCTACATGCTATCTTTGACCATTCCTCCTGCCATTATTAATAGCAAGTGCTAAACTCAAGCAAGATTTACGGCTGACTGGGAAGATTTGCTTTGATTCCAGCCTCTGACTCAATCCCAGTTCTGCTACAAAGTAGGGCAGTGAGGTATAGCAACAGGATTTGCCTCCTTTGCTTCATTTATTCCAGTGCTGCAAAATTGTATCTTTAACTCCAGAAGGGCCAGTACACAGGACACAGCTCTGTGTGGCCTCCCTGTTCAGTTATTCGCTGATCCCTGTCAGAGGCTGGGTAGGAGGGTTAGATATTACAGTCTAAACTTCATTTTGGCCTGTGCTTCTAACACCCCTATAGTAATCCTTTTATCCATATATCAAGAAGAAGGAAAATGATAACAGTCAATTATACTACCATGACCCATTCTTTCATTGATCCTGAATTTTCTTATTGGCTGACATTGACAGGACTCCAATTCCTTACATAATTCCTTCTTATACTTTCACTCAGTGTCTGTGCCTCTTCTCCTAGCTTGTGACCTCTCTGCTCATTTAACCCCTTTCTCTCTCCAAATCCCAGCTCTGTTCTCTGCTTTGGTGTGCAGCTATTCACCTCTGCCCTGAGAATAGCCATGGAATAAAAGGAAACAGGATAGATGGTTTGGAATTCATCATAGAAACCAGAAAAGTATGTGAAGAAAAACAAAAGTGAAGGGAAGTGAAGCAAAAATATTTTAGGGAAATAGGCTCTAACTTAGACTGTGCTAGAATAGTTCTTGCCTTTCACTGCAAAATCAAGGCCATCTTTGGAGAGCCAAACCAGTTGAAGTTGATTCCTCTTATAATAAAAACTTTGTGTGGGCTTGTTTTTATATAAACATTTTAATTAATAGATTCCTTCATCAAAAAGAAAAATTAAGCTTTACCATGAGATCAATACTTTATTATTCAAAAAAGTACTAAAATTTCTTCCAAAGAAAATGCTAGGTTTTGGAAAACCACTTAACTTCACAAAGTAGGAAGAAAGATCAAAAAAGCACACTCTAAAAAGAAGAAGGAGGAATGGTTAAATGTTTGCACTTGGAATAAAACAAAATAGTTTCTTTCTCTTTTTTGCCTAATATGGAGGGTTGGATGTAGGAAAAAGAGTGTCATTGAAGGGGATTATTTAGAATCAAATAAACTTCTGTGTGCTGGTATTGGAGTGTTAGTAGGGAGGACAGTTGCACTGATGTAGATGAAGATCATGATGTCACAACCAAGGGCATGCTGGTAGTGGTGGTGAGAAATGGTCAGGCTGACATTCACTGAACAGATCCACCAGGATCACTGATGGCTATCTGTGGGGAAGGACTGAATCCTGGTGAAGACCTTGACTTCTGGCTTGAGCAACTGGGCATTGGTTGTTAGAGCCAATACTGAGATCTACAACAATGGGTGGGGAAGATGGAAAGCAAACATTCCATTTTGAATAATCCAAATGGAAATAGCAAGTCAGTAATAGGATAAGTCACACTAAGGTTTCTAGCTTAGAGAGATAAGATTAGGCGCTATCCTTAGGAGATGGCATTGAAAAATTATTCAAATGGACTAGATTACCTAAGGAAAGGAAGGAAAGGGAGGGGAAAGAAGCAGGCCCAGTTCACAGTCTTAAAAATCCCAAAATTGGCTAAGGTGGCTCACATCTGTAATCCTAGTGCTCTTAGAGGCTGAGACAGGTGGCTTGCTTAAGCCTAAGAGTTAGAGACTAGCATGAGCAAAAAAGGGAGACCTCATCTGTAAAAATAGTCCAGCATTATGGTCAGTGCTTATAGTCCCAGTTACTAGAGAGGCTGAGGTAAGAGGATTGCTTGAGCCCAAGAATTTGAGGTTGCTGTGAGCTATGATGCCAGAGCACTCTACCAAGGGTGACAGAGTGAGACTTTGTCTCAAAATAAATAAATAAATACATACATAAATAAACTGACTCAAATTGGGTTTAGGTAAAAGACAAGGAAACTTCAAGGAGCATAGAAGAAAAGCAACCCAAGACGGAGGGTCTATTGGAGGGGTAATGTTTGTGGGCAGGAGGAGGGGAGTCACACTCAGAAGAAGAGAATGTGAACCACATCAGTGTTACAGAGAAACCAGATAACAATTGAAAATAATGTCAATCTTACCTCAATAAAGCTGCTAATCTCTTTAATCCTGATTTCATGAAGAGGTTGAATGAGGAATTTTGAAGACAGGAGGCTTTGATGGGAATGGAACCTTTTCTTCTATGATTGCAAGAGCAAGAAAAGTATGGATACACATAGAGAATTTCCAAGTCTCTATAGAAGATAATGTCCCCACAGGCAGTAGCTCTCTAAGAAGGGAAGCGGCTAAATGATCTCAACTCCACGTGACTCTAACACCTGCAGTCCCCTCCACTCTGAACTCCAACAAAGTTACACTGGCATGCCTGGCATGGTAGTCATTTCTGGATTTGTCTTACAAGAATATAAATTTCTTAAGGGGATAAACAATGCCTGTCTGCATTCTGTGTGGCACCCGACACAGTGTCTTGCTCACAAGTCTTCAAGTTGCACTTTCCAGTGGAGACCACAGATGTTTTTTCCTTCAAAACATCACTGGACAGTTCTTAGCATCGCCAGTATATTATAGATGTTAGAAAAACCTGACCAGAAATTAGTAAAATAGCAAAATATTTAGTCTATAAATATATTTACTTTTCTAATTTCAGGGAAAAATCCTTACATAAGTTAAAGAAAAAATAAAAGGGATTAATTACACAAGGGATGGGGCTATTTGATAATATATTGGGGCTTGGGTATGAGGAAGGCTTCAAGCTGAGTTCAGTATTTCTTCTGAACTAAAGATTATAAGAGGAGCATACCAGAAACCAAAGATATAGAGTTTGCAGAAAATTTCCTTCAAAATAATTTACTCCAGGGCTCGAAATGGCAATGCTCATTTGTAATACAAGGATCTGGAGTTCCAGGAGTGGGTTATGGCAAATAATGTTGCTTTTATGTCTCACACAGGGTAACTCACCATGGCCTTTGATTCAGAGCATATTACCCAGTTTGCAGTCTTAGGGCAAAGTAATCTTGGGATTTATAGAAGAGACTTATGCAAAATAAGTGATTTGGAGGTAACAGGAAGATTTAGGGAGAAGGATAGAAAGAAATAAGAAAAGGCAGAGATCAGGCTAAGCTATTTTAACAGTCTAGAAGAAAATAGAAGGATGTGGCACTCTGTCCAAGATGGAAAGGAAGCCAGCGATTTCAGAGAAGTGACAGGGAAGCTACTTCATGGCTGACCTCAAATCTCACACCTTGTGCTTTCTGTGCAAATTAACTTGCAATTACTTACCTCATCACTTTTCAAAAAAACAATAATTTGAGCCCTCACATTCTCCAGTGAGGACAGGACCATTCTTTAACACTGTTCCCCAGTTCTTTTTTTTTTTTTTTT
>NW_003852420.1:4384825-4396259 GCF_000181295.1 Otolemur garnettii
TCTCAGAATGCTAGGATTATAGGCCCCCATCTTGCTCCCCAATTCTTAACAGTGGAAGTTCCAGGTAACACTGTTGGTTTTCCAGGTGCTGGGGACCACTGGAGCCTTCTCTGCCAGTTGGTTCTGCCGTGTTTGAGGAATACCAAAGATAGTCCCCCTTATCCCTCTTGGAACAGATCTACAGAAAATATTAGGAATGTTAGAATACAGAACCTTCCTTCCAGAACACACAGAAGCCCTAATCCAAATTAGTCATTTTTAAAAAGGGAAAAATGAGAGTTGCACCTTAGCCATGTCTGCATAACTAAAATGAGAACTCCTCATCCAGCATGATGCCATGAATATAACTTTCACTTTCGGTCTCAGTGTTTTCATCTGTACATAACGATAATAATGATCACTCTGTTGGGTGGTGAAAGACAAAATAGCTGCTATATGTAAAATGCCCAGCACAGGGATTGTCCTGATTGACACACAGCAGATGCTCAATAAATTAGTCTCTCCCTTTCACCTTTTCTTACACTTGAGATGTGATAATTTACCTAATGCTGTCAGAAATTACCATTAAAGTAAAAAAACCTTCTTCTAGTTTCCAGTCAACCTAGAGGGAATTTTTAGGGTTTACTTATTTCAAATGAAGCATGATTTTCTATGTTCCATCACAGATTATTAAACAGCTTGAACTATTTAAATAGATTTATGTTGCTTCTTTAAACATTGTATTTACAATACATCTTTCTCTGAATCTTCTCTTGCAGCTGCAACATTCCCTAGGAGGCTCAGGGAGTACAGAGTGAGAGCTTATGGCGCTCAGCAACACCATTGAGGTGACCTGTTCTCTCCACAGCTAGAGTAAGGAGACCACTCTTCTCTAGAATGTGCTACTTTCTGAAGCTCCCTAGGATACAGAAAAGGGATGTTCCATGATGATCTGAGAACTGAAAGTGCTTCTTTCTGAAGCTCCCCAGGATCCAGAAGAAGGTATGTTCCATGATGATCTGTAGCCACAGGCACTCACTAAAAGCTTGAAGATTTGTATGTGGTCAATTAGAATAGCAATAAAGTGAGAAATGGATTTTCTCTGTAAAAATTGGCAGAAAAAAATTAAGAAATGTGAGTGGGTAGAAAAAATAGAGACTTGAAATGTGTACAAGGTACAGACAGCCAACTTTGCCTCTCTCCACTTGATTGCTCCTTTCATATCTTCGGTATACAGGTCCCTACATCTTAGTTATTATATTTGTTTCTCTGTATGTATTCCTTACAGCCATTCCAATTACCCTGAAAAACATAAAGGATAATTAGTGTCAAAGAAAAAAATGTCATTAATTCAAGTTAAGCTTGCTTTCTATAAGAAATCACAAAAGCCACATTGCTAAGATCCAAGCACAAAAATATACCCTAAGAGACAAAAGTTAAAATTATAGCTTAACTGTAATTTTAAAAAATGAAGGAGGAGAGAAGGAAGAAAGGGAAAAAGAAGCTTTTACAAAGTTTAAATTTCAGGGCCATGCCTGTGGCTCAAAGGAGTAGGGCTCTGTCCTCATATGCCAGAGGTGGTGGGTTCAAACCTAGCCCTGGCCAAAAACTGAAAAAAAAAAAAAAAAATTAAATTTCATGGATGGCATTTTGGCTTCAGGTTCGTCTGGTTTGCATTTAACTTGAAAAAGGCTTAGATTTCAAAAATGAAACTATGCATATGATTAGTCAGTCATTTTGTGTAAATGCTTTAGGCTTTAGATATTACTATGGAAAATAAAGTAAAATAAAACAGCTTTAGTACAGTCTCAGTAAGCTTAGTCCATGGACAGCACATTAAATTCTGAATTACATACTCCACCACACTCTTCCTAATGAGCCATCCAAGTCTCTGATGTATATAATATACCTTTCTAAAATTCATGAATGCATATTCCACCCAGAGGTTTAGATGGATCCTTTGGGTTATTTAAGTTTCAAAGGAGTCTATCAGTCTCTCAGGTATAACATTGTGAATATGTCAAAAATGAAAATTCAGAGATTAGAAACTCAAAAGACATTGAAAGGGAGTAATATATTAGAACAACAACAACAACAAAAGGCCTTTCAAAGGCAAGGTTGACAAAGCATCTGCCTCCCTGAATTTCCTGTCTCTTCTCAGCATGGGTCACAACCCTTAAACAGCTGTAACTCTGTTCTTTCCAACCCACTTATACAACTGTGGCTTGCTTTGTTTATAATTAAAAGCCAGTAACCTCCTCTGACATATATCTGTGCTGCTGTTACATGGCTTCTCTTGAATGCTACATGTGACTGTAGAGATTGAGCAGGGAGGGACAGTCTGTTCAAAGCACCAGGATGGAGCCTCATGTGCTATTCTGCAAAGAATGTGAAGGTTGGGGCAACCCAGCCTCAGAAAGTTGGTGAATCACAGAAAGGAAATATTTGTGGTTAGAGAAGAGAGAACAAATCACAGCAGACATAGCAGACAAGAAGGAAATAGCTCCCTTCTTCTGGAGAGGCATAAAAAATAAACAGCGCAGGGGGGCACCTGTGGCTTAGTGGAGGAGGGCACTGGCCCCTTATGCCAGAAGTGGTGGGTTCAAACCCAGCCCCAGCCAAAAACAGCAAAAATAATAATAATAAAATAAACAGCGCATAACTTAGCAAGCAAGATGAAACAGGAGGAGAAGGGTAAAAAGAAAATATGAGAGAAGGAAGGATCATATTCCAGTAGGACAGCATTAGTTGGGAGCCTTCATTGTGCCTATCAATTCCCTGAGCCTCCATCGCAACCCTGCGGGTAGATGGAATCATCAAGGAAGGTACAGTGGCTCACACCTATAATCCTAGCACTCTGAGGCAGAGGTGGGTGGACTGCCTGAGCTCAGGAGATCCAAGAGCATCTTAAGCAAGAATAACCCAATCTCTCCTAAAAAATAGAAAAACTGGCTACCTGGGAGGCTGAGGTGAGATGACCAATTGAGCTAAAGAGTTTGATGTCGCTGTGAGTTATGATGACACAGCATACTGCCCAGGGCAACAAAGTGAGACTCTGTCTCAATAAATAAATAAATATAAATGTAAATACAAATATACAGATAGAATTATCCTCAGTCTACAAAGAAGGAAATTGAATTTCAGGGAGGCTCAGAAATATACCTGAAATCACGCAGCTAAGAAGACAGAGCCAGAAGTCACACCCTGGGATAGGTGACTCCAAGCCCTGTAGGCTCTGTTTCCTCTGGCAAGTGACAGATGGAGTGGAAATGATTCTAGGATCAGTGGAGATGGGTGGGTGTCTGGAGGAACCCAGAGGCATTATCTCAAAATCTGTCCAACAAAGTCTCACCTCCCACCTGCAGTGTATTCCCTCAACTGTAAAAAAATAAGGCCCAGCTCATAATGTTGTTATGAGGATGAAAAGAGTTCATATATGTAATGCATATGGAACATGTGCCTACAACTGATGGCTATTTATTATATGGTGCTCAGCTGATTTATTTCTCCACATCTGCATGTGGAAGTATATGTCATGGGCTCACGGCTATGTGTATTTGATGGTACATTGTGTTTCTACAAATCCTAATTAGATTTTTCCACACCTAGTAGAGAAATAATATGTAAAGTGAGCTAAGTTTGACTTGAGCAGATCAAGCTGGTGAGAAAATTGCAGATCATAACCTAAGTTTGACAAAGTAACAATTGGACATCAAGTTGATTCTAGAGGTTGAGACCTACCATAGAAATGCACTCATTATCCCCATGTAATCTGATTTGGAAAGAACTGATATAAAATAAATCTCAGCTTAGACAGAGGAGCAAGGAAAGAATTAGCTCATCAAATTTGATAACACCATTTGGCACAGGTGGACCTGTTGGCTCTAAGAATCAGCTGACCTGTCCAAGATGTCATCATCAAGTCTAGACTTTCAATCTCTTGGAACTGGACACAGTGTTCATTCTGCCCCACCAATGCCCTAGTTGTGTTGATAGTCATACTATAGGACATTAAGGCATAACATATTTTCCAGTAAGATGGTACAGATTTGTCACAGCATCAGATCAACCGATCAGTCCAAAAAAGACAACCTTGGAGTCCAGGGTCATCATTTCCAAAATTACCAACATTAAAAAAAGAACAAAAAAAAAAATACTTTCAGCTCAGCTTTGCAGAACCTAACATGTACAGGAGAAAAACCGAGATGTGACTTCCCACTGCAGCATAAGCCCTGCGTGGATGAGTCAAAGGGGAGAGTAGCCACAAGTCTACTATCAGCTGTAATGCTATTCCAGGTAGGGTGCATACCAGTGCCCAGTGGCCACCAAACCCCTATAGAGAAAACCTCTGTGCATTCCACCTTCTCTACTCACTCTTCCCTCAATTTTTCTTCACTTTTCTCCATAACTCTTCTTCTTTCTCAAAAGAAGATTCTAGATTAAGATTTAAAGGTGAAAAGAAAAGTAAAAAGGGAATCTTCTCTTCTTTTCTTTTGTTTCTTCAAATTCTAAGTCCTGGACATAAATGAGGTACAATTTCTTTACCATCTTGGCATACTACCTTGTGAGTGAGAAGCCAAAGCACTCCCAAGCTATGCCCTGGCCAAGCCAACGGGGAGCATGTTAGCACTTCTCGTTGGGCATTGTGTTCAGTCCAGGACAGAGTGACAGCTGGTTGGAGAGAAAAGGAAAAGGGGCTGTGAAGGTTTTCCTTGTAAGGCTGATCTAACTATAAAATTCAAACACACACACAGGCTGTAAGTGTAATACAAAAAAGAGTAGAATTGGAGTTCTTTCCTTAAAATGAATCCTCTGTCAGTGGAGTTTAACTGAAGCTCCTAAAAACTGCAGGGTCTCTTTCCCAAAGGTCGTGCTCTTCCCCTGGGCTCACAGCACTGCTGGGCCTGCCTTCCCCTTCAGGTAACGTAAGGCCCTTTAGTCTGCATTTGGTACCAGCCCACTAGAGATGGTTCCCTGGGTTCTGTGGCATTCAGTGACCACCACCACCACCCCACAAAGAAATTTGCTCCTCTGTGCCCTGAGGCTTGAAATGTAATCAGGAAGGATAGAGAAATTTTACACACAAATATCCCTAGGAATAGTAGTTCAGTGACTTCAATTCATATGCTAACAAGGACATAGGGAAAAGATGCCTGCCTACCAGAGTTGTAAGGGGAATCACAGACATTCAGAAGATGGGAGAAAGATGGAGGAGAGGCCAGAAGCATTCAGAGAAACTTGAATGACAAACATGACCCAAAGCTTATCTCAGGGTGCTGCTTCATTATACCACCTGCTTTGTGCACCCAGAGTTTTGTTCTAGGTGTGAATGACATAATCATTTCCTCAAACTGGATCATCTCAGCCACAATCCGAGCACAAACTTCCACTTCAGGAGTGGAGAGTAGGAAAATGGAATTTGGACTGAGATTTTTGCCAATTAGACTTCTTGGCTTTGTCTTTCCTGTGTGCTCAGCTTAGTTTGAATTGAGTTTTCTTTCTCTTTCCTTTGGGGGCATAAGGCTTTCTGCCCAAAATAAAGTGTTCTTATGCACATCCTAGCCTGTTCTGAATAATAAAAGATTGAGTTAATTAACCTTCCCCCCACCTGATTACTTTCAAACTTTTTGTTGGTGCACTGGGAAAATGTATTAGCAGTTCCTAATTAAAGTTGCTGAATATGCTTCTTCAAATTTTAGACTCCTGAACTAAGTTGACTAAGAAGAAAAGGTGAAAGTTTGTGGAGGATTTATCCTTGAAAGTGGTTAGGAAAAATAAAGCAGTAAAAGGGAAATTATGACCTTATTCTATAAGCCTTATAATTATGGTCTAGGGACCATTTTGTACAACTATTTATTAAGTGCTTATTGTATGCAAGAACCATAATACAAGCTTTATATGTACATCTCATTTAACTCTTTCAATTCTCTGAGATATGTATGATTCTAATCCCATATTACAAATGAGAAAATTGAAGTATAGAAATCAGGAAAATTACTCAAGATAACAAAGTTAGCACATGCCTGCAGCAGGAATTAATATAATGTGGTTGGTCTGTCTTCAAACATAATGCATTTAATCTCAGCAATGTTGATTGACCTAAATGATGGTGCAATAATCATTTTTGAAGTTGAAAGGACCTAAAATAATCCACCAAAATTCCAAAGTGCATCAGGTTTTCTCACAATTCCTTCCCTGTGTTGGGTGTTTATTGCTGTACAAGAAATTATTCCAAACATTTGTTATCTCACATAGCTTTTGAGGTTCAGAATTCAGGAGCAGCTCAACTGGTTGGTTAAAGGTACTTCATGAGGTTTAAGTCAAGCTGGTAGCCAGGGCTGCAGCTGTCTCCAGGCTCAGCTGGGGCTAGAGAACCTGCTCACACACAGACAGGCTTCGGCTCCTCACTGATTATGCGGAAAAGCTTAAATTCATTACTACCTGGGCCTCATCCTTGGGCAGCCTGAATGTTCTCATGACATGGTAACTACATCCCTCAAAGCAAGTTACCCAAGAAGGACAAAGCCCATGATGAAAGCTGAAGTCTTTCATAGTTTGATCTCAGAAAAGATAAACTGTTAACTTTCTCAAGGGATGAAATAAAATGAAATACTGAGAAACAAATACTCTAGCCAAAATAAGGCAGGAAACCACACACAAAGAGGAAAAAAGTCAGAAGAGACAAACAGATAATGAATAGCAACATGAGAGACAAAAACCCAACTACAATAATAATTATATTGTTTAAATAGGAAAAAAAATAGCAGTTGAAAGGCAGAAATTGCCTAACAAACTAAAAAGCAAAATCCTATACTTGCTGTTTAAAGAGACTCCTCTAACTGGAAAGAGACAATCAGGTTGATGGTTAAAGGAGTGAGAGGAGGCAGAGCAAGATGGCAGAGGGGATGCATCACTGGGTCAACTCTCCCTGCAGTTTCAGGTGAGAGGTGAGAGGGCTGGATCTTTCCCTGCTTGTAGTGCTGGCAGAGACAACAATGCAGGGTGTGCAGCAAAGAGGTGAACTGCTGGATTGGAAGTGTAACTCAGAACTGTGGTATTTGCCAGAAAAAATTTGGTGCAGCAGCTGAAGTGGCTCGCTGGTGGCTGGTGCTAGTGGCCTGTGGCCAGAGGCCTGAGGCGGCAGAAACCAATCCCTCCCCCACAAAGGGCTTCTACACCCAATTCATGGGGAGTTCAGGTGTTTCGCAGAGAGTTTAGTGAGGCATGGACTCCTGAGCAGAATTTGGTGACCAGAAAGGGGAGCCATTTGGACCTGGTTTGGAGTGTCGGGGTCCAGGCAACCAGACAGAAATTTTAGGGGAAAGGATTCCACTTAGGAATGGATACATTTTGTAATTTTAGAAGTCTTTGTGGCTCTGCACTGAAGCGGTGAGCGACAGGAGTTGATTGCTACAGACTCTGAAAAGTCTTTTGTGCATGGCACTGAATCCACAGGAATCAGAGGTAACCAGCCCCTTCCCCCACAGAAACGTACTGAAAGCAGCTGGCCCAGAAAGCAACCAGCCCTTTTCCCACAGAACATAACAATTTCTAGTTTGATGGAAAACTAGGAGTTGAGTGGAAAAACTGGTGAAGCATGGACTCCTGTGCCGAGTTTGGAGGACAGATAGGAGTGCCGCCTGGAAAAGGACAGATAAGGTTGGGCAGCCAGCCAGGAACCAGATATATTGTAAATCTTCAAAAATGGCCTCTCCATAGCACCTCTTCCAGGAGCCTGAAGAGCTCAGTCTCACCTGTAGCCAGTCATCCAGCATCTGAAGCTGGTTCAGGACACCCCACACTTTACAGGAACTGTTGTAGGGAGAATTTGTGCAACCGGCCAGATTCCTTTTTATTTTTATTCCCCCCCCCCATTTTTTTGGTTTTAGCCTGGGAACCACTCACAGTGCCACTTGCTGTCTAGAAAGTATATTGCAACATAAATATATTCCCCCTAAAGGTGAACCCTGCCCCATTTTATAAAGTGGTATGTTTGTATATATTCAAAAGAATAATATTTTTCTTGGTGGTGCCCCCACTTTTTTTTTCCTGAATCCTTTTTTTGTAGGCATTACTGTTAAGTCTTTTTTTTGTTTTGCTTTTTACTGTTAAAACTATTCTTCCTTTTTTTCTTCTCTCTTCCTCTCCTTTTCTTCTTAGGTTTGCAGAGAGTGCTTACATCTGAATAATAGACTTGTTTTTGTTTTTTTTTGTTATTGTTGCTTTGTTTGTTTGTTTTGCTTCTTTTTTATCATTTTATGATTACCATTTTTGTGGTTGTTTATTATTATTATTGTTTGTCTTTTGTTTTGTTTTCTTTTTTGTCTATTTGTTTACTTGTTTCTGATTGTCTGTGCATCTGTGTGCCTGTGTGTCTGGTAGCACTTTTGTCTGTTTATTTGTTCACTTGGTTTCAATGTGTTTTGTACTTTGCTAAATCCTTGGGTTGGCTAACTCCAATTTTCACATTCGATAAGAACATGGAGGAATAGGGGATGAGGGCTGACTGGAGCTAGTTTTCAACATAAACTTCAGTTCAGGGGTAGAGACAACTGCCAGAAAGAACCCAACGAAGCTGAAGGAGGGGAGTTGAGCTGAGAGAAGAGATAGATAAACACACGTCTTCTCCATCAAAGCAAGCCATAACTTCAAGAAAACAAATTCCAGGTTTAGACTGAGCCCAGGTGGAATATTCTCCAGCTGCCAGTGAGCACCTGAGGCAGATAGGCTTCAGTTCCCTCTGCTGGCTGGCAACAAAGAGTGGTCACCAAGTGGAGGAGGCATTGACTTTACTTGGACTCTGGTAGGCACAAAACCCTGACACACTCACTTATTAGACAGGACTGGGCCCCAGTCTCTGGTTAACAGAGACTGGTGGTGGGGTTACCAGAGACTGGGGTTGCCAGAGCCCAATGGTGAAGGGCAAGCAAGGAGGGGAAAGAGACATCAATCTCCTTACTCCAAATCATCTACTGAACAGGCCTTTCTGACTCCTCAGAAAATCAGAGTGAGCCACACTTGAGCTACCAGTAAATTCCTACTATCTAGTTGCTGGAGACCTTGTGAGCTTTCCAGCTAGAGAGTGGGCACTAATAGGTTTGGATCTCTTGAACTGGGCAAATTAACTGGTGGTTGAGGGAGAATCTCTGGTGCTCTCTGGATTTTCTCAGGCCTAAATTGTCTTCAGGTGGAACATTCTCCAACTGTCATTGAGTGCCTGAGAAAGACAGGCTTCAGCTCCCTTTGCTGGCTGGGGACAAAGAGCGGTAACCAAATGGAGGTAGCATTGACTCTACTTTGACTCTGGCAGACACAAAGCCTTGCCACACTCGCTTACTGGGCAACTTGGTCATAGCCCTGTGGGGTCTCCAATGATTAGGTCTGACAAAAGTACAAGGTGGAGAAGGAGGCATCAACCTTCCTACCTTAATTTATTTGCTGGGTAGGTCCTTCTGACCCCACAGAGCACTGGAGCAAGTCATATCCAAGCTGCCAGAAGACCCCTGCTGTATAGTTGCCAGAGACCTTTTGAACTCCCCCACTTGAAACCAGTGTTAACTAAGACACTTGATTTAGATTTCTTGAACTGGGCCAATCACCTAAGAACTATCTAAAGCAGTACCCTGGGGGTGTGGCTGTGGGAAGGTGTAGTTTTCCTTTCCCAACTGTCACCGCGTGCGAGGGGCGGGGTGACTTAATTGCTGATATTTCTCCACAGCTGACATTTTAACCCAGAGTAATTGATTTTCTAAACTAGAACAGAGACCAGCTGAAAACAAGATAGAGACATGCAGGCCCCCAGGCTCTTAGACCGTAGCACTATATGCATCCTTAGCAAAGCTCTAGGGGAAAAGGTACAGACAACAGTCCCAGCCTTTGCCTAAAAGTCTAGTAAAATACTACTCCCAGAGCCCCAAACCCAACATCCTCTTACCTGTTCACCTAGCCAAATGGAGTAAATCCAGCATGGGGCAGAATCAGTAAAAAACTCCAGTAGTATTAATAACTAGAGTAGATCACCCCCCCCCAAAGGAAGTATGTGGCAGATGCATCCGAAGATCTCACCCATAAACAGATGGTTGAGATGTCAGAAATTGAGTTCAGAATTTAGATAGCAAATAAGATTAACAGAATGGAAGAAAGGAAAGAGCTAGAACTTCAAGAAATTATTCAAAAGATATCCATAGAATTCAATGATTTCAAAGATAAAATGATAAAAGATTTTGAAACATTGAGGCAGGAGTTCATAGCCCTCAAAGATCTGAAAAATATGGTAGAATCCCTCCATAACAGAGTGGAATAAGCTGAAGAAAGGATCTCTGACATTGAAGACAAAGCTTTTGAAGAAGCCCAAGAACTCAAAGATGAAAAGAAATGGAAAGCAAAAATGAATCTTTCTCTCAGAGAGCTCTGGGATAACTTGAAGAAAACTAATATTTGCCTCATAGGAATCCCTGAAGGTGACAAAGCTGCTTCACAAAACACAGAGACTCTTCTTCATGAAATTATGCAAGAGAACTTTCCAGACATGCCAAGAGATTCCGAAATTCAGATAGCACATAGTTTCAGAACCCCAGCACAACTCAACCTGAACAAGACACCCCCCAGGCACATCATAATTAACTTCACTAAAGTTAATATGAAAGAGAAAATTCTGAAAGCAGTTACATGAAAGAAAACCATAAGCTACAAGGGGAAGAGTATTAGAATAACTTCAGATCTTCCTGCTGAAGTATTTCAGGCCAGAAAAGGATGGTCAGTAACTTTTAATCTCCTAAAACAAAATAACTTCCAACCCAGGATCCTGTATCCAGCTAAACTGAGTTTCATCTATGATGGAGAAATGAAATACTTTAATGACATTCACATGTTGAAGAAATTTGCCATAACTAAACCAGCTCTGCAGGAAATTCTCAAAATTGTCCTCCATAATGACTAGTGCAGTTCTCCACCACAAAAGTAAACTCACCCAGAAACTTTTGGTCAAATTCCAAATTCCACAGTGGTGAAAAGATTAAAAATGTCTACTGGACTTTCAAGCAACTTGAGGACCAATATTTCACCAGGCCTATCAATAATTTCAATCAATGTAAATGGCTTAAATTGTCCTTTAAAGAGGCATAGATTGGCTGATTGGATACAGAAACTCAGACCAGACATCTATTGTATACAAGAATCTCATCTCACCTTTAAAGACAAATACAGACTCAGGGTGAAGGGATGGTCATCTATATTCCAGGCTAATGTAAAGCAGAAAAATGCAGGTGTGAC
Organism: Otolemur garnettii; assembly: GCF_000181295.1. Classification (NCBI taxonomy): domain Eukaryota; kingdom Metazoa; phylum Chordata; class Mammalia; order Primates; family Galagidae; genus Otolemur; species Otolemur garnettii. Next base: position 4,396,076 of record NW_003852420.1, read on the forward strand.
AATTTTATTCGCAGATACATTAGGGTTTAAATAAACAAAAATAAGCAAGGATAAGGATGGCCATTGTTAAGGGTAATGCCCAATATGATGAGATCTCAATTATCAATATCTATGCACCCAACCAGAATGCACCTCAATTTATAAGAGATACTCTAACAGACATGAGCAACTTGATCTCTCCCAG
>NW_003852420.1:4399046-4422907 GCF_000181295.1 Otolemur garnettii
AAGAAAAAGGAACACTTCTACACTGCTGGTGGGAATGCAAACTAATATGTTCCTTTTGGAAAGACATCTGGAGAACACTTAGAGAACTAAAAATTGACCTGCCATTTGATCCTGTAATTCCTTTTTTAGGTATATACCCAGATGACCAAAAATAACATTATAACAAAGATATTTGTATCAGAATGTTTATTGCAGCCCAATTCATAATTGCCAGGTCATGGAAGAAGCCCAAGTGCCCATCGATCCACGAATAGATCAACAAACTGTGGTATATGTACACCATGGAATACTATGCAGTCATAAAGAAAGATAAAGACTTTACCTCCTTCATGTTTACATGGATGGAGCTGGAAAATGTTCTTCTTAGCAAAGTATCACAAGAATGGAAGAAAAATATCCAATGTACACAGCCCTATTATGAAACTAATTATAGCTTAAGAATATGGGGTGGAGGAGAGGGGGAGGGATGGAGGGAGGGTGACTGGAAGGATCACCTCTATGGTTTGTCTTACAAGGGTACAAGTGAATCTTAAATGTCTTAATATAATAACTAAGAAAAATGTCTTAATACAATAACTAAGAAAATTGACATAAGGTATATGTTAACCAGTTTGATGAAAATATTTCAAATTATATATGAAAACACCACACTGTCCCCCATGATTGCATTAATGTACACAGCTATCATTTAATAAAAAAATAAAAAAATAAAGATAGCTAAAGGAGTGGAAAAGAACCTAACATGAAATTAGTAAGAAAATGAAAGCTGGAACAGTTATGTTAATATCAGGGAAAGAAAACTTAAAGCTAGTACTACAAGAGATGAAAGGGACATTTCATAAGTATAAAAGAAAGAAAGATATAAACAATCCTATATAAGTGATTTATCTCCAAATAGACCTTTGATAGGGAAGCAAAAACTGACACAGCTGAAGGAAAAAATAGTCAAATCTGCAGTCTTAATCAGAGACATCCACACTCAACTCATAATTATTGAAGAAACAATCAAAGAGAAAAGATTTGCAATGTATATATCTGATAAAGAATTTGAATCAAAAGCATATAAAGAACTCTCACAACTCAACAAAAGGACAGAAAAAATGCAATTTAAAATGTGGGCAGAAGACTTAAACACATACATCCTAAAGGAATATGCAGCAATGGCTAATAAGTACTTACAAACAGATTCTCACCACTATTACTCATCAGGGAAATAAAAAATTAAAACTGCAGTGAGATGTCACTATACACCTACTAGAAGAGCTAGAATTAAAAAGACAAAGATGTGAAAGAACTGTTGCTATAATATTGATCACAGGAAGAAGTGATAAGTCTGCACTATTACACAGCAATGCTATTTCCAGGTATTCATCAAGAAGAAATGAAAACATGCTGAAAACAAAGCAGCTGTCTTCATAATAACCAAAAATCTGGAAATAACCCAAATGTCTATCACCAGGCAAATGTGTATATATATGTGTATATATATATATATATAGTGACATATTCATACAATAGAATGCCATTAAGTAATGAACAAATTACTGATACGCACAATATGGATAAATCCTCCTAAACATTTTGTTGATCAAAAGAAGCCAGATACAGAGAGAATACATTGTGTGATTGCATTTATACAAAACTCAAGAACAGACAAATTAAACCACAAGGATAGACCACCAGAAAGTGATTATTTCTGGAGGAAGGGAGGTAGATCATTAGAAAAGGAAGTCAGGAGATTTTTCCGGAGTTATTGAAAACTCAATAAATTGCTAAAGATGATGGTTGCATAAATGCCAAAACTCATCAAACACAGTAAAAACAGGAAAATTGGTCTGTTCACTTTACAATATTGTATGCAAATGATACTTCAGACTAAAACAAGGAAAAATTCAAGTAAATTTAGGGACTTGAAAATCTTTACATGAATCAGATATTTCTGCAATAATGCCAAGTACCATTCACTTCTTGATCATAAGCAGGTTGAACAGTAGTCCTGTGGAACTCATTTTTATCTAAAAGCTACAGCACTCACCCAGGGAAAATTCTTCTTAAGGTACTGGTGAAAGCAGATCAATGAACAGTGACATCCCTTAGAGCAGTGATTTTCAATTGGTGTGCCATGAAAGGATCTTAAAGATCATTTAAATTATTTTCAAAAGAAGTTCAAAGCACGGTATTTTTTCTTCTTACTGTTTTGTTTGGTTTACCTAAATGTGCCACAGAAGCTTAACTATAGGTTCAGCTGTGCCTTAGAGCCTCAGCTTGTAACTAGCAACCTGTGATATCCACCTTCCATTGGCCAGACCAAGTTAACTAACCAAGCCCAAAGCCAGTGGAGCAATAAAGATACTCCACCCCCAATGAACCATGGCAATGGTGGAGAGAAAAGGAAGAATGGAGGACACATAAAAATTCATGTGCACACATGTATTATTATTAATGATGAAGAGAAACAGAAGACACATAATACAACCTCACTGTGTCCCATTAGATTAAGAGGTGAGGCAAAAACCAGTTCTCCTGACAACTTGCCCAGGGCTTCTGTATTAGGCCATTCAATCTTCTTGGAGTCAGGAAGCCAACAAGCTGGGCCTTGCAGAGGAAGGTTCCAATGCACCCTCACACTTCCTGACAGGGGCGTGCAATGAAACAGGAACACCACAGTACCCCATGCAGATCTGAAAGAGAAAGCCTCCCTTTGGTTTTCCTGGTGTGTATTCCCCACATTGTCTACAGGCTTACCCTGGGGAACAGCAGAACTCACTGTTTGCATTGGGAGAAGAACCATCTGCTAATGAAAAGAAATATAGTACAGCCATTTAATAGATCCTGGGAGCCATAGATCAGCCTCCTGCTTTCTTGGGAACTCTGAAGTAAATTCCAAAATAGAGGAGTGCAGTGCCACGACTTGGGTAACTGGATTTTGTGCACAGGATCCACTAGAAGAACCCCTATTAGGGCAGATGTATGAGCTCTGTCCCTGGATATGGGTTATGGCCTCCAGCAGGTATGCATCAATGTTTTGGGGAGGAATATAACTTACCTTGAACCCATCCTAGCTTGAACAGCTAAGAAAGAGATTTGATACAATTCTGTTCTAAGCAAAGATGCTAAGGCGAATTCTCACCCACATACATGTGGTGGAGACAAGTTCATTTCAGCCAACCAGAAATCTCAGCCTCTGTGTTCTTTTCAGGCTTGCCAAACCATTTCTTTTCTGACTATGGACACAAAGGAAGCAAGCAAAGACCTCCAATTTCAAACTCCCTTCCCACAAAACTATGGCCTGACCCAGACAAGTGATCCGAGCTTCCCCAAATCCTCCTGACTTTAGGAATCTGTCCACCATTCAGTCAACTGAACAAGTTATTTGATCCCATTTACTCTGCTAACAAACAGTGATTATTCACCTGCCATGTGTCAGCAACTCTGCTAAGCTCTGGGGATAAAGCTGTGAACTAGAAAAACATGGTCCTTTCCCAGGTCATGTACCCAAGTGGACAAGATAAACATTGGCTAAACCATTACAGCATGATGGGAGATACAAGGCAAAATTGCAGCTGTCTTCCTAGCCTCAGGAGCCACAATAAAGACTCACAGCATACACTGTATGAGTGAAGGGTGCTAGGTCAGGAGATTTGTGAAAATTGCCAGAGAAGGCAGCATGGAGATTCTTCGTTAACACACAGAATCTACTCTCAGCCCAAGCCTGCCATGCGGAGTTAAGAAAATGTCTTAAATCTTCGTCTCCATCTTAGTTTTCCATTAGCTCAATGAGTAAATCAAATTTGCACATCTAGAGCCCAGCCAACATTCTCAAGGTATCAGAGGAATCATACTAATAAGAAAAATCAAATAAAAGTGAACTTACCACTGAAAATGTAACTTGAAAAATATCTTCTAATTTCAATCATTTATTCCTCTAAAGGCTTTTCCTAAGTAATAGCTTACGGGCAGACTACAAAAATAGTTCAACAAAAATGGTGGCTTTTTGGGATCTGGGGAAAGTTATAGTTTCCCCCACCACCATCACCCAGAATATTATATGTCATTACCAAAATTTGGTCTTGGGACAGGAGTGATTTTTATTTATTAACAAACACTCACAGCTTAGGTGTGTTTTGTTTAGCTTCTTAAGTATAAGTGGGGTTTGCACAGGTCGTGTTTGAGGAGAGATTTATGATGATGTGTGTGAACAGGGTTGGGGTTTGGTGGGGGAGCCTCAGAGGGGCTTTGAAGCTTGACATCAGAGCCAATGGAATTGATTGAGGGAGATTTCATTTCCTCTGCCTGAGTGGGAATTCTATGAAAGAGGGCATTTGGGAAAATGATTCTTATAATTTGTAACACAGAATAACAGTTTTTCCTTGCTGCTGCAAATGCATTTCGGGGAAAGACCCATCACACCCTCAAGACAGCATCAGAATTTTCCTCCAAGCCAGCTCTGTTCCTGCTTGGAGTTGAGGTTTGATTCAGTTTCTGAATCAAAGTGCAGGCTGGGCCAGGGGCTGGGGCTCCTTGGCTCCCTCCTCCTGCTCTCCTTATGTCTGTCTAAAGACTCCAGGTCAGGCTGGCCTCTTGGCTTCTGTGCAGGGTTGACTTTGATATCAGAGGAGTCAAATGCACTTGTATGTGCCAGCCCATGTACATACACAAACACACAGAACACATATACACACATGCACACACCTACATACCACATACACAAGCACACACACATGTAGACACCCCCCCACCAGGTCTCTATCAACAACAGCATTCTCCTCCTTTTCTTCCTTTCTTCTAGGAAATATCTATCTAGGAGTAAAGTCATCAATTTAGAGGTATTGGTGGAAGTGGGTACAGACACACAGGAAATGACCTGGACAAAGAGAAGAGGGTGAAAGCTACTTGAACTGCTCTCAGCTGAGGGAGAAGCAGTGGGAATCCTGGGTCACCTTCAGTGAGACGCCCAAAGAAGCACAGGATCCCAATCACCCTAAAGATTTGGTGTTAAAGATTCAGAGTCTTTTATTTTTCTTCATTAGACCTTGGTTTAAAATGATGTAGGGAGAATGGAGAGGACAAATTTTTCTATCACAAAGAGAGAAAATGTTTTTCCATAGAAGATGTGTCATTCCTTGGCTGATCAGTGTCTAGTGCCCCCTTCCAGTATTCCCCAGGGAAAAAGCCAGACAGCTTCAGGTCTTACCATGTGTTGGAGGGCTGCGTTCCTCAAAGATGTCCACACCCTAGTCTCTATGAGGCTTTGAATCTGTTGTCTAATGCTGCAGATGTAATGAAGTTTAAGGTCCTGAGAAGATTCCCCTGGATTATATATGTGGGCCCAATGTCATCATAAACTTCTCCATAAGAGGGAGGCAGGAGGAGCAAGAGTCAAAGAGAAGAACACATGACAATGGAAGTAGAGGAGGCAGAGTCAGAGGGAGAAAACGTCATTCTGCTGGCCTTGAAGATGGAGGAAGAGGCCCTGAGCCAAAGATTGTAGGCAGCTCAAGCCAAAAATCACAAAGAAACATATTCCTCTCCAGAGCCTTCAGCCAGAATTTAGCCCTTCATCACTTTGATTCTGACTTCTGATCTTCAGACTGTAAATAAAGTTTTATCCCAGGCAACTAAGTAGTGGTAAGAATAAGAAAACAACAGAAATTAACAGGAAACTCACCCACCATGTTAGTGTAAGACTTCCCCAGAATCTACATCATCAACCTTAGTTCTCAGGGATTTGAATAACAGCACTGGCTTTTCTGGCTTGCAGAGAGCAGATGTGGAAATTTTCAGCTCCCTAATCAAATAAGCCAATACCTTATTTTATGTTATACCGCGTAACAACATTTTAGTGAAAAACTGCACTTACAAACAAGTGGTTCCATAAGATTATAAAGGAGCTGAAAATTTCTGTCACCTCATGATTTTACAGCCACTCTAAGATCAGAACATATGTAGGCATTACTTACTTATTTGGGGCAATGCTGGTGTAAACAAACCTACCACACAGTCAGTCATATAAAAGTCTAGCACATAATACTTGAAAATAATAATAAATAACATCACTGATTTATATACTTACTAAAGTATACTTTTATTATTTTGGAATCTACTTTTTTTTAAAATTTACTGTAAAACAGCCTCAGGCAGGTCCTTCAGGAGGTGTTACCGGAGAAGGCATTGCTATTCTAGGAGATGACAACTCCACGCATATTACTGCCCCTGAGGACCTTCCAGTGGGACAAGGTATGGAGGTGGAAGACAGTGACATTGATGATCCTGACCCTGTGTAGGCCTAAGCTAATGTGTGTCTTTATGTCTTCATTTTTAATTAAAAAGTATTTAAAATTTTTTAAAAATTCAAAATAGAAAAACACTTATACAAAGCATACAAAGATGTTTTTATACTGCTATACAAGTTTTGTGGGTTAACCAAATGTTATTATGAAAGATCCAAAAACTTTTCAAAAATTTTCAAAACATTGTAGTAAAATAAGGTTAATTTTTTATTGAAGAATTTTTTCTAACAAATTTAGTAATAACCTAAGTGTAGAGTGCTTATAAAGTCTATAATTGTGTGCAGTGGTGATTAGGCCTTCACATTTGCTCAGCACTCACTCACTGACCAACCCAGAGCAACTGCCAGTCCTGCAAGCTCTGTTTGTGGTCAGTGCCCTATACTTGTGTACCCATTTTTTAAATCTTTTATACCATATGTTTACTGTACCTTTTCTGTGTTTAGATGTGTTTAGATACATGAATATTTATCATTGTACAATTGCATGCAGTATTCAGGATGATAACTTGCTGTACATGTTTGTAGCTAGGAGCCTAGGCTACATCATACAGCTGTGTGAGCAGCATGCTGCACAATCTGGGTTTCTGTAAGTGCACTCCACGATGTTCACAAAACAACAATACTGCCTGAAGATGCATTCATTAGGATGTACCCCATCATTAAGTGACACATTACTGCAGACACATCCCATGTGCTCTGTTTCTCTGTAGAACCCTGACTCATATAGTAGACAAGAAGATTGAGTTTAGGAAGATTTAGGGATGAGTTAAGGACAGGTACTAGTTAAAGTAGCTGGGAGAGACTGAACAAATCAGACCCACAGTTACCAGTTAAGACCTTTTTTAACTAGAAGTCCTGAAGTTGGAGACTGACTCTTATGCATTCTCCAAGAATCAGTACAGACTGGGTGAATTTCTTACAAGATCAGCATTCCCAACTTGCTTGACACAGAGCTCAAATAAGAATAACTCCCACATAGTGCAGCTGTTTTGTTTTTCTGTCTTGAAGGGGGAGAAGCATTATGCAACAATCACTTTGTTCACATTTTAGAATTTCTTTTAAGTTATATGAATTCAGAACACTTCATTTACTATCTTGGCAGAGAAAACAAATCTGATTCCCTGTAAATATTTGGTCAACATGGAGGACAATTAGCCTATTGACCGCACTAAGTGTATGAACATTAGAGACAGATTTTACACAACAGGCAAGAAGAGTTAGTATATGGGGCAGGACAGATTTCAGCTCTGTCACTTACTCTGTCTCCCACCACCGATCCTACCAGGCACCTTAACTGCTATGAGCTACAGTTTCCTCTCCTGTAAAGTACATGAGAGACTGAGAGACTACGTGTAATATCTGTCTCATAGGTTTACTGAGATTTTATGAAGAATGCATTTTAAACCTTTGTAAAATTTTCTTGCCTAGAGCTAGAACAAATAAATAATGTTACAAATTTTACCTACTATAACTAATAAACAGGTTTTATTCTTGTAACCAGCAGTGGGAAGAAATGACATCTAATTGTAAAGAAGAGATAAAACCAGGAAAAACCAAGATGGGGCAGCAGGCTAAGATCTATTAAAGGAAAACCCTCCTTGTCCAAAGTAAGTCTCATGTCTGTCTAACTCAGGTAGAAGCCAGAATTCACTCATTTACTTTTCCAGACCTCCTTGTAACTGAGGCAGAGACACATGACCTCATGCCCACCAACCACATTTTCCCAACTTGGATTTATAAGAGAAAGTAGTTGCCGTGGGAAACCCATTCTCTGCTGAGGATGGATAACTGTGGCATCTTCCTGTTGCTGATGGAACCATGGCTGAGGTTGTGGAAACAGCACCCCACACAGAGTGCCTATAGAGAAGGCTACAGAGTTAGTGCCTGACCATAGCAACACTTTGGTCTCTCCTTAGAACAGAAGCCAATGGTGCCACTTGGGTATCATTCCTGGCTGCATAGCCTCTTGCCTACATATCTTGCTGTCTGAAATGCTACAAGCTATTTAATTATCTTGGAATCAATCCATTTCATTGTTTAACTAGTAGACTGGATTCTAGTATTTGCAACCATGAACACTGCCAATTACCTGTACTCAAGACCATGACTTCACGGCTCAAAAATTTGCCATCAGTGAATACTGGAGGGTAAACAAATTTTCATAAAAATGATCACCAAAAAGAAAAAAAAAATCTTTAACATGTTCAAAAAAATTGGCTTTAAAAATTATGATGAACTATAAAATGTTTTCCATTTTAGAAAAGGGTTAATACAAAAATTTAGGAAGGAAAATAAACATTTCACAAAAGACTTTCTGCTTTGCATTTAATGTACATTATCTCATCAAATTGGCTTAAGTTACATGGAATTCAATGAATCAAGTACCACCAACTTGGTAGTCTTAGTCATGACTCACACATTGGGGTCTGTGGTCATAAACTGGAAGGCATTAGTGCTGATACTCTAACTCACAAGAGAAAGACATAGTGTGGGGATGGGAAAGAATCTTCTAGTGACCTATATGCACAACAGAATGAAATAATTGATTTCTTCTATTCATTAATCAGTGTTGTTCTAAAATAATTAATCATTTATTCATTATTTTTATTCAACAAATATTTATTTATTCAGGAACTACTATGTATCTGATACTATGCTAGGTGCTAGAGCTAATTAGTAATTAATAATACCTGCTACTGGCTCGGCACCTGTGGCTCAAGTGGCTAAGGCACCAGCCATGTACACCCAAGGTGGCAGGTTCGAATCCAGCCCAGGCCGCCAAACAACAATGAACAACAATGACGGCTGCAACCAAAAAATAGCTGGGTATTTTGGCAGGCGCCTGTGGTCCCAGCTACTTGGGAGGCGGAGACAGGAGACTCGCTTGAGCCCAGGAGTTAGAGGTTGCTGTGAGCTGTGATGCCACAGCACTCTGCCCAAGGGGACAGCTTGAGGTCCTGTCTCAAAAAAAAATAATAATAATACCTGCTACTGATTTGATTAAATTCAACTCTTATGGTGTTCTCTTTGAAACTGCTTGATGGAAATGGAACTTGGGTGTCAACTAAAGTCTTCCAGCTCCTTAAGACCTAGATAAGATTGACTCAAAACTTCTCTGCAAATGCCTGAGGTGATTAGTCATATCCTTGTATCAAAACATCACATATACCCTATAAAAATATACAACTACTATGTACTCATAATAATTAAAATTCTTTTAAAAGCCTCTTTGTATGTTCTTGAAAGTTACAAGCTTCACCATACCTTCCCCCTCAAATGTACATATTTAAGGTTGTGTTCTTCTATTTCCCTCTGGCTTCTATTTTCAACCTCTCATGAATTATATACCCTCTATTCAATACCTTGTGACTTTTTAAGACCAAATACGGAAGTCATAGCCTTCTCCCGATCCCTATGTCTACTACCAAAGGATCTCATTTACATAAGACCTTTATTTGTACAGTAGATTTGGGAAGAGAGCAATGTTTATATCACAGCAATTTAATTAACTTCAAAATGAATATTTGCCATCTGAGCTTCACAGCCATTCCATTCCCTGGCAATGAGACTTAGCCATCCCATCACCTCTACTCCTATTTCCTTCTTTATGCCTCAGTGTCCCCTAATTCTTGTGTATTTCCATATAACAAAATAGCTAAAAAATCAGACTTTTGGGTGAGAATCCCAGCTACCTGTAACAATTCACACAAGCCAGGGCAAGTTATTTCACATCTGTGGACCACAATTCGCTTGTCTGTAAAATAGCAATAGGCTATTTCTCAAGCATTTTTGTAAGGTGGGTTAATGTATATCAGTGAATGAGTGCAAGCATTAGTGCTTCCACTGTGGTTAATGCACAGTAGCTCAATCACTTTACTTGTGCCATCACATACACTAACCTTTTTAGCATTCTGGCCTGAGAAATGTTTATAACTAATTTTTTCCCCTAAGAGCAATTCTATTTCCATTCACTAATATTTGTTACTGCTTGAGTAGAGTATAAAGGCTCCTTGTCAGTGCAGCATAGTGGTAAATCACCAGATTTTGAAGACACACAGCCTGAGTCAAAACCTGGTCCAACTCCTAATGATCCGTACCCCCAAAGCAATTTCACACTCATGCTGCTTCATTTTCTTTGTCTATAAAATGAGAATAAGCTGAGCATGGCAGCTTATGCCTATAATCCTAGCACTCTGAGAGGCCGAGGCAAGTGGCTCCACTTGAACTCAAGAGTTTGAGACCAAACTGAGCAAGAGTGTGACCCCATGTCTACTAAACAATAGAAAGAACCAACCAGGCATTGCGGCAGGAGCCTATAGTGCTAGCTCCTTGGGAGACTAAATCAAAAGGATCAATTGAACCCAAGAGTTTGAGGTGCTACAAAGACATGGCACTTTACCCAGGGTGATAGAGTGAGGCTCTCAATAAATAAATAATGAGGCTATAACATTACCTATTTCTAGCATTTTTTTGAGGATTAAATAAGTTAATTTTTGAAGGTAAAAATTAATTTGGGCAGAGAAAGTAAAAAATCTGGACACTCTTCAGACTTGAATAACAGGCAAAAGATGAAGTCAGCTGCAAAATTCACAATAAACAACATTTCTCCCAAGGACACACTGCAGTTTTGAAGTGTCATAAAACTCTCTCTTCTGGGTAACAACTGCTTTCTTCTTTACTGAGAAACTTTGCTTTCTAAGAACATACACTATTTCTAACACATATTTAATTGCTATCTCACAGTTTCTATACCTAGGAAGACGAAGTAGACTCACCTGGCTTATCTGCTCAGGGGCTCACAATGGTGAAATCAAAGAATTGACAGGGCTTAATTCCTTTCTTGAAGCTCTGAGAAAGAGTGTTTCCAAGATCATTCTGGTTGCTGACTGAATTCAGTTCCTTGTAGGTACAAAACTAAGGTCCTCTTTTCCTCAGTGGCTGTAAACCTGTTAGCCTCTGTTCTTGGAGGCTTCCCACAAAAGACTCTAATCAAACCTAGAGGATTCTAGACATTTGTCACAGAAAAGCAGCAAGAATTTATAATTCATGTGCAGACCTGAAAAGAAAAGGTTTCTGGCTGCAATAGTTCACATTGCCTTAATTTTGGTGTTTCAAAGTAACAGGACCAATCCAGGGTCCACTTTGCATTCAGACCTAATGCTGACTGATGACACACAGTGAGAGGTCAAAGACCAAAAATAAAAGATTATTCTGAAACATGAATAAAAGGAAATGGAGTCCATGTTCTGTGGGGGAAACATTGGCCTTTACTTCCACCCAGGTGTGAATGAGCTGAGTCCAAGAAAGAAGTCAGAATGTGGCTTAAGGTGGATGGTCACTTCTTCCTGGGCAGGTTGGTTCTATTGGGTAGGTCAGTACTATTTGGGGGGCTCCAAATAATTGACTGTATCATCCCAGTCTTCTTAGTCTATTATAAGGAGGCAGGGTGATGGGCGTGAACCTCTTTGACTGCCTCCTGTTGAATGAGGGGTGGTATGGGCTGCCAGTGAGGAAAATGGGAGGGAGATGGGAATGATGTTTACAGGAACATTCTTGGGTCTTCAGTCTGAAGTGGATTGATATACGTTTAGGGCGAGGATGTGAGTGGTTGTTTTCTGGGTGATTGCCTGGTCAATAAATTGGGAGATGAGATGAAGGATTACTTGTCTAAAACTGAGAATGAGAAAGATCATAATTAGTAGCCCTGTCATAGACAGTAATGATGGAAGCCATAATTCAAGCACCACAAGTTTGGAGCAGCATGAGGGCACAGTAAATTACCATTAATTACCACCACTGAGATTTCTGTTTATTTTAGAGGACCTTTATAAGATGAAAGCATAGAAAATGTTGCTCCCATGTTTATTAGAAAAGAGGCTAGCTTACCTTCCTCTAGCAAAATACCCAGAGTTTAGTTTGCTAGGATGGCATCCAGGGGCCATCAGGATTTTTCAAGGATCATCACTCTTCAGCAGCTAGGCCCAGGAGGTTGGGAGATTCCACTAGGTCCTGGGAGTGACGTTGAACCAAATCCTCAGAAGGACCTGGTTAGTCAGACTTCCAGTGAGGACCTCCACAGGCTGGGCACAGATTGGGGGAAGGATTTGACTTGGGTACTGCTTTGCCCAGTGTCCAGCATACTGCATTTAAAACATGATCCCAGGGGAAATTTTTTTTTTTTGGACTACCCAGAGGAGTTTCAAAAAGTAGCTGGCTTTTGTCTAATGGTGGCAGCAGATGTGGTTGCACCTGGAAGGCCAAGTCAATGAGATCTCACTGGGGTTCTGAGGGCCCTGGGGAATTTTTTGGAGGTTTTTTTTTCCCAGATATTAGGCACCAACTGAGAGATAAAACGCATGTTAATAGGGTGTAGGTGAGGATATCATATAAATCCTGCCATGTCCGACCATATGATTGGATTAGATACCTAAATTCTTGAGAATATTTTATGAGATCTGTGGACAATGATCCTAGTTTCTGACTTATGTGGGGCAGGTCTGAGGGTTAAAACATAGTATCAATCCTGATGATATCTTCCCTTCCTGCAACCTCTCAGAGGAGAGTATAGAGGTAGTGGTAATCTGAAAAGCCCCAAATTGTGACAAGACCTTGTGTGGTATGGGGAAATTGGGTCCACCATGTTTCTTTTCTCTCCTGGTTCTGCCATCTTTTCTCTCTCTACCCTGTGCAGCAGAAGGCGGACAGTGGGTAATGGAGAGCGGGGAGATGGGGTGTAATTCTGCAGGTAGGAATGAGGTTGAGGGAGGGAGGGTTGTGCAAGGGTAGAAGGGAATGGGTTGTCTGCCTGCTTGAAAGAAGGCAACAGAGATTCAGATGGCTTGAAGAGAGTTGGTTTGACCTGCACAAGGAAAATCTGAGTTTGCAAGATGAATACAGAGAAGGAATGTTTCAGAGGAGGAGAAAGGTCCAGATATAGGGAATCTTTGACCATTTGCCTAATTTCTGACAATAATTATTGAGATAAGTGAGGATGGAGAGGTCAAATGTGCCATTTTGAAGCCATTGTGAGCCATTCTCTAGTTTGTACATAGGCCAATCAATAGTACAGAAAAAGATGAGGCATTTAGTTTTAAGGTCAGGATGGAGCTGTAGAGACTTGAGGTGAGGTGAAAGGAAGTTTAAAGGAGAAGATGGAACGATCCATGACTGAGTGGTCCCATATCAGAAAATGGAAGTTAAAAAATATGAGACTAAATTGAGGCTGTAAAGAAAACTTGAGAGGAGGAGGGAGGTGGGTTAGGCTGGGGTCAGAGAGGTTACCAGGCCTCTGCTTGTGAACTTTAACCATCCCAAAGAGTGGCCTGGTTCCCACAAACAAGGCACTGGATGGGCGAGTCTGACTCACAAGTGTTGGTCCATGACTGGTAGCAGATTTAGGAATCATGGACTACTGGAATTTTTCAGCCCAGAGTAGGGAAAGGGAAGAGAAGTTTTATAAAAAACTCAGAAAGGGGCTATATTCAACTGCTTAAGAGGCCCAGAGATGGAGGGAGAAGGAAAGAGAAGTTGGAGAGGAGAAAAAGAAAGAAAAGTTAGAAGTTCAGAAAGGGTTTCTAGACAAATGCTTACCTTACCATTAAATGGATGAATTTCGGACAGCGGTTGGAGGGGTGCTCTGTTTCCCTTCATCTTGTCATAACAAGAGTCTATCTAGTTAGATCCAATAGGATGTATCTCAGTCCCCAAATGGGGTTTCTCCCCATCCTGTGTTCTTGGCACCAAAATGAGAGGTCAAAGATGAAAAATAAAAGATTGTTCCAAAATGTAAATGAAAAGAAATGGAGTACAGGTTCTGTGTGGGCAGTGTTGGCCTTTACTTCCACCTGGGTGCTAGCAAGGTGAGTCCAAGAAAGGAGTAAGCATGTGGGTTAAGGTGGATGGGAATGTAAAGTGTCAGAGGGGTAGGGATTAGCATATTCACTCTTTCCTGGGTAGGACATTCATCTATCCATTTCTTCCTGAGCAGGTCAGTTCTATTTGGGCAGGTTGGTTCTATTTCGGTGGGTCCCCACATTGACTCTATCACACAGCTCTGATTTCTTGGAGCCCATAAGAATACTGCTTTAGTTAAATTTCACCTAAACTCCACCTTCCTCCATAATCCTACAATGCCTGTATTTTTCTTTTATTTGGTTAGAAGTGGCACACTTCTGAAGTATGCTCTCACTCCTTACAATGAGTCAGGATTCCACTAAATTGGACCAGAAGCTTGTCCTCGGTAGTTAGATTGATTGAGCTGGAAGAACTTAAAGTACTTAAAATAGAGCCTGGCACGTGGCAATACTTGGTTTAATCTTACATATAACAAATGCAATTCTAGTAACTATCATTATTATCACAAACTCTGTGCGTAAATAAATAAAAGGACAATGATGTTGTGTCAGGGATAGATGCTGTGAATAAGGCAATAGGAATAAAGAAACAAAATGCCAGGCATTGTGGCTGCTAAATCCCTATAACTTCAGAAATTTCCCCAAGGCTAATTTCCACTTGAGGAACTTCACTTGCTGTCATGTGACCACACCCTTCTGCTGGGCAGAAGCTGTTCAGTCCTTAGAAATACTAATTCAACATGCAATGTGGCTCCATGCCAACATTTCTGGACTAAGTTGGAACAATAAAGCCACAATTAGATTTTAAATGGTTTTAAAATAAGCACCATGGTTAAGTAGAAAGATTAATCTTAGCACTGTTTCTCACTCTTCCTTCCTAAAAATGTAAAAATATTTATATTTTTAATAATAACCATCAGTAGCACTAATAAAAAGGATCTGAGCATTGGGAGATCTTTTATTAACTTGCCAGGCACCAAGAATTTGGGGTCCAAAGATGATGTCCAGAGAGAGGATGTCCAGCTTGTAGCATCAGAAAGAGGTTTCCCAGAGCATCCCCATTCCTCATCTTTCTGACCCATGGTCACATCTTTCATTTGGATGATTAACTTTAGTGTTTATAAAACAATATCCAAGGGTTGAGTGTCTGTCAATGTGTGGTATTATAGGAATCACAGAGAAACCCACCCTTTTCCTTTGGTTGGTTCGCTGAAAAATCAGCTCACAATTACCGCAGATTAATAAGAGGTTTATTTACAAATATCATGTGCATGGGGGAAACCACAAGAATGATTACCCAATGTCTCATTCTTTTTTGAAGGGAGGGGGCGAATGTGGAGTATGGGTGCAGGATATATAGATGGAAGGAAACAGACTGACGTGTAAATTACCCACCCAAGAGACAGGTACTATGTTTTAAATGATTTGGGGCCAGGTCTGCTAGCATTCAGAAAAGAAAGTCAGCAGCCCCTTTTGATCCTCAATCAAGATAGTGGGGTTTTATGTAGATAGAGGGAAGGCCTCTTCCAATGCTTTCTGATCATGAATGGCCTTTAATTCAAAATATTCTTTATACCAAGGAGTCATATTTCAAGGTAAAATTTCCTTAGCTCTTTCAATATATAATAGATTCTCAACAAATATCTGTTTGAATAAATGAATGGATTCTGTTGTGTTCTTCAAACAGAATACTGCCCTCTAAAAATTTAAATGTGACAGAAAATGCTGGCCTAGAAGTAATACAAGACATCTAGACATAAGTATAAAAACAGTTCAGACATAAATGGGCAAGACCTGCTGTAGGGTCACAAAAGAAAAAAAAAAAAACTAAAGGCAGACAGCAATTAAGTTCACTTTAATTGGCAAAGCTAATCACTTATTTAATTTTCAGGTCAACTATCCTGCCATACTTAACTTTATGAGTGTTCACTAGTGAATACTTGCTGGATGAATTTACAAAGTGTGTTCAATTTTCTTCCAATCTTAAGAGATCAAGGTCTATCCAGAACTACTTACGTGAACATTTCTAGTATTTACTGATATGATCTTCCTAAGCTGGCAAATAACTATTATTCACAGGAAATTCATAAATAAATATCTGATTCACCAATGTGTGATTTGTTTTTTCTGTTTCTCCTAATAATTTATATAGGATAGCAAAATAAGCCCTCCTGAATAAGATACAGCAAAATAAAAAAGTGCATAAAAAAGGATACAGTGAACACCCAACTTAACTAATAAAATAACCATCCAGTTAAAATCTTTGTTTCTGATTACAGGTTATTCTAATCCCAACATGAGCTGAATTTGGAGATTATTGTTTCCACACCTTTTTTATAATTTATAACATTTGTAACTATCCCTTTAAAAGTATATGCAGTATTGTTTGCATATTTTAGTCTAAGTACAATTGATATCATATTATTTTTCTGAAAAAGATTTTAATCAGTATTAAAGTTTTGAGGCTCACCCCTAGTGACATATCTGTCTTTTATATAGTATCCCATTACATAATATTGTAGAGAACAAGGTAACTTAACCTTCTAAAGGTTTTCTGAAAAATCAAACCTACAAGAGGAGATTAATAAAAGAAATGAAATACAAATTTACTAACTTGCACATGGGAGAGAAACAGAGAGTGATTAACCCTACATAATTTAATGGGGTTCAGAAGCTTATATATAAACCATCTTGAGGTTACAGAGAGAAGGAGGGCTTGAATTGTGGCAAAACCGGCTATGGTGACAAAATAGATTATGGGAGGGGGAGAAGTGGAGGCCTGGCTATCAAAAGGTGTCTTATTATACAGATGAAACCTCATGGGTAGCAGCCCTCAGAGAGAATAAGATATTAAATATGATTTTTAAGTCTCAGCCTCTCAGTGAGTCTTTTCTAGATCCAGACAAGGGAAGGCCTCAGAGAAAACCTGTGAATCAATGCAGATTTTCTCTACAGATGTAAATCTCCCCCACAAAAAGACACCTTTGCAGGGCCACTTCTGTTTGCTGGCTCTCTGAACAACCATCTCAAAATATGTAAAATAAGTATATCTTGCAGTAAAATATTTTATTTCCTTCAGTCTCTGCATTGAAACTTGTAAAAAGTTTTACATATTAAGTGCCAAGCCAATAGCTTTGAAGAAATTTGGGTTAGAGATTGTTAGATAAGAGACATTGTTAGGAAGAGGAGGAGAAAGACAAATTGGGATAAGCAGACAAGAACAAATTTAAATATATCATCTCCTATCTTTTGAATCATCCTTTTTGTCCTCAGAATAGATCAGTTTAGTGAAACAGCTATGTCCCATTCCAGAAGGTGACACTGCAGATGGTCTAGGTCTCTATCTATGATGTGGGCAAACAAATCATTTAATGAGAGGAATTTCTATGGAAATGGAAGAAAAATAAAGGTTAATGTCTGGAGTAGTTTATAAACTAGTTTTTCTAGTCTTTGAAGCATTTATTCCAATAATAACTCAACCCAATAGCCATGATACAGGGCTTGCCCAGGTTTCCCCATTCAGAGCTGGACAGGAACATCTTCCCCTCATTTTCTAGGCCTAGGAAAATAAGCCTTTCCAGGCTTCATTCTCTGGACTCAAGCAAGATCAGAGAAAAGCAGCCTGTTCAGTATCTCAACTTCAGGTCCCACCTCCCCCAGTGAAAAAAACATACACCCTACTTCCTCACTTGGGACAAAGACTGTGAAGACCTAATTCATTTGCCAAAGACAGAATGTTTTCTGTCTGCCACTCCTGGTCAAGTGTGATATACATTCCCAAGATCACCCTGCTTGCAGGCAGTACATGAACCCCTAGACAAAAAGTCCCATGGGGGATAGGTAAGGGAAGGGTTTCCCACTTGGGTTCTATCCCTCCACTGTGGGAGTTTCTGTTGACCTTCTTTCCTTCTGTATCCCTTTCCCTATCTTAAAAGTGTCAAACTCTTGTGAATCTTTCCTATATTTGATCAAGGGAGGGCCCCAGAAAAAAACTCTGCTGTATTAATGCAGATTTTCTGTCAAGGTGCAAATCTCCCCTACAAAAAAAAAGCTTTACAGGGCCATTTTTCTTTGAGGCACTATGAACATCCATAGAGGTTTATTTTATATTTTAATTTACTTCAACATTATATGAATACCACAATTATGCATCTATTTTCTTTTCAATTAATACATTTTCTTTTCTTTTTTTTGTTTTTAACATTTTTTTCTTTTGCTGTCATAAATAATGATTTCATGAACATTTGCACACAGGTCTCCTTGGGGATCTTGGGGATATGTGCAAGTTTTCTATGGTACATAGTTAACTAGAATAATAAAGATATTATTACCACTAATACAAATACTACTACTGACAATGAGCTAACATGTATTAGTCTAATTGTTTTACAGTTATTAATTCATTTAATCCTAAGACTTTTGTAAAGTAGATACAAAATTATTAACTCTGTTTCACCAGTCAAGGAAACATTGAGGGGAAATCATTCAGTCATATATGAAAGTTTCCTCCCTTATAAAATATTACCAAATTATTCTCCAGGGTGCTTGTAAAAACTTACATCTCCATCAGGGGTATACAAAAGTTACTGAAGATCCATATTCTTTCCAAAACAGTACTGTCAGACTTAGAATTTTTCCTCAAATGTGTATATTGAGATAGGTATTGTAAAGAGATACAGTTGCTGACTGTTTGAAATACAGATACATAAAGAATGATGTGCAGGGAAGGATTGAGGTTGAAAAAAAAGCAATCAAAGGAAAGCGAGTCTGTTAAAGGAAACCAGAATATTTTAGCCCAAAATATATTTCTTAGGCATATTTTGAGATAGCTAGTCACAGGGCTACAAACCCCAGGAATATCTCTGAAAAGCCATCTTTTTGATGGAGAGATTTGTATCTAGAGGAAATCTACATTACCAAAGTGAAACAAACAGCTGATCCAAAGAAGCTTTCTCTGAGGCTCTCCACCCTCTCTTTGCCAATCTAGGAAAAATTAACTCACAGAAAAACTGACTAAAAGTCTGATACTTTTAAAGGTTTGAGAGAAAATTTTAGGACAGTCTCACAGCTATTCTTCCTGAGGGCAGCTCTGAGCTTCCCTGAGTGATTTTTATTTGCACCACAGGACAGCCTGGGCTTGCCATGTTTTCTGCTCTCCGCTCCTTGGCTTTCCACTCATGGCTCTCTTGCCATGTTTTCTGTTCTCATGACCTTTGAGGCTACTTTCCTTTAAAGAAACACTAATGCCCTCTTTTTACTTTAACCTCAGGTTGAAAACATCAGTCAACTGGCTCTTCTTTGATTCTCATACTTTGTGTGTGGCTCCCATGTCCATAGGCACATTAACAAATTTGTATGCCATTCTTTAATATTAATCTGTTTATTGTCAGTTTATGTTTTAGACTCAGTTTACCAAACTAAAGGAAATTCTTCTCACCCTATACCATTTTAAGAAGTAGGAAAGGTGGTCAAAGATGTTAGGAGTTGGGGGTGGATAAATTCCCACCCAACAGGTACATGGCCCAGGTACTTTGCACACTTTTAGGTAAGGGACTCAACTACAACTTTGACTTAAAATATACAAAAGCAAACTATGAAACAAAAACATGTGTACTGCTGTATTCTGAAATTAAAAAAAAAATTACCTAAGAGTTAAAAAAAGAGAGAGAGATAGAAATTAGGAGTTAAAAATACAACAAAGACACCCACCATAACTGAAGCTTTAAGCCTAATTGATAGTCTTGTACACACCTACCTAAGCAATGGAGACATACCCATGCTAATTCTTCATTTCCCTAGTGTTCATTTGGCTGTCAAAGACTGCAGGGGAATATATGAATGAAAGATCAGAGAATGAAAAATTCCTTTATCTCTAACTCTCAACTCTTCCCTACTTTTTTTTTTTTTTTTTTTTTTTTTTTTTTGCAGTTTTGGCCAGGGCTGGGTTTGAACCCACCACCTCCAGCATATGGGGCTGGCGCCCTACCCCTTTGAGCCACAGTTACCACCCAATTCTTCCCTACTTTTAACACTAGGATTTTTCAATAAATGTTGTCACTAAGCACCTCTGCTCTCTCCTCTTAAGTTATGAATAATTCAAATAGCACAGAACAAATCAATAACACTTTTTTAATGTTAAGTTATTCACTTTTCACCAGCATTCATTCATTTTCTTTTGTCTCCTCTAGGAAGAAGATATGTTTATTATGTATGCTTGATCAATTGGGAAACAAACCCAAACAATGAACACAAAGTGATAAAAAAGAGGAGGCAGAGCAAGATGGAGGACCAGAAGGATTGTTCAGCTGAGCTATCCTAGAACAACTGGAGAAAAAGAGAAAACTCAGTCATACCTAGCATGGGAACCTTACCCAGAGTCATAGCTCAGAGAGCACAGCAAGGAGGTGGTGAACTGGATACAGTGTATGATTCAGAGTGGTGGAAATCTCATGAATTAGGCAAGGGGTTTCAAGTAGCTTGGATCAGCTGGCCCCTCACAGAGGTCCAGGATGGAAAGAAGCCTTTCTGGAGTTTTTAATTAAGAGAACCTACACTGTTGAATGGAAAGCTTAGAAGAATGGGCAGACTTGAACAGGATATAGCAATCACATTTGAATGCCAGTGTGAGTGAATTGCCATAGGTTTGGTGGCTGGTTAGGAAGTCATACTGAGAAGGTTTCGGTGGCCATGGGTAGCCATTGTGGGAAGGTCATGAGAATATCTTAGCAGGAGCCTAAAGTATGGCTGTCTTAATTCTGCCTTCCAGGATCAGAACTCCACTTGTGGGGCAGGATGAGGGACTCCCATGGGAACTGGAGTCAGGGGGCACTGTGAGACCTGCCCATGAAGAATTTTTGTGAGGTTTAAGATCCCAACCCATCAGGGTTTGAATGCTGAGAAACAATCAAGAGATCACCAAAGGCAACTAAACTTAGAATAAGGACCATAAAGGTTGCTGGCTGTGCTCTCTGTCTCTGAAAAAACCACAGCACCACCTTGTGTCCCAGCAACATATTGCAACATATTGTCATCAAGAGCAAGGACTTCTATTTGAAGCAAGAAAGCAGTGATAAGTAAAAAGGAGAACATGGAGGCATACAAGAAGAAAGAATACATGAGGTGGAACCAATAGAAAAATTCAGGCAACATGAAAAACTGAAATAAAGGAATTTCCCCAAGGGACCATGAGGCAACCAATACAAAAGAATCCACCTATAAAGAATTAAGGGATTGGGCAGTACCTGGGGCTCAAGGAGTAGGGCAATGGCCCCATATACCAGAGGTGGAGGGTTCAGACCCGGCCCAAGCCAAAAACTGAAAAAAAAAAAATAGATTTCACAGAAAGAGAATTTAAAATATGGATGGTAGGGTGGCAGAGGCAAGATGACCAACTGGAGCCAGCTTTCCACAGAGGCTCCCATCCAGAAGGAGAGTTAAAGGACAGAAGTTTAGCAATTAAGGCTATGGTTTGGAGATGAGCCAAGGGAGAAGGTTGAAGAACTCACATCAACTCTGCTGAGGTGACCTGTGACCCCAAGGATACAAACAAAAGGTACAAAATCCACTGACAAGTGGACAGAAGTCCCCTCCCCCATGAGAACGGCTCACAGTATACTCCATACAAACAAGCGAGCAGGGTTTAAACATCCTCCCATTTTATTCCGTGGGAAAGACCCTCTAAAAACTGGACCTCCTTCACCTACTAGGGTGCCATGGCACTCTCCCACCAGGCATAAAACTGTATATATTCTCTATCTGCAATTCTGAACTCCTGGCACTCCCCTCCACTTTCACCCCGAGGTCTAGAAGCCTGTCCCCCATGGAATCCAGATTCTTGGGCATTTTCTCGAGAGGTGTGAACAGGGCAAGGGCTGTTGCTGGTCTGTGCCAATTCTGTGGAATGGGAGAAAGGAGAAGATGGTCAACTGAGAGGGAACCATATAGGAGCGGTGGTGCCCCAAGGCACAGGGCAACAACCTCAGTGGTGGTAACAATAGGGCTCACACCCTATCCCTATCCCCTCCGGGGATTTTCTGAACAGACACTCCCTGTCTCTCTGAGCAACCAGAGGAAGCCAGGCATCTTCTCCAGTGGCAGCCACTGGCAGAACAGATCTGGGAAGGAAACATAGGCCCTGTAAGTAAAGGGTATGCCTGAGGCAATACTGGCCTGGGTGGAGCACAGGGACTAGAATACACACACACAGAGATGGCAGACTCCCAGGGAGGGGCTGGCCCAGGCGACTGCTTTACTGAGCCTAAGACACAACCAGCCCTCAGGGGATCTTAGCTGTGACAAAGGTGGGCAGGCAGGGGGTGGAACTGACAGCTGAGTATGAGCTCTAACCATGTCCACCCCGAGACTGAACAGCAGCATGGACCAGGGCTGAATTGCAGATTCTGTGACCTCAAACAGCATCTGATCCACAGGGGAATATAGCAGGAACAGAAACAAATTCTGTGAAGTTCTTCTGTTCTGCCAGCAACATCAATTAGGGAAGGGAATGAAACTGAGTGAACTGCCCCAGCCTCCTATAAGCACCCAAAGTTGTCAGGCCCCACCTCCCCAGGCCAGATAGTGGCAGAGAGCAGTGGCCTGGCTGAGGAGACATAGATCTCCCACTGACTCAGGCAGGCATAAACCCCTAGATCATATGCTCATTGGAAGGAACTGGGTCACAGCCCTGTGGGGTTCCAGTGACTGGGTGTGACAGAGGTGCAAGATGGGGACGGAGGCATCAACCTTCCCAGACTAATTTATTTGCTGGGTGGGTCCTTTTGACCTCACAGAGCCCTGGAGCAAGTCATATTTGAGCTGCCAGCAGACCCCTGCTATCTAGTTGCTGAAGACCTTTTGAAATCTCCCACCTGAGACCGGTGTTGACTGGAAAAATTGATTTGGACCTCTTCAACTGGGCCAATCACCCAAGGACTATCCAAACTTGTAACCTGTGTGTGTGGTTGTGGGAAGGTTTGATTTTCCTTTTTCCAACTGTTGCCTGTTGGGGCAGGGTGAATTAATTGCTGGTATTTCTCCACAGCTGAGACTTCAAAACAGAGTAACAGATTCACTGGGGTAGGACAGAGACCAACTTTAAACAAGACAGAGCCACTTAGCCCCACCACACCAAGCAGGTCCCCAGTTTCTCAGGCCGTAGCACTGTACAGGTCCTTGGCAAAACTCTAGGGGAAAAGGTACAGACTCTAGTCCCAGATCTTGGGCATAGGGCTGGTTAATCACTACTACTGGAGCCCTCCGCACCCAACTTCTCCTTATCTGCTCAGCTAGCCAAATGGTGTAAAATTATCATGGGGCAGAATCAGTAGAAAAACTATGGTAACATGAATAACCAGAGTAGATCAACCCCACCAAGGAAGGATACGGCAGACACAACTGAAGATCCCATTCATAAACAGATGGCTGAGATGTCAGAAATTGAATTCAGAATTTGGATTGCAAATAAGATTGATAGACTAGAGGCAAAGTTGGAATTAGAAATTTACAGAGCATTTCAGAAGCTCTCTCAAGAATTCAATGAATTCAGGCTCGGCGCCTGTGGCTCAAGCGGCTAAGGAGCCAGCCACATACACCTAAGGTGGCGGGTTCGAGCCCCAGCCCGGGCTGGCCAAACAACAATGATGGCTGCAACCAAAAAATGTCCGGGCATTGTGGCGGGCGCCTGTGGTCCCAGCTACTTGGGAGGCTGAGGCAGGTGACTC
>NW_003852420.1:4423017-4429292 GCF_000181295.1 Otolemur garnettii
AATTCAAAGACAAAATCACCAAAGATTTTGACACATTGAGGCAAGAGCTTGCAGCCCTCAAAAATCTGACAAATAAAGTAGAATCCCTCAGTAACAGAAGGGAGCAAGCAGAAGAAAGGAGTACTGACATTAAAGACAAAGCTTTTGAATACTCCCAAACTCTCAAAGAAGAAGAGAAATGGAGAGAAAAATGGATCATTCTCTCAGAGAACTCTGGGATAATTCAAAGAAAAGTAATATTTGCCTCATAGAAATCCCTAAAGGTGATGAAGTTGCTGCACAAAGTACAGAGGCTCTTCTTCATGAGATTATGAAATTGAATTTTCCAGACTTGCCAAGACATTCTGAAATTCAGATAGCAGACAGTTTCAGAATCCCAGCATGACTCAACTCAAATAAGACATCCCCCAGTCACATCATAATTAACTTCACTAAAGTTAATATGAAAGAGAAAATTCTGAAAGCAGCCAGACATGAGAAAACCATAACCTACAAGGGAAATGTTGAACAGGCCTATATCAAGTTCTGAAATAGCATCAACTATACAAAATCTCCCTAAAAAGAAAAGCCCGGGACCTAATGGCTTGAAGTCAGAATTCTACCAAACCTTTAAAGAGGAACTAGTACCTATATTACTCAACCTTTTCCAAAATACAGAAAAATAAAGAATACTACCAACACATTCTATGAAGCAAACATCACCTTCATACCCAAACCAGGAAAAGACCCAACAAGAAAAGAAAATTATAGACCAATACAACTAATGAATATTGATGGGAAAATATTCCACAAGATTCTAACAAACAGAATCCAGCAACACATCAAAAAAATTATACACCATGACCAAGTGTGTTTTATCCAAGGATCTCAAGGCTGTTTCAATATACATAAATCTATAAATATAATTCATCACATAAACAAATTAAAAAACAAAGATCATATGATTCTTCAAATGATGCAGAAAACGCTTTTGATAATATCCAGCATCCCTTCATGATCAGAATACTTAAAAAATTTGTATAGAAGGGACATTTCTTAAACTGATAGAGGCCATCTACATCAAATCCACAGCCAACATTTTATTGAATGCTGTTAAATTGAAATCATTTTCACTCATATCAGGAACAAGGCAAGGTTGCCCATTGTGTCCACTGCTCTTTGACATTGTAATGGAAGTTTTAGCTATTGAAATTAGGGAAGAAAAGGCGATCATATGTATCCATATAGGGTCAGAAGACATCAAATTTTCACTCTTTGCAGATGATAAGATTGTATATCTGAAAAACACCCGGGATTCTACTACAAAACTTTTAGAAGTGATCAAGGAATAAAGCAGCATCTCAGGTTACAAAATCAACACTCACATATTGGTAGCCTTTATATATACCAACAATAGGCAAGCTGAAAAAACAGCCAAGGACTCTATTCTGTTCACAGTAGTGCCAAAATAGATCAAATATTTACGAGTTTACCTAATAAAGAACGTGAAAGATCTCTATAAAGAGAACTATGAAACTCTAAGAAAGAAATAGTGGCAAATGTTAAATAATGGAAAAACATACTATGATCATGGCTGGGAAGAATCAACATTGTTAAAATGTCCATACTACCCAAAGTAATATACAATTGTCATGCAATCCCTATTAAATCTCCACTGTCATACTTTAAAGATCTCAAAAAAACAAGACTTCACCTTATATGGAATCAGAAAAAAAACCTCAAATAGCCAAGACATTACTCAGAAATAAAAACAAAGCAGGAGGAATCATGCTACCATACCTCAGACTATGCTATAAATCAATACTGATCAAAACAGCATGGTACTGGCGCAAAAACAGAGAGGTAGATGTATGGAACAGAATAGAGAACCAAGAGATTAACCCAGCTACTTACTGTTATTTTATCTTTCACAAGATAAACATCCAGTGGGGAAAAGATTCCCTATTTAACAAATGGTACTGGGTGAACTGGCTGGCAACCTGTAGAAGACTGAAACTGGACCCACACCTTTCACCATTAACTAAGATAGATTCTCACTGGCTTAAAGATTTAAACTTAAGCATTAAACTATAAAAATACTTGAAGAAAGTGGAGGAAAACTCTTGAAGAAATTGACCTGGGCAAATATTTCATGAGGAGGACCCCCTGGGCAACTGAAGCAGCATCAAAAATACACTACTGGGATCTGATCAAACAAAAAAGCTTCTGCACAGCCAAGAACGTAGTAAGTAAAGCAAGCAGACATCCCTCATAATGGGAGAAGATATTTGCAGATTATGTCTCCAACAAAGGTTTAATAACTGAATCCACAGAGAACTCAAATGTATTAGCAAGAAAAGAACAAGTGATCCCATCTCAGGGTAGGCAAGGGACTTGAAGAGAAACTTCTCTGAAGAAGACAGGTGCAAGGCCTACAGACATATGAAAAAAATGCTCATCATCCTTAATCATCAGAGAAATGCAAATCAAAACTACTTTGAGATATTATCTAACTCCAGTAAGATTAGCCCATATCACAAAGTCCCAAAACCAGAGATGTTTGCATGGATGTGGAGAAAAGCACTTGTACACTGCTGGTGGGAATGCAAACTAATACATTCCTTTCGGAAAGATGTTTGGAGAACACTTAGACAACTAAAAAATAGACCTGCCATTCAATTCTACAATTCCTCTACTAGGTATATATCCAGAAGACCAAAAATCACATTATAACAAAGATATTTGTACCAGAATGTTTATTGCAGCCCGATTCATAATTGCAAAGTCATGGAAGAAGCCCAAATACCCATCAACCCATAAATAGATCAATTAATTGTGGTATATGTACACCATGAAGAAGAAAATGGAGACTTTACCTCCTTCATGTTTACATGAATGGAGCTGAAACATATTTTTCTTAGCAAAGTATCTCAAGAATAGAAGAAAAGGTATCCAATGTACTCAGTCCTACTATGAAACTTATTTATAGATTTCATATGAAAGTTACAACTTATTATAGCCCAAGAATATGGGGAAAAGAGAAAGGGAGGGAAGGGAGAACGATGGGTAGAGGGAGGGTATTTGGTGGGACCACACCTATGGTGCATCTTACAAGGGTACACGTGAAACTTACTAAATGTAGAATATAAAAGTCTTAACACAATAACTAAGAAAATGCCATGAAGGCTATGTTAACCAGTTTGATGAAAATATTTCAAATTGTATATAAAACCAGCACATTGTACCCCATGACTGCATTAATGTACACAGTGATTATTTAATAAAAAACAGTAAAATAAATAAAATAAAATATGGATGATAAAGATAATAAAAGAAATGGAAGAGAAATTGGAGGGACAGAACCAAAAGACAAACAAGAGATATGTAGAAAAGATATGATGGAGCTTAAGGAAATGAAGGAGATAATCATGAAATGTAAAGATGCAGTAGAAAGTATCAAAAATAGTTTAGCCCAGGGAGAAGAAAAATCCTCAGAGCTACAGGATCAAGATTCTGGTTAACCCAGGGAGTTAAGGAGGCAGAAAAGAAGAGAAAGAAGTACAGGCACTTAGAGAACGATGAGACTTCATGAAGTGTTCAAATATACAGATAATAGGGATTCCTAAAAGTGGAATGAAAGCCCACATAAAACAAGCTAAATGAAATGTGTTCCTTTAATTCCAGAAACTGGGTGAAAAGACTTCTAAGTATTGTGTGTTTTGTAGAGGCCTACCTGCCTGGGAGAGCATGGCAGGGCCTGCAGGCAAGGTGATAACAGCCTCCTGTTTGGAACTCTGACTATGCAGTCAGTCAGCCTCCCAGATAAGGGTTGATTGCTCATCTGTGCATGAGACATGGCTCAAAGGTTGATGTGAGTGAAAAACTCTGTCATAAAAGCAGGTAGCCCTCAAACCACAAGAAAACAGAGTCATTAAGTCGTTATGTTTCTTGGAATCTTAATTGAGTACATGGAAGAAAGAGTTTTACTCCCCTGCTTGTCCTGACCTTCAACTTTGACAATATAAGTCAGATAATGCATGGTTGCTTCAGATCTTTAGAAGAATACCTTGTGGTTAGTTTGAAGTTAGTTATCTTACTTTTCCAAATTTTCTGTCTTTTCTATAGTTTAGGATAAGAATAGAGAATGTTAAGTATAGATTATTGATTAATGTGGTGTACATGACTAGCTTACTATAAAAGATGGTCGAGAATAAAGATGATTTACTACTTGCCACCCAGAGCTGTTAGTCATTTCTTGCTTTCATACAATTCCAGAAGCAAGCTTGTACCTACGGCCAAGCCATCCTTCTGTCCCTGAGAAGGTGAAAAATTTCACCCAATATCTAAAGGGTAGACGATTGTCCCAAGGGAATGGAAGCCCTACTGAAGACTATCATATATGAAAAATTCCCAAGTTTTACAAAAGACCCTGACAAACTTCTTTCAGATGGATATCAAACCCTGGGTCATCTCAGCTCAAACAGAGCTTCTCCAGGACACATTGTAATGAACATGTCCAAAGTCAAGATGACATAAAAAGTTCTGCGAACAGCCAGATGTAAGTGCTAACTGACCTACAGAGGCAGAGCCATTAGGATCACAACAGACTTTTCAACTGAAACTTTTCAAGCCAGGAAAGCATGGTCATCCACCTTCAACACTCTTAAACAAAATAACTTTCAGCCCAGAATTCTATATCTCACTAAAGTGAGCTTCAAAATTGATGGAGAAATCAAATCTTTTGTGAGTGTACAAGCACTGAGGAAATTCACCACAACAAAACCAACTCTACAGGAAATACTTAGACCTATTTTCATCACTGAACATCACAATGGACCACCAGCAAAGTAAAAACCCAGAAGCTAAAGGTCACAATTTAGCTTCCACAATGCCACAAAGGATAAAACTACACAACACACTTTCACAAAATAAGATGACTAGAACTCCACAACACATAAATTCTCTCAATAAAGGAATGTCAATGACTGAATTCACCACTGAAGAGGCACAAGCTGGTCATTGGATAAAAAAGCACAAGCCATGAGGAGACACACCTAGCCTTGAAGGACAAATCAAGACTCAAGGTAAAGGGGTGGAAAACAGTATTTCAAGGAAATAGAAATCAGAAGAAAGGAGGGGTTGTAATTTTATTTTTAGATAGAAGCAGATTTAGAGCAACCAAGTTAAGAAAGACAAAGATAGACACATTATACTTAGTCAAAGGAACAATACAATAAGAAGACATTTGAATTTTAAATATGCACCCAACTGAAATGCTTCCAGATTTATGAAACAGAACTTGATGGGTCTTAGCAATATGATATCCCATAACATCATAATAGTCAGGACTTTAATACCCCTCTGGACAGAGAACTGGACAGATCCTCTAAATAGAAACTAACCAAGTATACAAAGGTATTAAATGTGATACAAGAACAAATGGAATTAATAGACATATACAGAACAATCCCCAAGCTAGGGAATATACATTTTTCTCATCAGCCCATGATACATACTCCAAAATCAACCACATCCTAGAATACAAATCCAATTTCAGCAAAGTTAAAAAAAATAGAAATTATACCTTGTATCTTCTCAGACCACAGGGCAATAATGGTGGAACTCAACTCTAACAAAAACATTCATCTCCAGACAAAGATGTGGAAATTAAACAGCCTTATGCTGAACAATAGTTGGGTTCAGGAAAAGATAAAAGAATAAATTGTTAAATTCTTCAAATATAACAGCAACGAAGACATAAGTTACCAAAACCTGTGGGATACAGCAAAAGCAGTCCTCAGAGGGAAATTTATTGCATTAATGCTTACATTCACAAAATAGAAAGAGAACATATCAACAAACTCATGAACCATCTTATGGAATTGGAAAAATAAGAACAATTAGTTCTTCAAACCCAGTAGAAGAAAAGAAATAACCAAAATTAAATCAGAGATGAAAGAAATTGAAAACAAAAGAATCATTCATAAAATTAACAAAACAAAAAATCATTTTTTTGAAAAAATAAATAAAATCAATAATTCTTTGGCCAAATTAACAGAAAAGTAAAATCTCTAATAACTGTAATCAGAGGTGATAAAGGAGAAATAACAACAGGTGCCACAGGGATATAAGAGATCATCGCTGAGTACTACAAGAAACTCTATGCTCAGAAATTGGACAATGTGGAGGTAATGGATCAACACCTGCACTCACACCCTTAACATAGACTTAACCAAGAAGAAATAGATCTCTGGACAGACTGATTTCAAGAATTGAGATAGAACAAACAATAAAAA
>NW_003852420.1:4429637-4449804 GCF_000181295.1 Otolemur garnettii
AAAAAAAAAAAAAAAAAAAGACCATATGATCCTCTCAATTAGATGCAGAAAAAGTATTTGATAAAATTCAGCATCCTTTTCTAATTAGAACACTTAAGAATTTAGGCATAGGTTACATGTCTTAACCTGATCAAAGCCATCTATGACAAACCCATGGCTAATATTGTACTGAATGAAGTAAAACTGAAATCTTTTCTTTCAGGAACTAGCATGGGGAAAGAGAAATAACCTGAGTAGGAATGGTAGGAATTGAGAAACAAAGACAAGGGAGACAAAAGATGGGATTAGGAGGACTGGTGCAACTAATGACTGCAGCCAGCATGGAACTGTGGAAATAGCTTTATTAATGAAGTGTCTTTAACAAAGTAAATCTTAACACCTAGGGTAACAATTTAAAAAGGGAAAGCTGTGGGCTTTCCAATAATAAGGAAAGTATGCATGGACTGCATGGCTTCTGGCAGGTGAAAATAATGCTTGTTGATAAAGGAGGAGAAGCAGCTGAGGGTTCATTCCCTGAACATCTCCCTAGGCTGTGGGGGCCCTGCCACTTCACAGCCCATACCCTACACTTTTCCACTTAGAACTGGAACTAGACAAGGTTGTCCTCTATCACCAATACTATTCTACATACTGCTGGAAGTTCTAGCCAATACAATCAGGCAAGAGAGGAAAATAAAGGGCATCCAAATGGGTGCAGAGGAGGTCAAACTCTCACTCTTTGCCAACAGTATGATCTTATACTTACAGAACCATTGAATCTATAGATTGCTTTGGGTAGCATAGACATTGCAGAGACCATAAGACTCCTGGAAATGACAAAACCATAAGACTCCTGGAAATGACAAAAAAAAAAAAAATAATACAGCAATATCTCAGGATATAAAATCAATGTCCACAAATCAGTAGTCTTTGTATATACTACTAACACAATGAGAAAATAATGAAAGACACAATTCCCTTCACAGTAGCTTCAAAAAAATAAAATATCTAGAAATATACATAACAAAAGAGGTGAAGGACCTCTAGAAAGAAAACTGCAACACCTTAAGAAAAGAAATAGCAGGAGATATTAACAAATGGAAAACCATACCATGCTCATGGCTGGGAAGAATCAACATTGCCAAAATGTCTATGCTACCTAAAGCAATCTATAGATTCAATGTAACCCCCATTAAAATACCATCATCATACTTTCAAGATTTGGAAAAAATAATTCTTCATTTTTGTATGGAACCAGAAGAAACCCCATATAGCTAAGACAGAAGTTACTAATAACAGACAGTTACTAATAAAAACAAAGTCAGGGGTATCACCCTACCACACTTTCAGCTATACTACAAAGCCATAAGGATCAAAACAGCATGGTATTGGCACAAAAATAGAGACATAGACATTTAGAACTGAAGAGAAAACCATGAGATGAAACTAAACTCTTACAGCCACCTGATCTTTGGTAAACCAAACAAAAACATACACTGGAGAAAAGAATCCCTATTCAGTAAATGGTGCTGGGAAAACTGGAAAACCATATGTAAAAGACTGAAACTGGACCTGCATCTCTTACCACTTACAGAAAATGATTCAATATGGATAAAAGATTTATATCTAAGGCATAAAACAGTAAAAATCCTTGAAGAAAGTGTGGGGAAAATACTGGAAGATATTGGCCTGGGGAAAAATTTTATGAAGACTTCCATGGCAATTGCAGCAGCAACAAAAATAAACAAATAGGACTTATAAATTGAAAAGCTTCCATACAGCTAAGGAAGTAACAACCAAAGAAAACAGACAACCTTAAGAAAGCAAACAGACATCCTTTAGAATGGGAAAAGAGATTTGCATATTATGAATAGGACAATAACTTGATAAGAAGGATCTATAGAAACCTCAAATTAATCAATAAAAAAAAAGACCCAACAATCCCATATATTGCTGGGCAAGAGATATGAATAGAACCTTCTCTAAAGAAGACAGAGAAATGGCTAACAAACATATGAAAAAATACTCAATATTCCTAATAATTGGAGAAATTCAAATCAAAACTACCCTGAGATATCACCTAACCCCAGTGAGAATGGCCCACTTCACAAATACTCAAAGCCGTAGATGCCTATGTGGGTGTGGAGAGAAGGAACACTTTTATACTGCTGGTGGGACTGCAAACTAATGCAATCATTTTGGCAGGAAGTATGGAGACTCCTCAAAGAACTCTAATTAGATCTCCCATTGGATACCGCAATCCCATTACTAGGCATCTACCCAGAAGAAAAAAAATCCTTTTATCATAAGGACATTTGGATTAGACTATCACAGCTTAATTTATAATTGCCAAAATGTGGAAACAGCCTAAATACCACCAACCCAGGAATGGATTGACATATGGTATATGTATACCATGAAATAGTATTCAGCCACTAAAAAAGATGGAGATGTTATGTCTTTTGTATTAACCTGGATGGAAGTAAAACATAGTCTTCTTAGTACAGCATCACAAGAATGGAGAAGTAAGAATCCAATGTACTGTATTCTAATATTAAGGCAGTAGATGAGCTAATACAAAGGCAGGGGGATATGGGAATGAGCAAGTGGGGAGAGGAGAGAAGGAAGGCAGGTGGGGGATCATGGTGTATGAAACACCTCTTGGGGATGGAACACAATTATAAGAGGGACTTTGTCTAACAAATGCAATCAGTGTAACCTAATTCTTTCTACCCTCAATGAATATGAAACAATAATAAAAAAGAGAGATTAAAAGGCTTTAGTACAAATGAGACAACTCTACCTTATCCCAACCCCTACCCTCCCAAATAAAAAACTTTATAACTTACAAGCCATTAGAGATGCCAATTTTCCTTAATTATTTATCATTAATCTTCTAAGACTGCAGGAACATTTAAGTAGCACCAAATGGAAAATGCCCCCAGCATGAGAAGCAAGCTTCTCATCACAGTTACTACAGATTTGTTCATCATGAAAGGAACCTCTGTGTTCAACAAGTTGTAGAAATGGGACCCTTCTGTAAAGCGCTACAAAAACATACCTGACCAGAAAACAAAATGAGACTCATTTTACTAAAAATCAAATTCAGGCCATAAAAAGTTAAGATAGGATCTGACAACAAAATAGACCAACCACATTTTAGTCACACATCTTATGTTTTTATGGCAAACTCCTTTACACACTGAAAGACTCCAAGATACTATCCCCACCATAAAACACTACTCAAAAGGAGGCTTTTAGAGGTCTAGAAATCTGGGTGCCTATTAAAGTTAATTTAAGTTTTACTAGCTATGAACCAACCTTCCTTGATCTTGCTACCTCAGAAAAAAACACAGTAACAACCACCGGGAAAAACAAACAAACAAACAAAAAAACAACTCCCTATTTCGTTTCTCGGTTCTACCCACTGTGAAATCACCTTAGTTCCTAAAGAGTTAGGATTATCGAGTGGGAAAAACAGAGTATTTATCTCCTCTTGGTTTCCAGTCTTAGAGAGAAGCCTGGTGTGATATTATTCTAAGGGATGAAAGAATATCTTGTTCTTCCCTCTTTCCTAATGCAAAGTAAACATGTTGCAGTTCTTGCATGAAATCACTTTTAAACAGGTGAAATTTCCTACTGGAATTTTCACAAACAAAGAGCACATTTCAAAATATATTTCTCTCCATCTCATTCTTTTTAAAGCCAAATTGTCTCTATTTCCCATTAGAAAACTTACATCTGAAGCCTCTTAAGCTACCCAAGACTAACTTACCATTACTCTAAGAATGCTTAACAATTTCCAGAAAGTACTCCAACTAGCAGACTTGAGCTCCTGTCTCAAAAGACATTGCCTTTTAAAATAATTTAGTATGAAATTATAATATCAGGAGGTATGACATTATGCAGAAATGTATTCATCCTGCTACAGATGTCAGGAGCAGCCATCCAAATTTGTCTTCTTTTTAAGGTGTTGTGAGGAGTGGGAGAAGCCCAGAGACAGATCAGTGCAAGGAAGGAAGGTGGAGTGACAAAAGGAAGCAACAAGAAGCAATAGGAGATGGAACTATGGAGAGAACAGAAAAAACATGTAAGTAGAATGCATTTTGTCTGCTATAAAATTTCACCTCTTCCCTCATAAATGTATATGGTAAGAAATATTTTAATTTTCCTTAAGGAAATACACAGCTTTTCCTATTGCCCAAGCTGGAGTGCAATGGCACAATCAAAGCTCACTTCATCCTCAAACTCCTGGACTCAAATGATTACCCCGCCTTGGCCTCCCAAAGTGTTAGAATTATAGGTATGAGCTTCTGTGTACAGTCCATGGTTATTTTTTTATTTTCTTTGTTTGGGACACAGAGTATCACTGTTGCCCAGGTGGAGTACTGTGGCATCATCATAGCTCACAGCAAACTCAATCTATTGGGCTCAGGTGATCCTCTTGCTTCAACTTCCCCAGTAGCTGGGACTAAAGGCACCCACCATGACACCTGTCTAGTTCTCTCTACTTTTAGTAGAGATGAATCTCAGTCTTGTTCAGACTGGTCTCAAACTCCTGAGCTCAAGTGATCTACCTGTCTTGGCCTCCCAGAGTGCTAGGATTACAGGCATGATCCACCCTGCCCGGTGATAGGAACAACTCTGAAGGAATAATACGACCTCAATTACCAGGAACCAACACCAGAAGCTAGTGATTGGCCACTGTTTCAGTGTGAGTTTCCCCAGAAGCAGACCCTGAGGCAAGAATTTAACGGCAGATAAAGGAAATACAGAGGACTGGTAAAGAGGGACAGAGAGGAAACATGGCCAGAAAGAATGCCTTGTTAAGCCAGCTGTCACCCAGGGTGACTAGAGGAAGTCTAGAGACAAGCATAGAACACAGTGACTCAGAATCAACCCACCAGAAGAGCAGGGGGCTGGGGAATGCAAAGTGTGGTTGAGCACTACTAGTAGTCAGGGAGAGGATGCATTAATTCTGTCTGCAGACTCCTCCAGCAGGCTGGAGAGATTTCAATGGCTACAGAAAACCCTTAAACGAAGAAATTCAGGCCCTGGGGGTAAAAGTAACCCCTGTGAACTGTTGCTGCAAGGGCAGGGGATAACAGGGACATTGGCAACATCTGGTCACAGCCATGCAGGGACTCACCTGCTGAGAGTAAAGAAAGATTATCTCACCTCAGATTCCACAGAGAAACTCATTGAGACATCACCTTTTTCCAAGGCAAAGACCCAGTAGTCGGAGGACAATTGAATTTTTTGTGAATAACTCTGTTTGCTTTTTATTTTAGTGTTTATTTTTATGGATTTGGTGGAGGCACAAAAGGAGGTTTGTTATGTGGATATATTGCTTATTGAGGAAGCCCTTGGTTTTCAACACACCCACCACTGGAATAGTGTGCGTTGTACCCAATAGGTATTTCTTCATATCATCCCACCCATCCATCCACCTTCTAGGGTCCCCAATGTCTATTATTCCACTCTTTTTGTCCATGTGTATCCACTGCTTAGCTCCCACGTATAAGTGAGAGCAGGTGGTATTTAGCCATTTCTGAGTTATTTCACTTAGAACAATGGTCTCTGATTCCATCCATGTTGGTGCAGAAGACAGGGTTTCATTCTTTTTTTTTTTTTTTTTTTTTTTTTACAGCTGAGTAGTAGGCCTGCTTGCTTTGGACTCTCCAGCAAGATGCTCAAACAGACATTATAAAGCACTGCTCAAGTTACAGAGCTCTGTACGGTAACTTGTCTTTTCATTTCTCAAGATGGAGCAAATGTCATGAATAGTCTGAGAAGTTATGTGATTCATTTAAGGCTTTTAAAGTGCTAAACAGGGTGGAATCTAACATGCATTCTCCTTGCTCTAATGATAAGTGCTTTCCACTACACCTTGATGAATTTTAAGCAATTTCAGGAAAGGTTCAGGAAAAACTAAATCTGCCTTAAAGCCTCCAAGATTATAAAGTATGTGATATTTACAAAAAACCAATAAGGATTAAAAGTTTCAATAAATAATTTATCTCTCAAGACAGCATGCAGCTCCAATTATACCTCAACCTAAAACTCCTATAGCCTAGAATTTAGGGAACTTTGCTGATACTTCCGTAAAATTAAATTTCAAGCCAGCTTGAGTTTTTCCTTGTAATGTCACTACCATTATATTTTGGGAGCTCAAGTTCACTGCATTTTGTTTTACTTTGTTTAACAAAAAGCACATGAAGTCTAGTTATCCTTTAGTTCACACTAATCTCAAATGCACAGGAAAAAAAAATCTATATTTTTGCTTCTCTATAATTAACTTTATGTTTCTCCCTACTACCCATCTTCTGGTGTGTGGATGTTTGTATAGTACTTCATTTTGTGGGGTATAGATTATTTGTATAGATTTTTAAGTCATCTTTTTTGAACTATAATATACACACAAATGTAGATACAAACCATACCTGTATAAACAGCACCCAGATAAAGAAATGGAACATGACCAGCACCCTGAAAGCTCTTATGGTGCCTCCTCTTGGCCAAGATAGTAAAGGGGGTGATATAGACTTTTGTATCTGCATTCAGAGTCCTTGGAAATGGCCTCTGGAAGAGGGGCCATGCTTCAATCATCAGCTGCTGACATCAGTGGCCAGCATACTGATCAGTGTCCCTTTGTTATCCCTACTTACTGGGCCCTGTGTC
The DNA here is from genome assembly GCF_000181295.1 of Otolemur garnettii. Classification (NCBI taxonomy): domain Eukaryota; kingdom Metazoa; phylum Chordata; class Mammalia; order Primates; family Galagidae; genus Otolemur; species Otolemur garnettii. The sequence continues at coordinate 4,436,298 of NW_003852420.1, forward strand.
ACATGGATGATGTAAACCCCTCCTCCCTAGGAATACTATGGTGACTCTCACATAATCTAGTTCATATGGTCACTTCACAGCCCTCCAGGACAGACTTCTTGCCCCACCATAATGACACTCACTGGAAAGATCCTCTACCAACTTTGCCTCTTTCCCCTCTTTGGGGAGGGGGGTTTTAGGGATGAGAACACTTGGGTTTCATCCATAGTGTACCCTAGTTTAAGCACTTCCTCCTTCTAACAGCACAGCACCATGAAAATTGCTCTGATGAGACCATATTGGGGCCAAGGCATTCTTTGGAGCAGCTGCTGGTCTTAGGAGGCAGATTGGACACATTCACTACCTCACTCTGTTCCTCTATCCTTGCAGCCATACTGTTGCCTAATGCCACATTGGCAACTGCCTCACCCAAAAACAGCCTGCCAAGCCCCAGTGTTCTTGGGATGCTGCACATGCAGCCAGATAAGTCAACAAAATTTCCCCTCCCACCCCGCATTGTGTTACCATCAGAAGAGGGTCTGGCTGACTGTCACTATCAGTCAATATGCAGAGTTGGAGATAAATCCACCGAACGTATTTGTCAGAATGCCAGTGATTTTGGAGAACAGTGGGAGTAGCCACTCCAAGACTGTTCTGTTCAAAATCACAGTTTTATACATGCAAGTTCAAAGCAAAAATAATACTAACCCTTATCTTAAACAAGAGTAATTGCCAAACCCATACCCATAATAAACAACAATTGACATAACCCATGACCTTAAACAACATTTCTAATTCAAAAGTTAATCTCCTATGTTGATTGCCCAAAACTACTCAATATATTCACTGTCAGGTTAAAACTGAATTTACAAAACATCAAGAATGAGAAACACAAAGTAAAGGTCACTTAGGACTTAAATCGGACAAATCAGCTATGTTGTTTCAGCCCTAGCCAAATGGACTCCATTTTATTCTCACCACATGTGCTTTCATCTAGATCCAACCTCAGCCTGGGAACAGATCTTGGGCACCTGACCTAGTACTTCTCTCCATTATCTTTTCTTCCTTTCACCACAATCTTGTAGTGCTAGGAGTCCTCACACTTCCCTTTCTGCCCCATCACATCCTTCCACTCTAGGGCATTAATGATCCCACCTGAGCTATGAAATGGGCAAGTTCCCAGGCCCCCTCCTTCCCCCTAGGGTTGATTCCAAGAACAGGCTTCAGAATAGGGAAGCATGAAAAGTCTCAAGTTCAAGTTCCTGGTGGACAAACAATGGTGGAAACTTACCCAAATTGTAACTCCCAAGCTGTAACCCTGCCCTGAGCTAACCAGCCATGTCTCACTTCTGTACTAGCATGATCGCTTAGCTATGCAAAAAATATAAAAAGACAGCCTGATCCCTACTTGGGTGCCATCTGTATCTCAGAGCAGCAGCCCCCTGCACACAGGAAATGAATCACCAATTGATTGCACTTAAGTGGGATCTGAGTCTATCCTTTCAGGTCCTGACGGTTATGATAGCTTCTCTTTCTTTCACTTGGATTATTTATCTTCTCTCCTAGTGACTCTAAATGAAAAGAATAGTAATGATAGCTATCCTCCATAGTTAGAAAATACTTTCTAGCATAACAAAACTTGCTTTTCAAGGTGAGCCTTGTAGGAGAATTGAGTGAGTTCTCAAGAGCTGAATATTTTTTCTCTTTAATACCCCTAATCCTGATCTCCATTTTCTCCCACTCTCTGTCACTCCATTTTTCTGCTCTGAAACAAAGAGCTGCCTCAGAAAGAGGAAGAAGTCACATACCCAGAAACATACAATTTAGAAACATATCTACATATCTCAAAACATTAACCCCAAGAGACACAAATGCATAACATATAATACATGATGAGTGATTTCAGCATATTTCCCAATCTGCCTGCCTGCAAACAGAGCCACTCTTGCTAACTAATGAAGTCTAATTCATCAACTCCAGAAGCATTAGATTAAAGAACTCTGAAAACAAAATGGAGATAATAATGACCTGCATTATTATATATTGTTATGTGTAGTTTATATAGTTACCAACTATAGTGTTTTATAGTATACAAAACACTTGGAAATACTTGTTTTATTTTAACCTCACAAACCCTCATGGGATATGTTTTTCATCTTAATTTGGAGGCCTAAGTCAGTTCAACTATAGCTACAACATGAGAGCAAAAAACAACAGATTCTAAACATGTCTTGCTTGTGGTTCTAAAGCTAGAAATGAAATAGGTATTTGGGCAAACTTCTTTGCTTTTCCAGAGACATTTTTATCAAGCTCTTTCAGTGATTCGGGTGATAGTCAAACATGAGCCCATTCATGTGTCCTAGAGGATCACTCAACAGATGAGATGCACTAAAGCCAGACTCAGTGTGTGCTCAAAGTGTCCTGCCCAAGGTAACATAAAGGGCCACTATTTCTGAAGCACAGTGCTCCCCTTGGGCTATTGTGCCCAAGACAGAGGTTAGAGTCAGAGATTTTAGATCATCCGCTCCAAAGAACAACAAATTTGGACTCTTGAAGAGGGAGGCAGGGAGGTTCCCAGAGGAGTAAGTTGTTGAGTTCTGGGAGTAGGGAATCCTGGTATGTTAAATTCCCCTCTTCTGCATTGTAATTACCTTATATTACCAAGAGTCAGTAAACTCTGTTGAGTTCAAAAGTCATGTGTTAATTGTTCTTTGGGGAATGATCTCTTCTCACACACTTTGTGAGAAGAAAAGAAAATAAACCAGAGAGAAAATGGGCTCATAAACCAGCATGAGGAACAGTGAGAGGCACTGCACACATGCATACACCCTCAAAACATTCCAGCACTCTCCAGAATTCTCACAATCCTGCTGACACTCATGGGGGGCTCAGACTTGGAATGAATGGACAGGAAAGAATAGGGGCCTTAATGTGGTGAACTTGGGTTACAGCTACAAGGAGCTTCAGGGACTGTAGTGTCTGTGTTTCTACCCATACCCCTTGCCTATGTACCAGAAAAGAAGGCCAACAATTCAGAAAATAAAAAGATCACAGTCAATATATTTGATTTTAGTGCAAAAAATAAGATTACGATTGTGAGTAGAGACAAAGTAAAAGCTTGAAGTTTAGAAACTCTCTAGAAACCCAGTCTCACATGGGCCACAGTCACCTCTGATAATCAGTCCATTCCCTTAACTGCAAAATGGAGATACTGATGCTACCTCATAGGTGGTTTAGTCAGGATTAAATAAGGTAATTTAGAAATAGTTGGTTACCTGGCTCTTAGCAAGTATTCCATGAATATTATTCTCTGCCAAGAACAAAGTATTGCACACCAGGTTGTTGCCAGACCAACTTGTCCATCTACTTGCCACCCAAGCCAATCAATGGAGAAATGTATGAGAGATCAACAGTTTCACTTTTATTTACAGAAAAGTCAGAAATTCCAGAGAACACCAAAGAAATCTCCTCAAATCATGCTCTGCCTTCCTCTTCCCCTTTGATACTTTTTATTCTATCTAACAGTAAAAATAAACACTGGCAATGTTATTACTCATCATAGTATATATTAAGCAGCTTCTTACACATAGGTTACAAAGTCACACAATGTCTTATCTTAAAGTGGGTGTATCTTCAAAGTATGTGTAGTCTAGACTCAATATAGTCAACATTTCACACAGAGTGTCCCGGGTCCTTGACCAGTACATGGAGTCCAGTTCCCCAAAGATATCTATGAAAGTAGGCCTTGGAAATGAATAAACAGTATCCAGAAGTCAGATGTAGGCTCAACCGACCTTGTTAAGGCCTGACCAGCAGTGTCCTGCATGAAATGGCCCTTCAGGTTAACAGTGGCTGGTAACAATCTAATTGGCCATTATTGTTCAAATTTATTTTTTAAAAATTAAAACCCCAAGTTCATTGGAATTAAAATGTTCTGGCCTCTTTTATTATGGGATTATAAAAGGCATTATTTTTACAAAATGATGGGAGAGGAAAAAATCTATTTCCTTAGTCTCAGCTGCCACTTTTTCTCAGGTGGCATCAGTCTGGTGTTAAATTCACCCAGGATGCTGAGTAAACAACTTCTTGCCTGATTTTCAATTCCATCAGATATGGCAGTCTGATGTCTGGAAGCCCTGGGCTGGACGGTCTTTGTGAGATTGTTTAAAGGAGATATGTTTGCTATCTGCAAATGTCCTCATCCCATATATTTCTTTCAGTCTGATGTGCTTTCTTTAAATCCCAAAGGCTTTCTTTCTTTGTTTGAGAGCTTCTTATCTATTATAATGCAAATATCCCTGAAAAAAAAAGAATAACTCTTCATCAACTAATATTTCAGGGAGAACCATAGCAACAAGTGCTAACAACAATTTCTTGGAAGCCCAGATGTATGTGAGATTGGGTGGGGAGAAGGGCAACTTGAGGGTGGATTATTTATAACAGTGGAGATAGTTGAGAAACAGATAAGCCAGCTTCAATTTCCCAGGGAGCCAACCTCCATGACACTTTGTTTCTGTTTCCTTATTCGTAAAACAAGCATAACAATATTTACCTTACTGGGCTGGTTTAAAGATTAAATGAGACAATATAAAAACTTGTGCAGTGCTTTGGAAGGCAGTGGTGACCATTAGTGCCACCTACAGGATGTAGGGCCTGAGAAATCTGCCTTCGAGTTCTCATCAACCATTTGCTCAGTGTGTGACCTTGGGCATTGTCTGGCTTCTACCTGGGTAAAATGGGGGACATTCTGTTGTCCTACTCATTAAAAAGGTAATGTACCAGGCACATGCGGTTAACTCTAGTCATAAAACTACATAAGTTATTCAAGTCAAATACATGACATTGATCATTTAAAGAAAAGGATAATCAATTGATACTAGATGAATGGTATATTAATTTGAAGGAAGATTAGTCATAATAATGATTTATTCTGAGCCAGAAATCAACTTAAATCTGTAGCAAGTAGAGTTAAAATATTCTTTCTAATAGCTACACTTTACTGAAAAAAAAAAAACTATTGAAAAAATACAACCTAAAAAAGAGAATGAAAAAGTTAAATCTCACCCTCACATCTGTTCTCAGATCTCAGGCTGACTGAGCACCCAGCAGCTCTGGGAAAGTTTAGTGACCTGCCTTTTTCAGGTTCAGCCACAAGATGTCAGCCTTAACTAAGCCATGTCTGCATTTTTTCCACACCTCCAATTTCTCCCTGTTCTGCCTTTCTGCCTTGTTTTCTATTTTGGCTATAGGCAGGTGGATAATCTTTCAGACTGTGGCATGAAATAAACAACAATGGGTTAACCTGAGCTTTAGTAACTTCCAAAGGCCCTCTTCTGACAGCGGTTTTCCCAAAGTCTCTGCAAGAGACACTTGTCATTCTAATTGGAGTACCCAAGCCTGGGAGGGCATTGTCTTCTTTCAGGCCAAAAGACCCTCCCTGCTGGCATTTCCTGCAAGAGGACAGAAAATCCAGAATCTACAACCATGGCAGAGACCAATCCATTTACCAGTGTCCCACAAGGGGTGATGAAGGTGATTCCAGGGCTGACCCAGCTGCCTTGGGAAACATCAGAGTTGAAAACTACTTTCCAACCTGCAACCTGTCCTCGATGCATGGGGACAAAGATGCCCTTCCTGGGCACAAGACGCTTGCCGTGACTCAAAGAATCATGTTCTCATCACATGGTGAAACCAAAAAAGTGGGCGACTACCTGTCCCTGTGGATTTTTGTGAGGGTGAAAAAAAATTCTCTTCCAGACACCTCATTCATTGGGATTTCACTTACAACCCACTGACCAGAAGTGGAGCAGGAAAGCCATAATTGGCTCAGCTGGTCAGATATATCCCCTGGGCCTGGGGAAGATTTACCTGCCCCAAGTTCATTGCTTTTCCCAAAGATCAATATTCCTAAGGCTAATTCTAGGGCCTGCTTGAACTAGAACTTAGAACACAGCCCTGTCCCCCAGGGAGCTATGAGTGAACACATGTCCAGGTGCGGCTGCCCAGGGAGTCTGCAGGGGGCTACACTGGCCCTGACATCAGGTGGTCCTGGGATAAGTGTGGGAACCCTGGGTTCTGGGACCTGCTCAGCCTGGAACAGGAAGCTGAGAAAGTGCCTCTGCCCCCTGGAGCTGGTTCCTTCAAAGAAATGCAGCCTGTTGCAGGATGCACAGCTCTGCACAGCATCACCCAGGCTGAGGCCTTTTAGTCTGTCTCTTTCTGTGCCACTATGACTCATTTGAATCAGTAAACCAAACCAGCCTCTATGCTCATTTTCTACAAATTTTTCTGGAGCCAACTTATGGGGATAACCTCCACACACACACACACAAAAGTAGGACATCCCAAAGAAGTTGGACCTGGGAAGGACTTGAACTCAGAGGCTGCTTATGTGCCATACAATGAGACACAAACCAATGCATCTTGTATTGAACAGGATTGCATAAGAAAGGCATTGAAATAGGCAGGGCTGTGGTATGTACTAACTTTGGGGAAAGAGGATGGATAAAGGAATGGGGTGCGGCTTTGGGTTGTGTGAGCAATGATTTTCTCTAAAAATGCACATTTTTTCCAAGAAGGAATACACTTTCTGTCAGGATACTGATGCTGCAGGAGCAGTGACTGGTGTGTTCCCTGCCTGGGCTCAGAAGCTCAGGGTCTTAAGAACATTAAACACCTCAGGGGACAAGGCTTCCTGCCAACATACTCCAAGAATCAACGTGGGTAGAAAAGAAAACTAAAAACATAAGGTTTGAATCACAAGCCATCTCTATCTGCTGGAAGAGACAGATGAGTGAGAGAGAAAGTTGGTTAAATCCAGAGCAACTTCAGCCTCCTCCAGGGACAAGGTGCACCTGTGAGCCACCTTGCTCAACCTTACTATTAGTCCACAACTTTGTGCCAAAGAGAACTTGGCATCAAAATGAAATGTCATAATTTGTAGGAGCCTCTTCCAAGACTGTTCCACTTATCCCACTTTGTCTAGTTGCTTTCAAAGAGGGAAATTCATGAGAAGAGGCTTGTGAGCTCATGAGAGAATCCAGACTCTCCCCTACCTTCCATCTCAGACAAGGAATTCCCAGCCTGACCACATCATAATCACCTAGAGTTTTTTTTTTTTTTTTTTCTTTACAGGAATGACACCATCATAATGGTCTCAATAGTTAATGTTAACTATTTACACAAGAAAGGAAAGTAAACTAAATTAAGAAGTTTAATAGGTGGAGGTCAGTTTCTTAGATGGTAATTTCAACTTTTGTTTAAACTGCAGTCCTCAGTTGAAAGTGCATGTCTAAGTATCCAGGTATGTGCACATAAATTTAGAAGGATCCTTTATTCTATGCTAGTAGTGCCCTGCAACCGAACACCACTGGAAGCAGACCTGTGGATGAACAAGCTGAGTTTACTGCATCTTAAAATGAGGGCAAACACCAGGGAGAACTATGGGGTCTCTCAGTCAGAGCATGTTTAGGACTTTGTAGGGTTTGACACTTGAGTTAGGTTCTTGTCTCCATTACTTCAGCCTGCTATAACCTACATTGCTTATAAACAATAACTTATTTCTCATAGTTCTAGGGGCTGGAGATCCTAAGGTCATGGTGCCCACAAGGTTGCATTCCACTGGGAATCTTTTTTCTCAGTTGCAAACTGCCATTTCTTACCATAGCCTCATATAATAGAAAGAGAGCAAGAGAACTCTCAGAGCCCCTTTTATCAAAACACTAATCCCACTCATGCCCTTATGCCCTAAAAAACTTCTAATACTACCCCCTGGGGGTGAGGGTAGGTTTTCACATATGAATTCAGGAGAACACAATAGTGCTTTCAGGGAAGTTTCCAGTAATTGAATCTTTGTTCTAATTTGATGCTTTCAGGAAGAGGCATGAACTCTATATTTGGGTATCATTAAAAAAAAAACTTATCTAGAATTTGGGGAAAGTGTGGTTAAAACTGTGATTGGTAAAATAGCCAGTGTTATCCATATTAGCCAGGAGTGCTAATTTCCATATTATCCATATGCAGTGCCAATTATCCATATTAGCTCAAGTGTTTGACCAGTTGTGTAGCTTAGACAATGTTCATATTTCTGTCTATATTCAGATAGTAGTGAGAAAAGACCAAATCACTATAAACTAATTTAAAGAGATCTATTCTGAGCTGAATGTGTGCTGGCCCAGAACACCAGGCCTCAAGAGGTCCTGAGAAAATATGCCCACTGTAGCTCTATTATAGTTTAGTCTTCCACATTCATGGAGACGAAAATTACACATGAGACCCTAAGTCACTATATGGGGTGGTCATACATTGGTTTGGCCTAAAATGATGAAACATCTCAAAGCAAGAAGTAGGGACAATTATAGGTTATAGAGGGGCTTAAAGATTCTTCAATTTTTGTTGGTTAAAGAAATGAAGCTTTGGCTAGGAACAGTGGCTCACACCTGCAATCCTACCACTCTGGGAAGCCAAAGCAGATGGATTGCTTGAGCTCAGGGGCTCAAGAGCAACCTGAGCAAGAGCAAGACCCCATCTCTGCTAAAAACAGAAAAACTGGCAGGCATAGTGGCACATACCTGTAGTACTAGCTACTCGGGAGGTGGAGGCAAGAATATTGCTCAAGACCAAGAGTTTGAGGTTGCTATGAGTTATGATGCCAGGGCACTCTACTGAGGGTGACAAAATGAGACTTTGTGTCAAAAAAGAAAAATTTAAAAAAGAAGCTTTGTCTAAAGGCTTGTAATATTTTAACTTAAGGATGTCTAGGGAAGTGGAGCATGATGGCAGATGGGAAGGACGTTGAGCTGAGCCTTTCTAGAGCAAAGGGTCAAAGGTAGAAGGCTGCATTGAGCCTCGTGTGGAATATCTACATACAGTGGTGGCTCTAGCATGGAAGTGGACAGCGGGATTTGGCCAGAGCGGCTGAGAACTATCACATCTGGGCAAGTTTCTGCAGGCTCTCCCAGGCCACAGTGGCTCTGGAAGATGCCCAAGGATAATTTCTATGTTCCTTCTGGGAGACTAAACACTGCTTTCCCAAACGGAATTGGGTGGCCAGATTAAATTGCAGGCTCCTACGGCTCTGACGTGGGTGGCAACCGGTGGAACATCCAAAGAGAAATGGTTTCCCAGTCAGAAGAGAACCAGAGAAGTGAGTGAGAGCTGACATGTTGCTGGGCTCCTGCAGGAATGAAAATGTATACTGGTATCAGGCTCAGGGTTTCTGGAAGGAATGAAGAACTAGGCACTCCTGAGCGGAATTTGGGGGCCTGTTTGGGGTACTGTATGGTGTGGCATCTCCCCGGTTGGGCAGCCGGGGAGACAACTGTACGGGGAGAAAATTCCCCCATTGTTGGAAGCAGGGCCCCATAGTGCTGGTGAGCTTCTTGCTGGGGACATAAAGCAAAGAGGACAGGATCCTGCCTGCGGGGATCAATCTTTCACTTTGGACAGGCACAAGGTACCCCACTCCTTACTACAGAAGCCTGTCACTGAGGAGCTTTTGAGAACTGTAGAATCCCAGATCTGTGGGAACTAAGTGCTGAGGTGGGCAAGCAACCACAAGGAACAAATAAGCTGGCATACTGCTCTAAGCTTGGGATCCAAAGAGAGGTTAATACCTGTGTTGTCTGACCCCAATTCACAGTGCCACCTGATGTTCAGGAAGCATATTACAGCATAAATATACTACAGAAATCGAATCCATACATGTTATATATGTGTGCATATATTTTTTTCTTATTTCTTATATATGTGTGTATATATACATATATTCTTATTTTGATGGCTGTTGCTTTTTTTTTCTTCTCTCTTGTCTTTAATTCAGCTTCCTCAATTGGTTGCTGAGAAAGCAACAGGCAATCTTAGCAGGTTTTTGTTGTGTGAATTGATTGAGCCAGAGTCACAGAGATAAGACCAGCAGTCAGAATGTCTTGGAAGAGAAGGGGGCTGCAGCTCTCTCAGGCATACAACGACCCTAGTGTATTTCTAACTCACTTATATACCCTAACAATGAAACATTCTGCACATACACGCATATCTTAAAATTACAATACAAAAAAGTCACAAGCCTTATGTATCTCTTTTTGCTTCAAAGAACAAGGTATTCATCTGTAAAGAACAGATGTAATCTTTAACTTATCTGCACAATAACCTTATCTTGATTTACCGCTACTCAGTTCTCTTCCAGGAAATTCCTGACCACTGTGTGCTCTGTTTTCAGTGCCTACCTCAACTAGATTAGTTTTCTAATCTCTCCAGAGGGTCTTCAAAGGAATATCCCTTCCTGCAGACCTTGAGACAGTTTCAATCAAGAACAAAGTTATGGCAGCCTTTAATGTGGCTTGGCTACATTTCTTCCTTTTCTTTTATAGACAAATTATGCATAACAACAGAAAATACAGCTGCTTGATGTTCATTCAACTGATGGGTTTGGCAAACTTGTCTGCAGACTAGATATAAAATAAAACAAATAATAAACACCACAGCAAACAATCCAGCAGAAGTTCCAAATAAAGCATTTATCTTTGGTAAAGGATTTAACTGAGCTATCCCTTCAGATATCTCTTTAAAAATAGTATCTCCATTAATACGTTGAAGTTTATGTTGAAATGTATTGCACATTTTCTTTGGTAAATATTAGATATCATTTGTCGATGTGGCCAAGATGGTGGACTGCAGCCAGCTTTTTACAGAAGTTCCCGTCCAGAAGGAGACTTAAAGGACAGAAGTTTAGCAAGGGAGCTGTGGTTTGGAGTGGAGCCGAGAAAGAAGATTGAAGAACACATTTCAACCTTCCTAAGGCAAGCTGCAACCCCCAAAAAATACAACCAAAAGGTACAAAATCAACCACCAAGCAGACAGGAGGCTCCTCCCCCACAACAAGGGCTCACAGTTTACTCTATACAAACAAGCGAGCAGAGTTCAAACTTCCTCCCACTCTATCCCATGGGAAAGACCCCCTAAAAGCTGGACCTCCTACCCCTGCTGGTGTGCCATGGCACCCTCCTGCCAGGCATAAAACTGTAAAACTGTATAAAGCTATATATTTCCCACCTGCAACATTGAACCCTGAGGAGGCCTCACCCACCCACTCTGAGGTCTGGAGGTTTGTTACCTATGGAGTCCAGATTCTTGGGCATGTCCTTGAGAGAAGAGGAGGGGGAAAGGGCTGGTGCTGCTCTGTGTTGACTGTGGCACAGGCATGAGGAGAGGAGAGTTGGCTTGGAGGAAGGCAGTACAGCAACAGTGGCATCCTGGGCTGTGAACTGATGCCATTCTAGCCCCATCTCTCTGGGCAACCATAGGTTCTGGACAGCAGCCACAGGCTGAACACTGATAACTTTCATAAGTAAAGAGACTATTAACACCAGCCCTCAGGGTGATACAGCTGAGACAAAGGCAGTGGTGGGCAGAGGTTGGAATTGACACCTGAGTGTAAACTGCTATTTGTCTGTTGCCCAGAGCTGAATGCAGCCTCTGACTTGCAGAGGAATGTAGCCAGACAGAAGCCTAATTCAAACACCCAAGGCTGAACTCAGATTTCTGGCTGATTTTGGCAGTCATAAACCCAGGGAGCAGTTGCCTACTGAAGCGAATAGGGTCACAGACCTGGGGGATTACAAGTGACTGGGTGCAAGGTAGGGAAGGAGGTATTAACCTTCCCAGACTAACCCATCTGTTGGGTGGGTCTTTTTACCTACATGAAGCACTGGAACAAGTTATATCCGAGTTGCGAGCAGACCCCACTTATCTAGCTGCTGGAAACATTTGAACTTTTCCACCTGAAATGGGTGCTGACTGGGACAACTGATTTGGACCCCTTAAACCGGGCAGACCACCGAGGGATTATTCAAAGGGAATCCTTCAGTGTATGGTTGAGGGAAGGTTTGATTTTCCTTGCCCAATTGTTGTATATGTTGGGGGGGGGGTGATTTAATTGCTGGTATTTCTCCATAGCTGAGACTTCAACCAAGAGAAACTGAATCACTAGGGTAGAACAGAGACCAGCTGAAAATAAGACAGAGCCACTTAGCCCCATCACACCAAGTAGGTCCCCAGTCTCTCAGGCCATAACACTATACAGGTCCTTGACAAAGCTCAAGGGGAAAAGCCAAACAGGGTAAAATAATCATGGAGCGGAATCAGCAAAAAAGCTCTGGTAATATGAATAACTAGAGTACATCAATCCCCCCAAGAAAGGATGTGGCTGGTAATGTGAATAACCAAAGTAGGTCAACCCCCCAAGAAAGGATGTGGCAGACCAAACTGAAGATCCCCTATATAAACAATTAGCTGAGATGTCAGAAATTGAATTCAGAATTTGGATTGCAAATAAGATTAATAGAATAGAGGCAAAGATAGAAATATAAATTCAAGGAGCATTCCAAAAGTTCACTCAAGAATTTAACGAATTCAAAGACAAAACCACCAAAGATTTTGAAACATTAAGGCAAGAGATTGCAGCCCTCAAAGATCTGGAAAATATGATAGAATCTCTTGGTAACAAAGTGCAAGAGGCAAAAGAAAGGATCTCAGATGTAGAAGACAAAGCTTCTGAATATGTCCAAACGTCCAAGGAGAATCAGAAATGGAAATCAAAAACAGACCATTCTCTCAGAGAGCTCTGGAATAATTTGAAGAAAACTAATATTCACCTCATAGGAATCCCTGAAGGTGACAAAGTTGCTTCACAAAACACAGAGGCTCTTCTTCATGAAATTATGAAAGAGAACTTTCCAGACATGTCAAGAGATTCTGAAATTCAGATTGCAGACAGCCTCAGAACCCCAGCATGACTCAACCAAAATAAGACATCCCCCAGACACATCATAATTAACTTCACTAAAGTTAATATGAAAGAGAAAATCCTGAAAGAAGCAAGACGTAAGAAAACCATAACCTACAAGGGGAGGAATATTAGAATAACTGCAGATCTCTCTACTGAAAACTTTAAGGCAAGAATAGGGTGGTCATCAACATTTAATTTCTTAAAACAAAATAATTTTCAGTCCAGGATCCTGTATCCAGCTAAAATGAGTTCCATTTATGATGAAGAAATTAAATACTTTAATGACATCCATGCGTTGAAGAAATTTGCCATAACTAAACCAGCTCTCCAGGATATTCTCAGACCTATTCTCCATAATGATCAGTGCAATCCTCCACCACAAAAGTAAACTAACTCAAAAAGTATTGATCAAACTCCAACTTCTACAGTGGTGAAAGGATTAAAAACATCCACTGGACTTGTGAACAACTCGACACCTAAAATTTTATCAGGCTTATCAATAATTTCTATAATGTGAATGGCTTAAATTGTCCTCTACAAAGGCACAGATTGACTGATTGGATACAGAAACTCAGACCAGACATCTGTTGTATACAAGAATCTCATCTTCTCTAAAAAGACAAATAGATACTCAGACTCAGGGTGAAGGGATGGTCATCTATATTCCAGGCTAATAGAAGCAGAAAAAAGCAGGTGTTGCAATTTTATTCACAGATACAATAGGTTTTAAACCAACAAAAGTAA
>NW_003852420.1:4452564-4462504 GCF_000181295.1 Otolemur garnettii
AAAGGTTTAATAACCAGAATCCACAGAGAACTCAAACGTATTAGCAAGAAAAAAACAAGCAATCCCATCTCAGGGTGGGCAAGTGACTTGAATAGAAATTTCTCTGAGGAAGATAGGCGCATGGCCTACAGACATATTAAAAAATCTCACCATCCTTAATCATCAGAGAAATGCAAATCAAAACTACTTTGAGGTGCCACCTAACCCCAGTAAGATTAGCTCATATCACAAAATCCCCAAACCAGAGATGTTGGCATGGATGTGGAGAAAAGGGAACACTTCTACACTGCTGGTGGGAATGCAAATTAATTCATTACTTTTGGAAAGACATCTGGAGAACATTGAGAGAACTAAAAATAGACCTGCCTTTTGATCCTGCAATTCCTTTATTAGGTATTTATCCAGAAGACCAAAAATTGAATTACAACAAAGATATTTGTATCGACCCACAAATGGATCAACAAATTGTAGTATATGTACACCATGGAATATTATGCAGCCCTAAAGAAAGATGGAGACTTTACCTCCTTCATGTTTATATGGATGGAATTAGAAAATGTTCTTCTTAGCAAAGTATCTCAAGAATGGAAGAATAAGTATCCAATGTACACAGCCCTATTTTGAAACTAATTCATAGCTTTTATAGGAATGTCATAATCTAATTATAGTCTTAATATGGGAAAGGGGTGGGAGAGGAGAGGTGAAGGGGGTGGATGGGGGAGGGAGGGTGATTGGTAGGGTCACCTCTATGGTTTATCTTACAAGGGTACAAGTGAATCTTTCTAAAAGAAGAGTATGAATGTTTTAACTCAATAACTAGGAAAATGACATGAAGGTTATCTTGACCAGTTTGATGAGAGTATTTCAAAATGTATATGAAAACAGCACACTGTACCCCATGATTGAATCAATGTACACAGTTTTGCTATAAGAAATAAAAAATAAATAAATAAATAAAATCAATGGAAGAGGAAAAAAAAAAAAAAAAGAATCTACCCAATGTGTTCTATGAAGCAAACACAATGCTGATACCCAAACCAGGAAATAACCAAGTCAAAAGAAGAACATCAGATCAACTGAAAAGAAGAATTCTCAAGTAAGTTGTAGTCAATAGATTTCAGTTACACATTTCAAAAATTATACATCACAATCAAGTAGGTTTCATCCCAGGGATGTAAATCCATAAAAGTAATTCATTATATCAACTATCAAGAGAAGAAAAACTAAAGACCATATAATCTTCTCAATAGATGCAGAAATAGCATTTGATAAAATTCAGCATCCTTTTCTAACAGGAACACCTACAAATATAGGCATAAGTGGCACATTTCTTAAAATGATGGAAACCTCTATGACAAAATCACAGCTCGTATCATACTGAATGGAGTAAAAGCGAAAGCTCACTTAAAACTGGAACCAGATAAGGGTGTCCTCTATCACAACTACTAGTCAACATAGTGCTGGACGTTCTAGCCAATGCAATCAGGCAAGAGAAGAAAATGAAGGGCATCCAAAAGGGGAAGAGGAGGTGAATCTTTTGCTCTCTGCCAGTGCTATGATCTTATACTTAGAGAATCCCAGAGACTCAACCACAAGACTCCTGACAGCGATCAAAAAACACAGTAATGTGTCAGGATATAAAAATCCATGTCCACAAATTGGTAGACTTTCTATACACTAATGTCAGCTAAGTAGAGAAACAAATCAAGGACACAATTCCCTTCTCAGTAGCTTCAAAGAAAATGAAAAACTTAGGAATAAACCTAACAAGAGAGGTGAAGGATCTCTACAAAGATAATTATGAAACCCTAAGAAAGAAATAGCAGAATACATTAACAAAGGGAAGAATATACCATGCTCCTGGCTGGGAAGAAGCAACATTGTTAAAATGACTATATTTCCCAAAGCAATCTAAAAAATATTTCTTTGTTTCCTGTGGAAACAGAAAAGACCATATACTCATGACAATTGCTAGAAATAAAAACAAAGCTGGAGGCATCATCCTACCAGACTTTCAGTGAACTTCCAAATGTGTAGTGATCAAAACAACATGGTACTGGTACAAAAATGGAGACATAGACATTTACAACCAGATAGAAAACTTTGAAATGAAACTAACATCTTACAGCCACTTGCTCTTTGATAAATCAAACAAAAGCACACAATGTGGAAAAGAATCCCTATTTATTAAATAGGTGGTGCAGGGAGAAAAGGATATCATGGAAAAGATTGAAGCTGGACCCACACCTTTCACCATTCACAAAAATTCATACAAGTTGTATAAAAGATTTAAATTTAAAGCATGAAACAAGACAAATCCTCAAAGAATGTGTGGGGAAAATATTTGAAGATATCAGCCTGGGGAACGATTTTATAAAGGCAACTTCTGTGGCAATTGGAACAACAATAAAAATAAATAAATGGGACTTAATTAAATTGAAAAGCTTCTGTACAGTTAAAGAGACAACAGTGAAAGCAAATAGACAACCTTCAGAATGGGAAAAAATATTTGCATATTACAAATCAGACAAAAGCTCAACAACTAGGCTCTACAGAGAACTGAAATTAATTAACAAAAACAGAGCTAGCAATCCCATTTCCAACTGAAAAGAGAGATGAATAGAACCTTCTCTAAAGAAGACAGACGAATGGCTAACAAACTTAGGAGAAAATGCTCATTGTCCATATTCATCAGAGAAAAGCAAATCAAAACTACTTGGAGATACCATCTAACACCAGTAAGAGTAGCCCACATAACAAAATCCCAAAACCACAGATGTTGGTGTGGATGTGGAGAAAAGGGAACACTTCTGCACTGCTGGTGGGAATGCAAACTAGTACGTTCCTTTTGGAAAGAAGTTTGGAGAACACTCAAAACTAAAAATTGACCTGCCATTGGATCCTGTAATTCCTCTACTAGGAATATATCCAAAAGACCAAGAATTACTTTGCAAAGAAGATATTTGCACCAGATTATTCATTGCAGCTCAATTTGTAATAGCCAGGTCATGGAAGAAGCCCAAGTGCCCATTATCCCATGAATACATTAATAAATTGTGGTATATGTATACCATGGAATACTATGCAGCCTTAAAAAAGATGAATCCTTTACCTCTTTTATGTTTACATGGAGAGATCTGGAACATATTCTCCTGAGTAAAATGCCTCAAGAATAGAGGAAATAGTATCCAATGTACTCAGTACTTCTATGAAACCTAGTTATATTTACTCACACGTTCTTATGAAAGATAGAACACAACTATAGCCCAGGATGAAGGAGAGAAATGGAGTGGGAAGAGAGGGAAGGGGAGAGGTTTGACAGGGGGTGGTAAAAGGCAGGACCACATTTATGGAGCATATGACAAGGGTACAAGTCAAATCTGTAAAGTGTAGAACATAGATGTTTTGGCACCATAATCAAGTAAATGAGGTGAAAGCTATGTTGATTGGTTTAATGTAACCACGTCAGAGTGTATAAAAAAAAGAAATCAGCACATTGTACCCCACATATGCATGAATGTACTCATGATCTATGTGTATTTGACTTAATAAAAAAAATTATAAATATGGGGAAAAAGTTACAAATTGTCACCTGTTGCTAAAGTTTTTCATACTTCTTAGTTTAAAAAAATGCCAATATGACCATTTTGTAGTTTACAATGGTTTAACATGTCCTTCAAAGTTCATGTGTTGGAAACTTGATTCCCAATGCAACAGTGTTGAAAGGGGACCTTCAAGTCCTCATGAATGGATTAATCCTATTAGTGTGGTGTGGGAGACCTGAGCAAAAGAAGAGTTAGGCTAACCTTGACTCCCCCCTTGCCCTTCCACCTGCACCCTGGGTTGATACACAAGAAGGGTCTCATCAATTGTACGCCCAAATTCCCAGCCTCTGTATCCATAAGACATAAATTTGGCTTAATAAATTGCCCAATATCAGGTTTTCTTTTACACAGCACAAAACAGACTAGGACATAATTCCAATTTATAATATCCAATTAGTAGAAAAGATTTGAAAAGACTAAGGGTAAATTACTATAAATGGTTGTCTTGGCCCAGAGGCATAGGGATTATCATCACAGATTTCACAATTAGTGTCTTGAAAGAGGCTGAAGTACTTGATTTGTATTATTGTGATGTCCAGTAACTGATCTGGATGTTTTGGTTTTTTCCCCTTGGGAATGAGACTGTTTATCAGAAGGGCATTAGGTTAGTTCTCCAAATTGCGGTGAATATTTGTGATGAGATTCTTAGCCATCATGTTGGTATGGTAATTTGACAGTTTTTCTGGGAATATCATGAAATCACAGAATCTGAAGTGTGCAAGGAGGGAAGTAAAGGCATCAGGGGAGTCAGAGTTGATAGATTTGGACAAAAAAAGGGCCAGTGGGCTAGAGGTCCCTATGAAGTGGAAGCAATTGAATGATTCTACTACAAGGAAAGGAGCTAATGGTCAGAGAACAGGATGTCTGTAAAGGTGACTGCAGAAGTGGGATAATTCTCAGGTAATGAAAAGGACCAGCTGTGGCCACAGGTGGCTGAAGTAAGATATGGGCCATAGAGTTTGCAGAGTATGCATTTGACAAAGGGTTAATATCCAGGATACACAGAGCAGTCTTACAACTTGATAGCAAAGTAAACCCACAACCCCTACCCCCTAAACCCAAACCCAAGCCAATTCAAAGGAAAACAAACAAACCTCCAAAAATATGATTTCTAAATGAGCAAAATACCTAAATACACATTTCTCAAAAGAAGATATAGATGACCAACAGGTATATGAAAAGATGGTCAACACCACTCATCAGGGAAATGCAAATCAAAACCACAATGAGATATGACCTTTCCCTGATTAGAATGACTACTATCAATAAGACACACAATCACAAAAGCTGGTATGGATGTGGAGAAATGGGTTCCTTTACACCCTGTTGGTGGGAATGTTTATTAATGGAAAGTAATAGGGAGTTTCCTCAAAAAATTAAAAGTCAAACCACCACCGTATCACCCAGGAACCCTACCACTTGGTAAGTAGGAAAGGAAGTCAAATTAGTATATAAATGAGGTCTCTGCACTCCCATATTTACTGCAGCACTAGTCACAATAGCCAAGCTATGGGATCAAACTCAGTGTCCATCAATGGAAGCAGGATCAGGAAAATGTAATGTAGGTACAGAATGCCATACTCTTGATCCATAAAAAGAATGACATCTTTGACAATAAGGAGTTGACCTTATGGAAGTACAGAATA
This sequence comes from Otolemur garnettii, assembly GCF_000181295.1. Taxonomy (NCBI): domain Eukaryota; kingdom Metazoa; phylum Chordata; class Mammalia; order Primates; family Galagidae; genus Otolemur; species Otolemur garnettii. Next base: position 4,457,816 of record NW_003852420.1, read on the forward strand.
GGATAGTAGTTACTAAAGGCTGGAAGGAGTCAGGGGGAAGGGAGATGGGGAGAGATTGGTTCATGGGTACATAATGACACTTTCATAGGAGGAATAATTTCTGATGTTCTCGTAACATGGTGAGTATTGTTAACAATACTATATGTATTTTACTTCTGGGACAGAGTCTTGCTCTGTAGCCACAATAAAGCACAATGGCATCTTGTATGTATATTTACAATAACTAGAGGAGGGGATTCGTAATGGTCTCACCTCTAGAAAATGACAAGTGTTAGAGGTGATGGATGTGCCTAATACCAATTTGAGCATTCTGCAAAGAATACATGTTTCGAAACATCACATAATTGCACATGTATGCAATTATTATTTGTTAATGAAAATAAAAAAATCATATAAATATGGAAGACTTGTTAAAAGTAAAACTAAATCAAGAAAGAAGAAGGCAGAGAATTGAAGCATGTCATCTAAATGGACATTGAAACAACTCAGCATGAAGGACTCAAAAATAAGACTTTGAGACAAATGTGAAAGTTTTCACATAAAAAGACGGCACCCAGAGGATCTGAAGTTGACAGTGCCAGGGAAACAGCATTGGTAGCACAAGCTTCTGTGAAGCAAGAGATTTTCAGTGGAAACAGAAGGGTAGTGGTTTGGAAGGAAGCAGAAGGATTCGGAAGGAGACTCCATGCACCATCCGTGTTCCCAGTCTGAAGTAGGTTAGAGAGATTGTGTTTTCACTTGAGATACAAGCCAGGAGGATCACGGGGTCAGGAGTTTGAGACCAGCCAGAGAAAGAGTGAGACCTGATCTCTACTAAACAGAAAACTTAACCAGGAATTGTAGTGGACAGCTGTAGACTCAGCTTGTGAGGCTGAAGCAGGAGGATCACTTGAACCCAGGAGTTTGAGGTTGTTATGAGCAAGGCAGACTCCATGACACTGTAGCCTGGTCTAGAGAGTGAGACTGTGCCTCAAAATATAAATAAATAAAAAAGAAATAATCTAAGGAATAGTGAAGTTTGGGGATTATATAGCCAGAGCTACAGAGGCTACAACTCAAAGTCCAGCTAATGATAGGAGAAACCAGTGTTGGGTCAAGAGAAAGAACTCCAACATTATGGTAATAAGAGTACAGGAGGAGGTGAGGGGACAGTGGCTCATGCCTGTAATTCTACCACTCTGGGAGGCCAAGGCAGATGGATTGCCTCAGCTCACAGTTTCTAGCCTGAGCCACAGCAAGACCTATTTCCTTAAAAAAAAAGAAGAAATTATAATAATATATATATGCACACATATATGTATATAGATATACATGATATAGATATAGATATAGCCAGGCATTGTGGCAGGCACCTGCAATCCCAGCTAATCAGGAGGTTGATGCAAGAGAATCACTTGAGGTCCGGAGTCTGGGGTTGCTGCAAGTTATGACACCATGGCACTCTCCTGGGGGTGACAAAGTGAGACTGTGCCTCAAAACAAAGAACAGGAGGGAATAGAGGATCAGAGGGGTTTCTGGTCTGGATGGTGATAAAGGAAACCAGCAGTGGTAAACAGAGAGCTGGTTACATCAGACAAAAGGAAGGGGGAAGGTGCAGTGTCCTTAATCAGGGAGTAGGAAAGTCCAATGTAGTCATGAGGCCTTCAGGAGTGGGCAGTCATCCTGCCAACTTTGGTCCTATGTTCTGCTCCCAGGTAAGAGTAAGGCATGAAACCAAGGAACCTCAGGGACCAAGAAGAAATCATCTAGCAAAAGTCAAGTCCTGCTCAGATGGAGTCCTGACAAGATCCTGTTCAGTGGCATATGGAGGCAGGGATGCCGCTCTTCAGCCTGTTGGCCATTTGGTGCTCTTCCCTTCCTGCCCCTGTAACAGCCTCCATAGGCAAGAAAACATTTTAAAAATAACTTCTTTGTAGTTCTTGGATGTTTCAAGTTATCGGTCAAGTAAGATTTCTTGACAAGAACTTTGTCACTCTTTGTAGCTCTCTGTTGCTTGATAAATCTCTTGAATTTCTTGACAAGAACTTTGTCACTCTTTGTAACTCTCTGTTGCTTGATAAATCTTTTGAATTTTTTTCCAAGGAAGGCAGAAACCTCCTTGCAGCCATGAGATAACTATCCAGGCTTACACTACCTGCTTGTCCAGACAAAAAAAACAAGATAAGGGATGTGGTGTACAGAGCCAAAAATTATGCCCAAGGATGCACTGAGCCTGCACTTAAGGCTGACAAAGTGAAAAATATTAACCCCTAGCTCATTATAATATTAAAATTCCCCCTACACATGCCGGCAGGGACGTAGCCATTATTTTTTATTCAGGGGACATGCATATTAATACTATTTCTCACAGAAATTCCATGCCCTGCACTCCACCCCAAACACATGATCATGTTCACCCCCCCTCAGGCATTATTCATTTTCACCTCCATAAAACCCTCTGAACTGTTGGTTGGGAAATGAACTTGAGACCGTCCCTGCCTCTCCTTCCAGCAGATACTTGTCCAGAAATGAATTCTTTCCTCCTTGTCTCAGTAATTGATTGTCTGTGCAGTGAGCAACGTGAACCCCCTTGAGGGTTTATTAATATTGGGGCTAATATTGTAAATTCTTTCAGTACTGTGAGCAGGCTTAGAAAGTGTAAGGAGGTTTCTGCCTTCCTGAGAAAGAAACTCAAGAGGGAATACATCAGTGCAACAGACAGTTACAAAGTAGTGGTCCACAAATCTTACTGGCCTGGGAAGGTGCAACATAGGAGACCTATGAAAATTATTTAAAACTCTTTATTTTTTTGCATATGGTATCAATTACAATGCTTTGAACACTCTTTACCTACTTTGAGTAAAACCTACATGGGCTCCCAAGAACAAGGACTATTATTACATCTCTATTTCTTCTCTTTGCTATTTCCCACAATCCCTCCTAACCTTGGAAACAGGGGCTATTTTCCTGGCTGCTGGGCCCACCCACTAGACCTAAGGAGACCTAAGGGAGGAGCCTGCCTATGTCATAAAGGCCATTGAGTGATACCAGGGTTGTGAGTGATTTAAAGGCCATGTAAATTCTAACCCTTTTATTCTCTGGTCTCTGGAAGAGTGGGAGTAGTGCTCAGCAATGGCCAACAAACTTCCCTACATATCCCAGCCTTGTCCCAGCCTCTACCTTGCTGCTCTCTTCCTCCATATTCTCTGCCAGCTATCCTTCCTCATCTTTGTCCTCTGCATGCCCACCTTCCCCATCTCTGTATTCAGCACCCCCACCCTTTGCATCCCCGTCCTCAGCCTCCCTGTCCTCAGCCTCCCTGCCCTCAGCATCCCCATCCTCAGCATCCCTGTCCTAAGCACCCCCAACCTCAGCCTCCTCCCCCCAAACCTACACCCTCTACCCTTTCCTTTTCTTCCATTTTCCCTCCTATATATAATCCCCCCTATTTCCAGAACCCTACCCAGAGGTTGCTACCCAAGGCCAACAACTCTGTCCCTTCCCGACAGCCCCTCTCCCACCACGCTGTCTGCTTGGTTCCCCTTTCCTGCTATTCCCCCATCCACAACCCCACCCCTCCACCTAGCCCTTCCTCCAAGGGCCCTGTTTACCCTCCAATACCCCCAGGCTACACCTGTCAAGTCCCAAGTCTTCTCGTGGGGTGATGGATTCTTGGAAGAGCCCCAAATCCCAGCAGTGTGGATTCCCAGTCCGACCTAGTGGGCCCAGGGCAGGTAAGATGAAGGCAACCAACCCTCAGCCTGGGTGAATTACAGGTCTCCTTGTACACCACCAGCTCTTGCTTGTCTTACTCCTGCCTGTGCTGGGCCTCTAACCCTGTGTCCACTTCAGATCCTAGGGGTGCCTTTAACAATTTTCTTTTACAAGAAGTCTAGTCCTGTCCTGTCCTGGCTCCTCAGCCAGCCTGCATGACCAACAAATGTGTGACTGGCCTCTCCACGGAACATGGTCCATGACCACAGAGCAAACACTGGGACCAGTGGTCAAGAAGGTACAGGAAAGTGAGGAATGGAAGGGGTCCCACCTTTTCTCAAGGAGGACAGGGGCTGAGGTCAAGTGAGTCAGGAGAGGGTAGGCCCTGAGCACTCATACAGGAGACAGGCCCTGCTACAGATAGATGGGGACTTGGATTGGGTTTTCTTTACACTTTTTGGTTGGGTTCCTTTCAGACTTCATCTTCATCCTAGAATTCTATAACCATCCTAGGGACTCTCTGCTCTTGAGATTAATCTCCTGCAAAAAGAGGGCAGAGCCCTCTATTGTGGTGTCATCCACATTCTAAGCATTGAGCTCCTGACTCAGTCAGCTGCTCCTACCCCAGGATGGGAAAGGGAGCAGAGTGTGCAAGGCAAGAACATGCTCACATTCCAGCCAGATGAGAGCAGCAGATAACAGATGATGTATTTGAAAAAGTACTCCCCTCAAAATGATATCTTCATTAAATATAATGTCAGTCAACATTCCAAGAGATATTTGTTGGGAATAGATATCTGATTATAATCAGTAAGAAAATGCAAAGGGTTAAGAATATCAAGACTCTCCTAAGCAGAAATTCTTTCTTAACAGAAATCAAAACATAATACAAAAATAATTAATACAATGTATTGCTTCTGAAGGCATACAGAAATGAAACTTTCCATAAGAGGGAGTTTAGAGACAGACTCACATGTGTGGACGCTTCTTCTTCTT
>NW_003852420.1:4462524-4481818 GCF_000181295.1 Otolemur garnettii
TTAAGAGACAGAGTCTCATTTTGTCACCCTCGGTAGAGTGCCATGGCATCACAACTCACAGTAACCTCCAGCTCTTGGCCTTAGCCGATTCTCTTGCCTCAGCCTCCCAAGTAGCTGGGACTACAGGCATCTACCACAATGCCTGGCTATTTTTTGTTGTTGTTGTTGCAGTTTGACTGAGGCTGGGTTCAAACCCACCACTCTCAGTAGATGGGACCAGCACCCCACTCACAGAGCCACAAGCACTGCCCCATGTGGACACTTCTTTAACACAAAGTAGCAGAGCAGAACTGTGAGCATTGGACTATCTTTCCAACAAACTGGTGCTGGGTCAATTGTATACAATTTGGAAAAGAAATTAAGAATTCCCACCTGATACTACACTCAAAACCCATTTTCAGGTGGAACATATGTATAAATATAAATGGTAACTAGAAGAAATCTACAATTGTTATACTCATGTATAGCTAATGAGCACTTGAGATGTGCTATGAGTGTGAAATTTGCACCAGGTTTGAAACAGTGTGAAGAAAGAGTGTACTACAATCCTTCAATATTTTTTACATTGAAACTTTGAAACTCAACTGGGACATATTGAGTTCAATGAAACATCCTTAAAGGTAGTTTCCCCAGAGTCATTGTTCCCTTTTAAATTGCATCTGCTTTACAATAGGAGAGGTTTCTGACTCCTTCCAAATCTTTTTGAGGAAACGATTGACCAAAGTCAGGTCCATGATATGACTGTGACCTCACTGATCTGCCACTTGGTGACCAGTCTTCTGGTACGTTCTAGGATGATTCTAGTAACCAGGCAGGGGATCCTGAGAAACCCAAGCAGGTGAGCAGAGCACCAGAAGGGAGCGGATCAGTAAATAAAGTTTCAGAGGTGGGAACAGGTTGCATGGATCCAGGAAGGTGATTAGGGGTGGCCTGGTGGTCTAGTGCGACAGGGCCCTATGCCAGGGACTCTGTTGCCTGGAGACTACATGGGATACAGTTGCTTGGATACTGAGGAGACCAGCATCCGGCCAGCCACTTGAGGGTACAGAGAGAAGTCACTCAGGACCTGCAGCACCAAGGACATGACGGGATACCACAAGGAGGAGGGGGGTCCCAGATGAGGTCTGCCAGAACCAGATCTTGTAGGAACTGTACATAAAAAAGTGTGTCACCCAGAAACTACACGCAGTATCACTTGAATGCCTTCCACAAGGGCTTTAGAGGCAATGGAATAGAGAGGGCAAAACCTGGAGGGTAGTGCTAAGGAGGGGCCCTGAGGGCTGTGAGCTGGGTTGGGGGTCCCAGGAAAGAAGAGCTTACTTCATACAGCCCCCCCCCCATGAGACTTCTCAGAGCCAGGACTTGGGAGGGGGCTTACCTGTTTTGCATTAGACCTGTTAGATACATTAGAATGCATGCACATCATGATTACATATTTTCCTGACAGCAAAGAGACATAAGCAACTATTTATAATTTTTTTTTCATGAGGTAAATATTTATTTTCTTGCTTTACATGTAGTCTAGCAAGTTCAGGACAGATGACTATGGGCCGACAGTGCTCCAATAAAACAACCCTGCCCTCCACTCTTGTCACTGCACATTCCTTGGGTGTTTCAACTGCACATGTCACATCAGCTCCTCTTAATGCCACTGGGCCTTAAGCTGGAAGCTTGGATCCTCACATAAACCCCCTCCCAGCTGCCTGCCCTGCAACACCCCCAGGCACCTCAAAACCAGCAGGTGAAAGCTGGACTCATTTGCACCTTCTGCCCCACTTGGCCCACTCCAGAACATCCAGTCTCAGCAAGAGGCACCTAAGTCATTCACTCTCCCAAGTTCAAAGCCTGGGAGTCACCCTCAACATCTGTCTGCCTCACTCCTCTACAGAATTAGGCACAGGTTCTGTTACTCCTTTGCATTTATCTCACTTTATCCATCTGCTCCTACCTCAATGAAGGACACCTTCATGCATGAGCAGGCATCTCTCTCTCTCTACTCATGTAATTTCCTGCCTACGTAGCACCTGAGTGTGCCTCTCCCCCCACTCTTATTGGGGAAGCCTCAGCAAGGACCTAGTGACTCCTGCCTGGATTGGCTGGTGGATTCCCCAACTATCCTCCTCTCCTCCAAGCTAGGCTTCAAGCCCTCCCCTGCACCACTACCAGCCAGAGTAGTGGTTTTCAACCTTCCTAATGCCGCAACCCTTTAATACAGTTCCTGTTAGTCGTGACCCACAGGTTGAGAACCACTGAGCTAGAGCTTTGTTCAAGGCCAACTGGATCACATCAATCCTTCATACAATCTTTAGTGGCTCCACAGTTTCAGAACTAAAGATCTCACTTAAGTCACCAGATTCCACATCTGTTTATCATCTATCACTACAAATAGAATGAAGATCAGGGAATACAGGAAGCTTTTCTGTCCACCTTACAGCCTCCTCTTCTGGGTATGTGTAATTCTGAGCTAAGTGGTGAGTGTCATTTCTGCTCCACTGTTATCATGGGCCCTCCTGGGGAGAGCTGACTGTCTGGGCAACCTCTGTTAGATGCCTGGCATGCCTATCTTCCCTCCAGGCAAGGACTGTTCCAGAGACCATCAGTCCATGAGGAACGTGTTGTGTATCTGGGCTGCAGTCAAAACTCTAGCCAAGAGGCAGGTGAGGCTTTTTCACACCTGAAATGCGCTGACTAGTGTGAATAAGGAACATGATATTTCCTTATTCAATTGTTCATGATATTTCACGTTATATGTTCAAATTCACATATCCAAATGTGGCTGGCAGCCAACATACTGGACAATGCCACTCTATATTGCAGGTTCCTGAGGGATTCACTCAACTTTGCCCCCTGACACCAAGCACAATGCCTGGAATGTGCCAGATGCTTAGTACATACCAAGTGGACGCCCAGCTGAAGTGGTGTCTTAGGGAGGGCAAGGAGTTCATATTTTAATATAAACCTGTAATGGTGTTTTTCTTTAGTTCATCTGATCACCAGAAAGCCCATGTCCTGGCATGACAACATGGAGGAACCTGCAGATGGTAAGTCCTAGGGTTTTGGAATGACATTGAGATAGAGCACAGAGAGGCCATCTAGCTTCTGTTTACTCTTCCAATGAGCTTACAAGATGCAAGTTGGGGACATGGATCAATAAGGAATATAACAGGTGATGGGTGGACAGCAAGCAGGAAGACTTACTGTCTGCCTTATGTTAGGGCTATGCCCAGCCCAGTGCCTGACTGCTGAGTCACCTCCCTTCCCTACATTTTCAGTCACCTTGCTGAGGTAGACATTTACCTTCCATTTTGCAGATGAGAAGAGTGAGGCCCAGGCTTGGCACCTGTAGCACAGTGGCTAGGGTGCCAGTCACATACACTGGGGATGGTGGGTTCAAACCTAAATGGGCCAGCTAAACAACAATGACAACTGCAACAAAAAATAGCCAGGTGTTGTGGTGGGCACCTGTAGTCCCAACTACTTTGGAGGGTGAGGCAAGAGAATCGCTTGAGCCCAGGAGTTTGAGGTTGCTGTGAGCTGTGATGCCATGGCACTCTACCAAGGGTGACATAGTGAAACTCTGTCTCAAAAAATAGCATAAAATAAAATAAAAAAGAGTGAGGCCCAGAGGAATGTGGTCACCTGGTAGGAGAGTAATGACACTGACTCCAAAGCCCAAGTTCATTCTACAGTGCATCTGCCCCTATCTGTAGAGACTTTTAGGGATGAACAGCTGTGGAACTGCAGATACATGTGGTGTTGGCAGCCACAGTCATTTCAGTATAGAAGGATGGGAACTCCCGGCTCCCCACCTTCCCCTTCACTCTGTCAGGCTCCACTAGCTAGACTCGCTCATGCCCCAGGGCCTTTGCTCTCTCTGCCTGCTTTGTGCTTTTCCTCTGCCTCTCCCCAGGTCTGGATCTGCAGCAGCTGCTCTTTCTTCTCAGGCCTTTTCCCACACCTTCCATCCTGGCATGTGTCTCAGCCCGCTGACATTGGGTCTGTTTGTAACTCTGTATGTTGTTGCCTCTGCCCCCATCCAGAGTATGGGCTTACTGAATCCTTCCCCCAGGGGGAAGAACAGTGCCTGGCTCAGTGTCAATTTGGGCTACATCATGGCTGAAAGCTGAGCATAGGAACTAATTAATTGCCCCTGTGTCAGGCCTCTGAGGCTGTATGCTCTACCCTGAGGAATGATTTAGCCAGAGTAAAGGGCACAGAGACATCCAACAGTGTCAGATCCTGTGTCCTTCATAACACTGATATCATCTCCCAGCCAGGTTTCTGCATCTCATTCACCATTCTGTCCCAGGACTGGGGAGATGAAATACCCAGGAACACAGACTGAAAACCAAGAGTTGGATGGGACTCTGAGCCCTTGTAAGTCTGACTCCTGTCCTCAGTAAACACCAAAGATTGGAGGCAGCATAGGTGGTGGCCAAGAGAACAGAGCTGGGAGCCAGACATGCCTGGGTTTCAGTTCTGGCCTGCCACTCACTAGCTGTGGGCCCCTGGGAAGTGTCTAAGCCCTTGTATGACTCCACTTCCTCACAGAGGGGATAGTACAGCACCTAATGTGTTAAATGATACTGATTTTAAGAGAGGGGGTATCTGCGTATTTCTCAGAGGATAGGGAACACTGTGCACCTATTGGTTAAATAAAGGCAGCTGATGGCAGATGCCTGAGTCTGCTCCTCCTGTGACCAGGAGGGTGGTCTTGACACATCACTTACATATGTAAATTCTGCTCTGTCATCTGTAATTGGGAATCTTAGAAACAGTTCTCTCCTTGTTGTTTGATTGGAAGGATACAGCTAGCTACCAGGGTGCCTAGGAAATATAGTCCTTAGCTCTGAAACATGCTAAGTGAGAAAGTGCTTCTGTTATAAGGAAAAAGCAGACATCAGAGAACACTACCTGAAGACATTTATACCACCACTTTCTAGCTGTGTGACCAATAACCTCTCTAAGCATCCATTCCCCCATCTTCAAGTGGGGATAATAATGATATCTAAGGATGAAGGTTCATTGTGAAGTTTAAATGAGACAATGTTTAAAAACAGCTTAGAATGGTATAGTAAGTTTTCAATAAATGTGGGCCATTCTTATGTTTGGGAGTGAGGACAGGAAGGAGGACACAGAGCCCCACCCACTTCCAACCAGTTGCCTCTCCTGGCTGCTTGCCAGGACCCCATTGTCCCCACCCAGGATTTATGGAGGGTACTCCCTTCTGAAGGACCCCTCCCCCATTCACTCTCTAATTCCTATTGCAGCAGCCAGGCCTTCAGTTCTAGGGACATCATTCCAGTACCCAGGATTCTGTGTGACCATTTCAAAGCACACAGTCATTCTTTCCAAAGGTATATGCTGGACACCTAGTAAGCACTGGGTGCTACTCAAGGAGCTGGGGACTCATTATGCAGGCCTAGGCCTTCTCCTCACCAAGCTCCTGTTTAGTAAGAGAATGGGCCCCCCGTGTGGCCTCCAGTGGAAGCTATGGGGGAGGGACTGTAGCCACATGTCTGGATTCTTCTTCAGACCTATAACCCTGTTCACATGCATTATAGATGAAATGCCTATATGCCTCTAGCCAAAAATGCCATTTGAGAGAGAGCAGTGAAAAGACTTTGTGCAAGCACACTTGTGAGAAACTGTGGCAGAATCCCATATGGCTGGGTTAGTTGCGGGCCTAACATGACCAAAAATTCAAACTCTGAAACACTTCTTGTCCCAAGCATATCAGATAAGGAGTACTCAACCTGTATTTGTTTTCTCAAAATAAAAGTGAGATTTAAAATGTAAATATTAAACTAAGCAGGTAAGAGTCAGTTTCACAAGTTAAGCCCAGACTAGACCAATTATTAGCCATATTGTTGAAAATACATAAGCTAAAGTAATTCTAGCTATGATTTTATAGCATGTAGTGCAAAAAGCAATGCTAGATATTATTTGTAAGTGCTTGTCAGGCAGTAACACAAGACTGTATCCCTCCATCATCTGCCTATTGTTTATGTCATTTTTACTCCTGACTCATTAACACTGTAGAAAAACTGTGTGTGTTGAACATTTGGCTATGATCATGTTTGAGCTGACATAAACTTCCTGAAGTAAGGAGAGAACCCAAAGAAAATGAATAGAACAATGGCCATGAACATAGTCTTTCTAAAGAAATTCTTTGCCTTCCATACTCAACTGAGTCTTTGGGTGGACACAAATTTCCTTGCAAATTTTCCAATAAATGAAGGTGGAGAGTAACCTTCATTTAAGGGGTGATCACAGCCTCCTGGCTGCTCTGAGCCCCAGGAAGACTCTGATCAGTCAGAATTGTTGTGCCTTTACCGTACCAAATGAGTCCCATCCTTCTTGCCTATGACTATGGACAACTCTGAAATATCATGGGTCATTAACCTGTCTCTCTGTCTCTAAGCACTTTCAGAAAGACCACCTTTACATCGTTGTTCCTGAGGCTATAGATGATGGGATTGATTCACAACATCGCAGAGACCACATTGTAGAACAGCGCCAGCTTCTTGTCCTCTGTGTCACACCAGGAGCTGAGCCTCATGTGACATGATCATGGATGGCCCACAGAACATGGTGACCACAGTGATGTGGGAAGTACATGTGGATAAAGACTTGAGAATCCCCTGGGAAGAGCGGATTCTGAAGATAGAGGCCATGATGAGGGAAAGTGAGACCAATAGCAGGACAAAACCCAAGATGAAGTCTAAGCAGTCACTAAGGGATGAGTCAGCACAGATCAACTTCAGGACATCAGGGACCTCACAGAAGAAATGGTTTATCTTGCAGGGGCCACAATATGGCAGATGCATAGTGAAGACAGTGTAGACCAGGGTCCTACCATGCTAATGAACCAACACACTGTGACCATCTTGATACAAATGGGACAACTCATAAGTAGGGTATAGTGAAGGGGAAAACAGATGGCAAAATACCTGTCATAGGTCATAACAGCATAGAGGACATACTCGGCAATGGCCAGTACCAAAAAGATGAATATCTGGACAACAGATATCTGGACAACACAAGCTCCCCAGGAGATGGCTCTCCTTGGACTTACCATATTAAGCTAACATCTGAGGCACAGTAATGATGACATACCTCGTGTCCACCAAAGAGAGGATACAGAGAGACAAGTACATGGGTGTGTGAAGGTGTGAGTCCAGATATATCAAGGTGACAATGAGTCCCTTTCCCAGAAGGGTGATGAGGTAAGGAGGAAGAAGAATGTGAACAGGGTCATTCTAACCTATGTTTCACTAGAGAAGTCAAGGAGGATCAACTCGGTCACAGAGCTATGGTTTTCCTTGCCAGAGCTCTGCATGGTGATGTGCCTCTTAGGAAGAGTCAAGGACTTCCTTGTTCTGTCCTTGGCCTTGGGAAAGGGAGGTTGGGATTGACAGAACCTGAACCACCCATGCAATAGAATGCACAGTAATTTGCAAATCAAGTCAAACCTTTGTTGAGCTGGACAACTCAAAACTTCATTGAGTTGGAAACTTGGGTGGCTATGGCACTGGGCAATATGTCAGAAGATTTATGCCTACAATATGGCATAGCATGCCTGAATCCCCTAGAAAGCACACTCATCTTAAAAATATAGGATAACAGACAATAATCACTATAATGTAAAAATTGCATATCCAAAAAAAAAAAATTGCATGTCTTTTCCTCCAGAGAATCAAATTATGCATTCTCCAAATAGTTTAAATTTAGGTCTCTCCATTTCCTTATTTGGGTTCAGCAACATTTATGAGCAAGTGTTTCTTTCTGATGTACCTCCAGCATGAAACAGGAGATCAAACTGAAATAACTAATAGAAAAAAAACAAAAAACAACACTACATGACAAGTGACACAGAATCCATTTGTTAATGAGCAGATGAATGTTGTTCAATCCTGAGAAGAAATACCACATGGAACAAAGCAATGGCTTTTTTAAAACTCAGTGTACTCCTTTAAAATATTTTCTTTCAGCTTCAGGTTCTAAAGCAGAGATTTGTGTGCACAAGGAAAATAAAAAAAGAGTAGGGTAGAGATGAATGCCACAGCGGCTTTTCTTTTCCCTTTTCTCACTCCACTCTCACTGGTGGCTTAAGAAAGAAGGCAGGTGCTACAGCCTTAAATGGGAAATAGAATCCTTTCAGCCCCCAGGCAATCCTTCCAGCAGGAAAGATTGAGATCAGACACTGAGCACATCAAAGTGGAGAAAGGTCTTTAGGGGTAAAGGAAGAATTATATCCCTGTAAGGAATAAAGAAGAGTGAAGCCAAAATCCATATTTTATTGCTTTTTCATAGAAAAAAACAAAAAAATAAATAACAACAACAAAAAAACCCTAACAAATTTTCCCAGAAAAGAGATGGATTTTTTTCTCCTAAATTATATTATCTGAAATCTCTATCTTTTGATTATTGAGGTATATACATGAATACAGGAAATAAATCATTTAGAATTTTTTTTTTTTTTTTTTTTTTAGAGACAGAGTCTCTATTGCCCTCAGTAGAGTGCCCTGGTGTCACCGCAACCTCCAACTCCTGGGCTCAGGTGATGCTCTTGCCTCAGCCTCCCGAGTAGCTGTGACCACATACTGTCAATGTCCAGCTATTTTTTGTTGCAGTTTGGCCAGGGCCAAATTCAAACCCACCACCCTCAGTATATGGGACAGGTGCCCTACCCACTGCCCACTGAGCCACAGGCACCACCCACCATTTAGTATCTTTATAAACAGTTGTTCTCATTCATTATTTTGGAAGTTTCCCTAAAAAACCTAAAAGGAGTCATTCAGATTCAGAGTTTTTGTCTTTTAGAAATGAAGTAAATGCATCCAAAAACCATCATTTTTAACTATCTGATACAGCTGTGTGGTTAATGAGTTGGATACATAATGACTACAGTCTTTAAGTTTTGTGGAGATCTTTATTGATAGGACAGATATGTAATATACACCTTTTGTCCTATTCTGTTATTGATTAAGTTAATTTGGAAGAAGAAAATAATAGGAAGTATGGTCCAATAATCTTATAAGGTCTTCTGCCAATTTTCTTAATAAAATGACTGTATTGGAAAATGGTCAAACCCTGGTATCATATGTTCAAACATTCAGTATTTTATTTCTCTACAGCAGCTCTCAACCTGTGGGTCATGATCCCTTTGTAACTATGAAAATACATCACGGCATTAGGAAGGTTGAGAACAACTGCAGAATCTTCTCTTAAAAACTACCCAGTTAATCTTTCTCTAGTGATGAGAAAGAGAAGTTTTTTGATTCCAATTTGTGTATCTAAGGTTCCACTTGGGAACCTCCTTTGATTCTTAGGGAAAAATGCCTTTACGTATAGCTATCATTTAGAATTCCAATGATTTCTTCTTTAAAATTATGATATATAAGACCTAGCTTTGATGCCAACCTAGTATATGTCTTTTTGGGTTTAAAAAGAATATTTTTACTGAAATATAGCATATAAATAGACTTCTTTATTAATAGATATGGCAGACTATATCAAAGTCAAATTTTTTGGAGCCAACATGTTTCTGCATGCCCACACGTGTTGGCCCTTGAAGAGATCCCCCAATACTCCTTCAAGATCTTCACTCTGTGGCAGGGGTCCTCAAACTTTTTAAACAGGGGGTCAGTTCACTGTCCCTCAGATCGTTGGAGGGCTGGACTGTGGGCCCTGGGATGAGTCAGCTGCTAAGCAGGATGCAACGGCAGCAAAAGCACCCAGCTGGCCGGATAAATGTCCTCAGCGGGCCGCATGTGGCCCATGGGCGACAGTTTGAGGATGCCTGCTCTGTGGTGTTTGAAGGAGGATTTCAAACTCTTTTCCTGAAGTGCATTCTGAGAGCTGCCGAGAACAGGCCAGAGGTACCTGGTTATCAAGATTTCAGTTATTAATTTTTAACATCATAAGAATAATCATTGGTGGAAGAAGACAAAATCTGGCCCATGGGAAAAATCCTCATCCTACTTTCCCACAATTTTTAAATTATTTTTGACAATTTTCCATTTTAGAAACTAGTTATCAAAATAGGACGAAATTTTTTAAGTTTTATAAGATTCCAGAGCAAGCAATGGGTTCAGGTCCCAAAATACAGAATTTAGAAATAAAAAAGTCAGAGATTGAGACATAGACATAAGAAAGGACCAATAAGAGAATGAGAAAGAGAGAGAGAGAGAGAGAGAGAGAGAGAAAGAGAATGAGCAGGTGGGGGGGAGGAGAGAGAAAGAAATTGTTCCACTGGCCTTGTAGCCTTTCAAATTACCCAGTCTCTGCACATCTTTGTTAATGTTATTTAGTTTCATGTGGTGACCATGAAAATGAGCCTTTCAAATTTTGGATTGGGTGTTTGAGGAGATCACACCTGTCTTAGGGTGCTTCCAGTCACAAGTAAGAACAGCAGAGTATTGAGGATAGTCCAGTTCAGGAAGATGTGGGCCTCTTCTAGTGAGTGAATTTTAGCTTGAAGACCATGGTAAACAGGATTATGGTCCTCCAAAGGCATCCACATCTTAATCCCCGGCACCTATGACTATGCTACTTCACATGGAAAAAGAGATTTTACACATGTGGCTAAGTTAAGAATCTTGAGATACAAAGATTATTTTGGATTGTCCTGTTGGGCTCAAAATAATCCCAAGAATTCTTATAAGAGGGAGGGAAGAGAGTTGAATTCAGAAAAAGATGTGATAACAGAGGCAGAGGAGGGAGCTGATGGCAGGGAGGGATTTAAAGAGCTCCACTATTGGTCTTGAGGATGGAAGAGCCACAAGCCAAGGGATATAGATGGCTTCTTGAGGCTGGAAAAGGCAAGGAAATGAATTCTCTGCTAGATCCAGCAGAAGGAACATGAAACTATTAAGACTGATTTTAGAATTTCTGACCTTTGGAACTCTAAGATAAAACATTTGTGTTGTTTTTAAGCCTTTTCATTTGTGGTCACTTAAATATAGCAGTGACAGAAAACCAATATGGACACTACATTGGCCTTAGGAAAACCTCAGAACAGGTTTTTTTCTGTTAAAACTCTTCTATTAAAACTTCAGTTCTTTCCTATCTTCTTTACCCAAGGACTGATGGCTCTTCCAGCCTTCTCAGATTCTTTTTCTTTTTCCCTCACAGAAAATTTCCCTAAAAAATCTCTTTTACATCTAATCTCATTTTATTGTCTGCCTCTTGGAGTATCTGTACTAATATACGTTATAAACTTGTATTGATGGTAAGTCTTTTAAGGCATCTGCCACATGGTGCTTAAAACTGTTAGCTATTGTGATTGTTAGTTGCAGTAGCATCAACAATATAGGGTAAAATGCAGTGAACCTGTCCCCTGGGTAAAATCTTAGAAAACCAGATTGTTTACTCATCTATGTTCTCATCAATGCAATTTTCTCCAGTCATCTGGTCCCTCACACTATCTTCCATTCAGTGGTTAGCACATCCAGTCCAGCATGAGAGTAAACTCCGATGTTCCTTTAGAGTTAATGCTGTGATTATTCAGAGATGCTCTGGGTAGGTGGGAAGGTCTACTTTGGGGGTTAGGGTAAGATGTCTATTGTTGTTAAACATCTAAGTCATGTCTATTAATCATTCAATATTTGGAGCTCTATCTGCTTCAGTTCTTGCTATCTCTGTGGGAGGTTCCAAACTGAAGCTCTATCTGCTTCAGTTCTTGCTATCTCTGTGGGTGGTTCCAAACTCAGGTGGGGAAGGGAATGTTTGAAAGTACATTGGAGGATATAATAAAGGTCTCATCTCCTGGTTTCTCATGAGTTCCAATTAATCAATCTTGTTGCTGAAAAAGACAGAAGTGCCATCTCAACCCAGCATGGCAATGATGGGATTGTCAATAAATGCTACTGAAAACTCCAACTATGCATATGAGAAGACATGCAATTAGTGTACACCAGAGAAAAAAATCAATTGCAGCTGGATTTAAATAGCATGAATGTAAAAAGTCAAACTCTTAATAGATCTGGAAGAAAATGTTAGTGAATGTCTTTATGAAATCACAGTGCGGGGAATTCTTGTTCAAGATATAAAAATGCAGTTTTTAAAATAAAATACTGACACAAATAGTCTAAGATAGCTGAGGTAGAGTGCAAATGCCTCCTATCCTGGCATGTTTCCTCTTTGTGGTGTGCTGTTGATGCTTTGCCCAGTATGAATGAAGATGGGGGGATCTGTGGCTCTGCTATGTTGGAGATGGGATGGCCTATGTCTTGCTTTGAGAAAAAAAACATGGTGGGACTGACATGGGTGACTTCCAAGCTGAGTCCTCAAGAAACATGAAGCTTGCACATCCACTCTCTTGAAATCAACCTGCCAAGTGAGAAAGCCTGAGCTAGCAGTGGGGGAGAGGCCCTGTGGAAGAGAACAAAGATGCCCCATCCAAATGTCCCAGCCAACTGCTAGACATATGAGTGAGGTGTGAAGCCATCTGGAACCAGCTATTCCCCAGTAGACCTGCCAAATGCCACAAACACATGAGAAACACTAGCCTGAATTGTAGAAAGTAGAGATAGGTTCTGCCCAAATTGCTAGCCCACAGAATAAAGCAAACAAATGATGGTAGTTTTCTGCTACTGAATTTTGGGGTTTTTTTTTATGAGACAAATATATAACTTCTATATATTTGCAACAAATAAAAACTTCTATGTTTCATAAGACATGAGGTAAAATATAATCCACAGACCAAGACAATATTTGAATGAATGTAAATTGTCAAAGACATTCTACAAAGATATTAAAAATGTTGAAAACTTAATAAGAAAAAAGTGAAACATTCAGAAGGGATAAGAACAAATAATTCCTAGGCAAGAAAAAAGTAATATCCAGTAAATATTAATATATGAAAAGGTGCCTATGATTAGATGTAATCTAGGAAGCTAAAATTAAAACAGGTATGAAAAACAATTTCATACCCATTAGTTTAGTAAAAACTAGAGTGTGAAAAAAAAGACTAGAATGTGACAAATTTTTCTAAGCAGATAGAATAATGAGAGTCTCCTACACTAATTATGATAGTATAAATTGGTACCATCACTTTGGAAAACTTTGGCAATAACCAGTGAAATTGGCAATGCATGTTCTAGAAAGTCTATTTCTAATAAACACAATGATATGTATAAAAAATTTATCATTGGTGTATTATTTACAACGGCAAAAAATGAAAAGTTCTGGGTGGCACCTGTAGCCAAAGGAGTAGGGTGCCTGCCCCATATGCTGGAGGTGGTGGGTTCAAACACAGCCCCAGCCAAAAACTACAAAAAAAAAAAATTCTTCAAAGTGTTCATCAAGACAATGAATCTTAGGATTAAGCACTCAACAGAAGTGGGAATGTGTGAATAAGTACTAGGTTTGACGTGAAAAAAATATGAAAAATCCTAATGTTGAGGGAAATAGCCTATGTAGATACCATTTTAAGCTTTAAAAATTAAAATAGAATTCTGCATGTTATTTATTAATACAAACATAGGTGGAAAACGTGTTACCAAATGAGTAGAAATGACAAATACCACAAGCTAGTACCTGCTTTAGAGGAAAAAATTTGAAAGAAAATGGAAGAGGGAGAAATAGTTAACACTTCAGAGTTTAAGAGGGTTTGTGGGTACACAAATTTCCATCAATTTATCCTTGTACATTCTGTCCACCTAAGTTAGTTTATAATTAAAAATATAGAACAACAAATAAGCCACACCACGAACACAGATTTGCCTTTGTTTTCTGAAAAGCTATACTGATGCCTGAGGAAGCCCTAAGATATAGCATTGAAACTCCTGCCAATTCAGAGACTTGAACAGAAATTTATCTGAAGATGACAGGTGAATGGCCAACAAACGTTCATTGTCTTTAATCATCAGAGAAATGCAACTCAAAAACACTATCATCTAACTCCAGTGAGATTACCCATAATACAAAGTCCTGAACCTGTAGATGTGGTGAGAAGGGAATGCTTCTACACTGCTGGTGGGATTGCAAACTAATACAACCTCCAAGGACAGAAGTGAGAATTCTCAAAGAACTAGAAGTTTACCTTCCATTTGATCTTACAAATCTCACAATCCTACTACTAGGTATCTACCCAGGAAAAAAAATCACTTTATCACAAAAACATTTGTACCAGAATGTTTATTGCAGCTCAATTCACAATTACCAAGCCATGGAAGGAACCCAAGTGCCCATCAACCCATGACTGCATTAACAAACTGTGATATATGTGTACTATTCAACCATAAGAAAAGAGGGAGACTTTACATCCTTTGTATTTACCTGGATAGAGTTGGAACACATTCTTCTTATTAAAGTATCACAAGAATGGGGAAAAAAGTATGCCAACACTAATATGAAACCAATACCTAAACAACTATATGCCCGCATGAATGATAAAACACAAATCTAGTCTAGCAAGAGGAAGGAAGAGTGAGGCGGGGAGAGGGAAGGAGGGAGAGCCATTGGTGGGAAGAGGGTAGGCAATTGGCGAGGTCTCACCTAATGTGCACACTGTGAGGGTGTTTAGCCCACTCCCTGGGTGAAGGGCTCAACTACAACTTGCACTTTACCTTGGAAGTGAGAACAATGTAACCCAAACATTTATATCCTCATATTAATATGAAATGTGAAAAAAATGCAAAACAAAAAAGAAAAATAAAAGAAGGAAACTCCTCCCCAATTTACCAGCCTCCCGGTCAAGCATTTTCCTGATTAATTATCACTAAGATCTAACCTGATACTATGAGAGTGGACACATTTAAAGTCTTTGATAGAGGCAAAAATCAAAAGAATTTTTACCAATATGTGCAGAGCTGTTGATTCCAATTAATTCATTTGACCTTGGCCCAGAAAGCCACTTTATTTGACTTTTATTTGTTGTTGTGTGGATGTAAATAAGCAAGAAAATGGTTTAAAGATGTTTATTTCTATAACTGACTGGCATAACTAAGAGCTCTAAAGCCTGACAGTGTGGAAAACATGTCTCCCTTTTCTATTTTCCACACCAATAAAAAAGAGCAATCAAAAATTTTTCACCTGAAGATGAGCAAGAGATCTCATAAAGAAAAAATATGAAGTATTTGAAGCAAATACATAAGATTATCTTTCATGCATTTTCCACCAGAGTCAAAGAAATAGATTTTCATAAATTAGAGCAGCTCTCCAATTTGAAACAGGCATTCTTATCCAGGGCTACAGAGTGTTGGGAAGACAGATAGGAATGCATTTCACAGGCTGATGCTGACTGGGAAACTCATATTAACTCTGCTATTATTAGTGGAATGGAATCTAGGTAAGACTCAGGGATTTCTGAAGACAAAGGGTAGGTTTGTATTGGGACTAAGTCCCCTGCAACTCACTTGCCCTCAAATTCCTATGGGCAAGAGAGCACCATCAAAACACTTGCAAGTCAATCCTTATCTGATATGCTACTTCTGCATTGCATCCATGGATGAAAATAGAAGCTAACAAAAATTTATAACCAGTTTTCCCATCCTCCCAACTCAGAGTAGGGAAGGGACACAGAATTCTGATGGAATTTAAACCAGAAGTGACTGAATTTACTTTGGGCAAGTTTAGTTTTCTAATGACATTAGACACAAAGTGATCCAAAGAGAGGCTTTATTATAGAGCAGCTCTTCTCAACCTGTGGGTCGCGACCCCATTGGGGGGTTGAACGACTCTTTCACAGGGGTTGCTTAATTATATCTTGCATGTCAGATGTTTACATTACGATTCCATAACAGTAGAAAAATTACAGTTATGAAGTAGTAATGAAAATAATTTTATCGTTGGGGGTCACCACAACATGAGGAACTGTATTAAAGGGTCATGGCATTAGGAAGGTTGAGAACCACTGTTATAGAGAAAGTTAACTCTCTAAATCTACAAAATGTGGGGTATTACTGTGAGGCAGTGAGGCAACAAGGAGGATAAGAGAAAGAGAAAAACAGTGATGCATTTTCAGCTAAAGTCCAGCCTCCTTGTAATTCCAGGGTGAAGGGTGCCACAGACTTTTTTCACCCTGAGGCACGGGGGCTGGGCTTCTGTAACCCTTTCCATCAGCCAATCTTTGGTTGTAATCTTTTTGAAGGCACAAGATACAAGTGTGTGATGTCTCAGGAGAGGCAATTCCCCCCAGATGAAGGTGATTCTCTGAGAAGGAGAAGCTGTGAGCCCTTGCAAATGGCACTCAGAGAAGCTATGAGATACAGTATGTGTATCTGTTGGTGAAGGGGTTCTGGGTGTGTGTCAGGTCCCATATGCCCTGAGAAATCAGTTGAGGTTTTTCTTACTCCAGAATTCTAACATAGGTGGAGAAAAGCTCAAGGCTATCTCACATGTTCTTGTTTTGTTGTGTTTTGCTAAGATGGAGTCTCACTCTGTCTCCCTGGGTAGAGTGCTGTGGCATCATTGCTCACAGCAACCTCAAACTCTTGTGCTCAAGCAATTGTCTTGCCTCAGCTTCCCGAGTAGATGGGACGATAGGTACCTGCCACAATATCTGGCTAGGTTTTCTATTTTTAGCAGAGATTGGAGTGTTGATCTTGGTCAGGCTGGTCTCGGACTCCTGAGCTCAGGCAATTCACCCACCTTGGCCTTCTAGAGTGCTAGGATTACAGGTGTGAGCCATTGCACTCAGCCTCTTTCACCTGTTCTTATTAACATCCAACTCTCTTACTTCCTTTCTCCAGTTCTCATTCTCATTCCTCCCACAACTATTTCCACTAAGGAAATTGCTTTTACATTCTAATGCATTCCTCCCAAGGATATAGCTTATGGTATGTTATAGTTACCCTCTGATAACCTCCTTGGCTCTTAATATTCAACACCTTTGGACTCCAAAAGTCTGTTTTTTCTCTTAAAAACATGCTTCTTGGAATCCAGTATTTCCATTTTCAGTACTATAATCTTCACTATCATGTAAAGAAGCACCAATCAGAAACTTACATAATTTTTCAAAAACTGTATCTTTGCTATCCTTTTCAGGCAATAAATACCATTCCTTGAAAGGATAAGGAGCCACCACAAGGTATCTAAAAGGATCGTAACAAGTTATCTGTAAGATATTATTTCCATAGAGTAATTTGCATCATGAAAAAAATACTGAGTACTAATTGTTATATTTTGCTCTTGTCTGAATGAATTTACTATAAGTATAATTGAAACATAAAAAGGATTGATTAAAAGAGAAAGCATGGGATTCCCAGAAGACCTGCAGTGATGACGAGCTTCACACAAAGGATATCCTGAGTCGTAGGAACTCAGTGCCGTAGTTCCCATGATACTTTGAGGTCTGGGAATCAGGCCATATTTCTGGTCTGTATTTCTGGTTTTGCTTCCTCTGGGTACATTAAAGGATTATATTATCTGTTCTCCTAGGCATCACCATGTCACTTACTTTAGCCGCTGAAGCATGATAAGAGATGTATGTAACTTGTAGACCAAAGATTTCAAAGTCAGTGTGTGGTTTAACAAGTTCTCTCACCTGTGCCGTAAGATGTCTGACAATTAAGTTCACCCATTCATCCTAGAAAAAGTCACACCTCATTGCTGAATATCAGTATCATCACCTTTGAAGCATGCTCCTTGGGAAACTATGCACAAGTGCCAGCACCTAGTCCATTCTTCAAAGTAATTTTAGAACTCAGTTTCTGGAATGACCATCAGAGAAATTGTCATAGGAGATTTGGCAATTAAATTTCAAACTTGCCATTGTGTGTTAACGTTGGTAGCACTGTACAAACAACTAAGTAAACTTTTATAACATTGGTACATCAGTGTCTCACAACTATGTTTGTGTCGATGTGTGTCAGTGTCTTGCTGAGTGGTGTTCATTATTGTTGTTGTGTGTTTTTGTATGCTGTATGATGACAGCTCTGTTGGTCATTACAGAAAAAGAGTACCAAAATTGCTTTGAAGGGTGAACTAGGCATAGGTGTCAGTGCAAAGTTTCCCAAGGAAAATACTTTGAAGGTGACCATTTGGCAATGGTCTTTGGCAATGAAGTATGTAGCTCTTTTCCTAGGATAAGCTCACAAACTTAATTGTCATACCTCATAATAATTAGCCATAGTCAAGGTGGTAGAAATGATAAGCCTGCATCCCTGACTGTAGATGATGTAGATTAGCATGCTCAGCTGATGTGTCATGATGAAGAAGTAAACCGTTAAGAGTTTCAACTTACTTTGTTACTGAAAAGTGTTACCTAGTTTATCCTGACTGATACCTTGGAGGTGGGTAGATAGAGGAGATTGCTCTTGCTAGAGTTGATGAGCTCAGGGATGCCACCCTCCCCAGGGCTTTCTCAGCTACTCTAAATGAACAGGGCAGGATAATGACTGGGAAGCTGTGGCATTCATCATTGGTCTTCTGAATTGCTGTTTGATGCCTCCTGTTGATATTGTATTCAAAATGACAGTTGTTCTTTTCTTAAGCTTTAGTTTTACTTGACACACAATAATTATTTGTATTTATGGGATACAGTGTGTGTTTTGATATATGCACATATTATGTAATGATCAAGTCAGATTAATTAGCATATCCATCAGCCTCAAACGTTTGTTGTTTCTTTGTGATGAGAACATTCAAAATCCTCTTTTCTAGCAATTGTGAAATATACAAAACATTATTGTTAACTGTAGTCACCCAACGGTGCAATAGAATACCAGGACTTATTCCTCCTATTTAACTGTAACCTTTAGAGTAGGAGACTAAGAATTGGGGCAGATGTAGGCTGCAGATAGGGTGCAGGTGTTAGAGTAAACAAGCAGAAACTAGCTAGAGGGGCTGATAACTATAGGCAGGAACCAGCCTGTTAGCTCTCCCTGCCACCTTACTTAAACTTGGCTAATTACAATATCATTTACATTGCAGTTTTAAAACTTCTCTGCCCTTCAAATTGCCCTGAGAGTTTCATGACAACCCTTTAAAGTATAAAAATAAAAGGGAACCCATCTAGGAGTTAGTACCCAAATTCTTATTGAAAGCCACCCCTTAGCCTTGAATATTTCTCCCCTCAATTAGTAAGACTTCAAAAGACCAAAAACCACTTCCTCCCAGTCCAGCCACTCTTTGGGAGGAAGCAGGGGCCTTCCCCAAGATGTACTTTACTTTAACACCAGCACCCACTCTGCTGACCCTGCACCCTCTCTCAGCCCTGTCTCTCAGTGTCCATTTGTAACATAACTTTATGCCTCTTTTCATTCCCACTTCTTCCTACCTCCCCCAACCTCTGGTAACTACTATTCTACTCTCTACTTCTGTAAGATCTCCTTTTTTTTTTTTT
>NW_003852420.1:4481967-4486413 GCF_000181295.1 Otolemur garnettii
AAAATAATAGGATTTCATTGTTTTTCTAAATAGAGGAGTATTCCATTATATATATATATATATATATATAGAGAGAGAGAGAGAGAGAGAGAGAGCAAGAGCGAGAGCGAGCACATTTTAAAATTCATTCATCTGTTGGACCCTGAAGTTGATTCCATATCTTGGTAGTTATAAATAGTGCTGCAATAAACATGGGAGTGTGGATGTATTTCCCACATACTAATTTCATTTCCTATGAACATATACCCAGTAGTGGGATTAGTGGATTATACATAAGTAGTTTGACTTGTAATTCTTTGAGGAAACTCCAAGCTTTTTTCTGTGGTGGTTGTACTAATTTTACATTCCCACCTACAGTGTGTAAAATTGCCCCTTTCTCTCTATCGTCACCAACATTAGTTATTTTCTGTCTTTTTCATAATAGTCTTCCCAACAGGAATAAGGTGATAACTTAATATGGTTTTGATTTGCATTTCCCTGATGATTAGTGATGTTGGTCCTTTCTTTGTTTGCCATTTGTATGTCTTCTTATAATAAATGTCTATTCAGATATATTGCCCATTTTTAAAATAGATTACTTGTTTTTTTCCTGTTGAGTTGTTTCATAACTGTTGTCCAAAAGTGGTGTCACCCCTGCCGATCCCTGGAGAATTCCTCACTGTTACTATACACACTCAGAGCTGTTTATCTGGTGTTGTGGACCTTCCATATAAGATGCTGCGTGAGGTGCATGATCCCAGCACTGGTGAGCCACTAGCATGGTGTTCTCTTGTCTGAGAAGCTGCTGAGCACAACACAATCAATGCCTTTGCATGGATTAAAGGTTAAATTGCTACTTTTCACTTATGGTTTGTTGCTTTAAACTACTTCAAACATGTGATATATGTCTATAATTGAAGAACCAAAAGAAAAAGCCACAATATAAATTTATAAATTTCCCTATTTCTCCACTACACTTAGATCATATGCCAAGTTGTGGTACTTCCAAGGCAAAGTGACAGGGTTGGTAGTATTTGCCTTGAGACTGAGTTTGCTATATAGGAAATGAGAAGCAGGATTTTAAAAATGACTCCAGGAGCTCTTTCTAATTGCCTGATAATGACTTGGCAGGACTAGGCACTATGTGTACTTTAGCCAGACAGCTTGCCCAAATTCAGTCTCTCAGGTGTTCTCTGCTGTCCTCCCACTAGGCACAATTGTGACTTCTCATGGCTCCTAAGGAGTTTAGAGCCAAGTGGTTGTCATTCCTAGAGCTCATAAGTATTAGTTAATTTGAATGCTTATTATTAGTTATCTGAAGTCTTGACTGGGGCTGAAGGATCCAATTCTGAAGTGGCTGGCTCACATGGCTGGCTGGTGGGACTGCTTGCTGGTAGGTAGCCTCGATTCTTCCCCATGTGAACCTTCCCGCAGACTCACTGCCTGAATGTTCTCACAACATGGGAGCTGGCATCTCCAGAATGAGTAAGAGAGAGCAGGTGGAAGCTTCTGTGGCCTAACTTCCAAGGTCATCTGCTGCATTCTGTCTGCTAGGAGTGGGTCACTAGGTCTGGGAATTCAAAGAGAGAGGCATTAGGCTTCACATTTAAAGAGGTGAAAGGACAGATGATTAGTGAACACACAGTATTTTAAAACTATCATATCCTGTAAATTCAGTGTGAATTCCAATTTTTTCTTATTCCACTTACACATCCACTTTCAAGCTTGTACTATAAGACAATAGAGGAGCAGGAATAAAGTGGGCAATGTGCCTCTCTTGAAATGCAAGCCTACTGCATGTCTATCCAGAACATTCTCTCAGGCATGGTTTTCCTTCCTGTGAGATAATGAATGGCTAGAGGATCATACACTTTTTTTTCACTGACCCTTAGCTTTTCTATGTATCCAATACAACCTGCTCTTTATTCCATAATGAGTAGGATGCTGTAGTATTGTCTTGTCCTGTGTTGCCTATTTTGCAAAAATAGTTTTTCCCTTGTACCCCTGTGGCTACCAAAACAAACTTATGTTGAAATTGCTTATATAAAATGTTCCATTATTTACATAAACTATGCAAATCCCCCTGTATATTTTCAACCACATCTAGGTTACTTATAATAACCTAATACAATATAAATCCTATGTGAATAATTGTTATATTGTATTTCTTACTTATATTATTTTTATCCTGTCATTGCTACTTGTATTGTTTTATTTTTCTGAAATAATTTCAATCCATGGTTTGTTGAAGCCTAGGATATAAAACCTGGGGCTATGGAGGGTCTATTGTAGACAAATAAAACCCATGCAGCATGCTCGCCAGGACTTCTGGTAACTTACACCAGTGGGACTTAACATTCTGGCAATAAACATGAAGAAGGTAGAGACACTGACACTGTTCTTGACTTCCCCTTCTTGTGGGAGTAGCTCAGACATGAAATGCAGCTAATCCTCTTGCTATATTCCCCTCTTCCTCATCTGTTCTTTCCTTCAACCTTCAATTAGTTCTTGAGCACCCCACTCTGTACCAGGAAGGAAGGAAGAATAGTAGTAGCTCAGGTGTTTACTGTCTGAAGCTGGTCTCGGAACTCTTCTGAATTGTCTATTTAAAATGGAGATTCCTGAGAGCTCTGCCAAATACACATATACCAAATCAAAATGTCCTGGGTGGCCACCAGAAACCACATTGAGTAATTTTGAGGACCACTGACCCTTGTGTAATAAAACTTAGTCCTTAAAGCCACAGTAATAGTTTTTGATTTGTATTTCATGAATACAAGCGAGTCTCAGGCTTTGACAGGCAACAAGTTGCTGAGTCCCTCCCATCCCCAGAATATCTAATTCAATAGGTCTGGGATGGGGCCAATAATATGTATATCTAATAAGTGCACAACTGATACCAATATTGCTGATTCAAGGATAGGACTTTGAGAACCAACAACCTAGATACTAGTTTGTAACATTTTTTTAGAGGCAGATATGTGTTTGGTCCAATTAACTGTAATGAAAACTCCCAGGTAAGAGAACTTTGAAGCTAACATACATGATGGAGATCATGATGTCAAACTTCTTCCTCTGATATTTGATTAAACAAAGTGAAAATTACAGTAAAGTTTTCTTGGTCATTAAGCAAGTCAAAACAGATACAGAGAAATAGCTGGTTTTTCTGGCTCTTCTTCCAGTTTGCTCTCTCTTGATCATCCAACCTGGGAATATTTTGATACAGAGTAATGTACTGAATAATGGTGTTTCAGTTCACAACAGACTGCATAGCAGAGAGTGGCCTTGTATGACTATAACCTATGTTTTTACTGTACCTTTTCCATGTTTAGATATATAAACACTTAACTATTGTGTCACAGTTGGCTATAGTATTCAGTACAGGAACATGCTTCCCAGTTTTGTAGCCTAGAAGTAATAGGTTTCAGGGGTTTCCAACTCATGGCCCATGGGTCACATGTATATTATGTGAGGATTTTTTGCTTAGCTGTACTGTTGGATATTGCAAATATTATGCACAGATGCCATTTTCGTTTTGCTCATCAGCTTTTGTTAGGGTTTATTTATCTAACGTGTGTCCCAAGACAACACTTCTTTTTCCAGTGTGGCCCAGAGAAGCCAAAAGGTTGGATACCCCTGGACTGTATATCTTAGGTGTGTAGAATGCTATAGCATCTAGGTTTGTGCACGCACACACTCTGCAATGTTTGCACAGTGAAACTGCTTCAGAATGTACCCCCATCATTAGGCAATATAAGTGCTTCTGGGGCCAAATTATCATTGAGATGGAAAGGATAATCACACCAGCTTAAATCAGTAAAGGTCAGAGAGGATGGTGAAATTAGAAGATTTCACTAAACTGAATGACAAGAGGTCGTCTGCCTCATTGTCAAAGTGAATGTTGAAAGACTGACTTGTCTCACCCTTTTGGGTGTTTTAGTTAAGTCATCACAGGAGAAATTTCTTTTTATCAGACATACTAAGAAAAATATAGACATATGAAACTGTTATAAATAATAGCTGTAGACTTGGTCTCAGACCCTATGGCCAATTGCCAAGAAAAATATTAACATAGAAGAAACTGATAGTCTGAGAGTATGTGAATAATGACATTTCAGATAAATATTTAGCACATGACCCCACGAGGCAAAAATACAGGACAATCTTCTAAACTGTGTGGCTGCATAGACCCAAGGGTGGTATTATGACTATGTCCAGCTTGCTGCTGAGTAAATAAAAAGAGGCTCAATTTATCACAGATGAACAATAATTGTCTTCCTCACTAATTATTTATATCATAAGGCCATCTGTGATGTTTTCATGATTTCCAAAAGAGAATACACTCTGCTTGAAAGGGAGGAAATCTTGCCAGTTTAGAACTGACATCTGGAAGGGTTTGGAATTGAAAGGCTTAGCAAGAAAAAGTGGGGCTGCTTACAGGTGCCAAAGTTGAAGCAGGACTCCAAG
>NW_003852420.1:4486661-4495412 GCF_000181295.1 Otolemur garnettii
GCTTCCATTCTCTCACCTGTCAGCCATTGATCAAAGGCTGTTCCACATGCTCTGCTCTGCGTGAATATGCCCATGGAACACCACAGATGCTGGGAGTTTCAGAATCAAAAAACAAACAAACAAAAACCCCAACAACTTCATTAAAGTGGGGGAAGGGGATACATGGTACAATTGTTCTAAAAGGAGTCTGATGTGTTCATGTTAAGACCCAGACCCAGTCTCACTCTTGGTTTTAGGGTTTTCCCAGGGCATAAACTTCAGGAGAATTATTAGGAAATCTGACTGTGAACTCACACATGATTTATGTTTTTCTTCCTTCCTTCCTTTGTTTTTTTTTTTTTTTTTTTTTTTTTTGAGATAGAGTCTCACTTTGTCACCCAGGCTAGAGTCCTGTGGCATCATACCAACCTCAAATTCTTGGTCTCAAGAGATCTTCTTGCCTCAGTCTCAGGAATCATATGGAGGCATTGATGTTGGAGAAGGAAAGAAGTGGTCAAAGATATAATCAGCAGAATTGAAGGGCAGGTTAGATGTATGGATGACAGAGGTCTAGAGACTATGATGATTCCCAGGGCTCTAGACTTGTGCAACTGCACACATGGCTCTCCTTTCATCAAGGTAGGTCATATATGGAGGAGAAGTAGGCTTGGCAAAAAGGATTTTAAGTTCAGTTGGGACTGCAGATGGCTGCAACAATTCCTGGCTAAGTTCTTCTATTTTCAGTGACGATGGAGTCTTGCTCTTCCTCAGGCTTCTCTTGAACTCCTGAGCTCCAGTAATCCACCTGCCTCAGTCTCCCAGAGTGCTGGATTACAGGCATGATCCACGAGCCCGGCCATGATTCAGTTTTCAAATAATGTAATGGTAATAAAAGTGGTATTTTGATCTCCATCCAATTGATCCCTACATTTTTTATTTGTTTATTTTTAAAACAGGATCTCACAATGTTGCCCAGGCTGGTCTCAAAGTCCTGGACTCAAGCAATCCTCTGCCTCAGCCTGCTGAGTAGCTGGGATTACTGGTGTTTGCTACCATACCTGGCTTTATCGCTGCATTTTTGGCTTGGAGTTAGAGAGGAAAAGAGATAATGCTTTTGTTTTGGTTTCATTTTTTTCTCCTTAAAGGCCCCCAAATGTGTATCAGAGGTCCTCTTGTCTTTTGAGTTGGTATCATGGAACACGCCTTCTTACTAAATGTTTTTACATGACACGGGATGGTACAAAACATGTGGATATGTCTTACACAACTCCATTTGCTTATCTCATAGTGATACCTCAATGCTGCATATCCAAAAACCCTCAGCAGGTTGCCAAGAATCAGTATAGCTGCAGGACACCATGTGCAATATGACTTCCTCCCTAATTGTACAAGAGACCTCTGTCAACCCGATGCAATGTCTCGATGCCACAGGAAGCCAAGACAAAAACATTTTTACATTATAGGACATGGATTTATCAATCTATAGAAATACATTTCAGTTGTGTATCAATTGTTAATGTCTTATAAACTAGCAATTGTTTTTTTCCAACCAGGTTGCAAATAGGAAGCAAAGAGAAGGTATGAGAGAGCCACCTCCTGGAGAGATCTGTTATGACCACAGTGGATTGTGGACCTCTTTTCCTATATACTTCCTGCACCTCTGCAAAATTGAACCTACGATCCCTTTTGCCAAGTCTGCTTCTCCTCTGTATATGACCCACCTTGTGAAAAGAGGGCCATGTGTGCAGTTGCACAAGTCTAGAGCCCTAGGAATCATCACAGTCATGGATCTCTGTCATCCATACATCTAACCTTCAATTCTTCTGATTATATCTTTGGCCACTTCTTCCCTTCTCTGACACCAATGCCTCCGTATAATGTCTCACCATTCATCATCTGAATAACTGACCAGACCTTCCTGAAAGGTCTCTTCACCTTTAGTATTAACCCTATTTCATCTATATTTTATAATGAATGCACAGTTTTTGTTGTCTCTAAAATATACATTTAATTATGCTGATCTTAGATTTAAGTGATTTCATATTATCTCTATTATGGCAGGGTGATAATGCCTTTCAAAGACACGCTCACATCCTCATACCTGGAACCTGGGAATGTCAACTTATTTGAGCAGAGAGGACGAGGTCACAGCCAAAGAATGTCAACAGCCAGCGGAAGATGGAAGAGGCAAGGGAAGGAATCTCCCCCAGAGCCTCCAGAGAGGGTACAGCCCTGCTCACACCTTTTTTTTAAATTTTATTTTTTATTGTCAGGGATTCATTGAAGATACAGAGAACCAGTATGCAGATACTGACTGCATTTGTTAGGAAAAGTCCCTCATAATATTGTGTCCCATCTCCAAGAGACGTATCACACACCATGACCCTCCACTTCCTCCCCTCCTTCCCTCTCTCTGCTCCCCTATTTCCCCACCCCCTACCATGTACTAGATCCATTGTATCACATATCAGAATTACCTTAACTCCACACTTCTAGCCTCCAGAACTGTGAGAGAATCGATTACTGTTGTTTAAGGTCACACAGTTTGTGTTAATTTGTGATGGCAGCCAAGGAATCTAACAGACCTATTACCCTTAAGATACTGGCAACACTGTTTTTGTATTACTCATGGACTCTCATAATCTTGGTTCTGTTTCATTTCCCAAACTAGTCTCCCATTCTTTCCCAAATAAACTCCGTGCTGTAGTGTTGGGGATAACTGGAAGGTCTTGATTTGCACCATTTTCTTCTTCAGCTTCCTAAGATTACTTATGCTTTCACATTTCTCTTGAACGCCCAAACTCTGTGTGATAATCTGCTTACGTGTACTAGAAAATCTATGTGACAGGTGAGTGAGATGGGACGTGGATGACATGCCAATCTGAAGTTTTAAAAATGAAACTAATTATATGGGGCAATTGGTGTGAAATGCATTGACACATATGTGAATTATTGTCATTCAAACATGAATGAAAATGGACATCATAAACTTAGCTTATACTTATCAGATTTACAATTATAGTGCTACGTCGTTCTGAGGGTGATGGTTAATGTTTCAGAATGATAAGTGAATTCTTTGCAACTTTAAAAATTAACCTCTGCATATAGGTGGTCAGAGTGATAGATTTTGTTCGAGTCCAAGCCAATGTACTTTTCTGAGCTCTGTGGCCATGCCCCAGCTGCTGAGGGCATTGGCTGTGAAGGGTTCACTGTGGTTTCATTTTCTCCCGGTAAACTGCAGCCAGAGGGAATGACAAGGAGGTATAAAAGACTAGCCTCCTTGCCTTATATGGGATCAACCCTGTGGGACAGTAAGAGACCGTGTGTTTTCCCTGGGATCATTTGAAGCCTATGGCTGAGACCACATCCTTTCTTTGCTCCTTCTTCTGTTCTATCAGCTCCCCTCACTCTATCTCTCCTGAGAACACTTCCCTACAAAATCACTTATCCTCAGATTCCCACCCCAGACTTTATTTCTATGAAAAGTGACTTAAGACAAGCAAAATTTCAAACTTTATCACTACCAGTGTTTGTAGCCAAAATCTAAAATCAGCCAAACAAAGCCTTAGTTATCTGACACAATCTCACATGCAATATGGTATTAAATGGAAAAGGTAGCTTCAAAGAGATAGAATTTCCAAATCCTTTTTTACACAGCTTTTTACAGGATGCATGAATGACTGAGTAAAGGAATGAATGAATGTTCTAAAAATAGAAACAGACCATAATAGTCTACTGTGGTAGTTTTCCAAAAGTATACACAAGGGCCAATGCTCCTCAGTGAAAGTGTATCATGCAGTAAAGAGTTTGAAATTCAGCTTCTCCCCCATCCAAGCTTCCTAGTACAACATCAAGCCTCTGCTCCATCTTCCGGGGATTAGCTAAACCTCCTGAAAGTTTTGCTCTCCACTAAACACCATATTGTCAGAGTAATTTCTTCTTTATCAAATGCCTGACTAAGAGATCAAAGTCACTGTTGCTGTAATGAGAATGTTCTGAATGCTGTAGACATGTCAAAAGGATGGATAATAACACAAAAACACCTATGTTGGTAAAGCAAAACAGTCCTTGGGAGAATGCTGCTGTGGGGGTTGAATCCAGAAAATAGTAGAGAGGGAGGTCTGAGTACAGTGGACCCAGTAGACTGTTTCCTTGCTTTAATGTATAGTTTGTGTGGCCTTGAAGAAGGTACTTGATGACATAATATTGTCATTGGGAGGAATAAATGAAATAATGTGCATTGTGAAAGTATTACAAAGCACCAAAACCTTTACAAATGTTGATTACTATTATCCTATGTTCAATAGCCAAGAGGCTTATTATTCATCTGTCCTTTATTCATTATACTTATATGAGTTATATCTCAGGAAAGCAAGTGAATATCTAGTTGTATTAAAAACTAATTTCTATCTTAGGTCTTAGATTTAATGCAGATTCATTCCATTATTCTTTACTGAATGACCAATAAAATTTCCATGATAATAACCCTTGTATTTAAGTCGAAAATGAAATTCTGTTCATCAGTTTCTACAGTTCATTACTTGTAGAGAAATTAATTATCTCCTGGGTGCCAAGTACTATCCCAGACTGTGAATATACAGGGATGAACACAATATCACACATCTCATTGTCCAGAAGGAAAGAGGGACATTATACTGTTACACACAACAAGGCTTACATATTTACAAGTTGTGCTGACCCCTAGGAAAAAGCATAATGGATGCTCTGAGAGGGAAAAGCAGAGGAAACCTCTGATGTATAGTGGTCCGAAAAGATACCTCTGGGGAACTATTAGCTGATATCTACATGATAAGTAACAACTGTCCAGGGGAAGAGGCCAAAAACACTGAGGAAACCCTTTGACATGGCCCCAAATAAGAATGGACAATTGGAGGGGCAGCATGGAAAAATGTGCCTATCCTAGGGCAGAGAATAAAGGTATGATATTTTAAAAGGGGACTGCAAACATAGGAGATGAGATAATAAACTTCCTTATGCCCCATTTTTTTAATTTATAAAATTGAGCTAACAATAGTGTCTACTATTAGATTGAAATCAATTAATATGCACAGAGAATTTAAATTTGTGTTCAGTACATAGTGAACGTTTGTACAATTTTTTTCTTATTATTATATTAATATAAACACAACTTGGTTATTTTCAAGTTGTTGACTCTGTCACTAATGACAGTTCAGGAAAATGTAATTGTGGTCAAAAGCATAATGGAAATGTTTAAACCTTGGCACGTAGCCCAGCTGACAGAAATTGGTAGAACGGAAGACAGAATAAATGTAGGAAAAGTGGCCATCTTGATAACTCATCTCACAAAATGAGAGTCAAAGGCTAAAACTGCTAGATTAGAAAAAGGAGAGTGATGAAAGCTATTTACAGTTACCAAATATAACCATGAGCAGAATTAAAAACGGATATAACTATTGAGAAGAAGCAGAAAAGGAAGATAGTAGTGAAAAAGAAATAGTTTAATTTCCCACAAAGCTGAGAACCTCAACCATCTGCATTAACATTACTCTCTATGAGAACAAAAAGAAATAAGACAACTGCTGCTGAAAGGACTGAGTTGTTTATATCAAAGAAAGTTGGCCTGAAAAAGATGAGATCGTTCATCAATAAATAACTTTACTGGCTTGGCACCTGTGGCTCAAGCTGCTAAGGTGCCAGCCACATATACCTAAGCTGGCGGGTTTGAATCCAGCCCCGCCCATCAAACAACAATGATGGCTGCAACCAAAAAATAGCTGGGTGTTGTGGTGGGTGACTATAGTCCTGGCTACTTGGGAGGTGGAGGCAGGAGAATCACTTGAGCCCAGGCATTGAAGGTTGATGTGAGCTGTGATGCCATGGCATTCTACCCGGGATGACAGCTTGAGGCTGTGTCACAAATAAATAAATAAATAACTTTACTATTGCCTTTGGGAAATTCCGGTGGATCAATTATTCTCAGATAAGACTCGGCTCAATGCCTTACCTGGGAAAACTTTTCCTTCTTAAACATTTTCTTATTCTGATTCATTTTAAGAACCATATCTCACAATGTAATAATTAGTGCCTGATTTCAATTGCTTAGACTACTTGAGTGTAGATTCCACAAACCTATAAAGATTTGCTCTGGTATTTCCCTCTGGGACTGTACTGAAATACTCTAAACGTGGTATTCTACCTTAGTTCATTTAGCTTTACTGTATTAACAGAATGTCTGATGATATCTCAGAGTTGAACATAGCAAAAAGGCAAGAGATAAGATCTAATTGATAATTCAGGACATAGTGGTGGAAAATAATATTCAGAGATTTGAATGAAGCACCAAAAACAGTACAACAGAAATGTATAAAAATAGTCACATCACAAAAAGAAGCTTGGAAACAATAACCTTCAGAATGGAGAGTGAAGGAAGATGATGACAACTTTTCATCACCAAATTTCATGCATTATTTCCATTTCTTGACCTATGGATATTACTTTCACAGAAACTAAAAGGAAAGAAAAAGAAAGGAATAGTAACACTAAATGAAAAGGTAGAAACAATTAGAAACTACAAATCAGCAATAAAATAATACCCTTCAGTTATCTGGGACATCGAACCCTACTAACCTTTAAAGTTTTTGCCTGATTTAACTTAGTTCTACTGATCCAGAAGAATTTCTGTTCTCTAGTTGGTATTCATTAACATTTTTTAATCTTATGCAATCGAGTTAGTGCTGAGATCTCATTACAATCATAGTAATTAAAAACATTTAGCTATTTCCAGTGGTTAAGATGGTAAGTATTTTTTTGTTGTTATTGTTGGTCTATTGAGGTAGGTTTCAACTGCATTGAAGTCAGTTTGGGAAGGGTGCTTGGAGACCCTTCTTTAGAATCAAGACTAAAGTGGGTATGGAAGAGAAATGGGAAGAATTAACTTTCATAGCGTCCTGTGATGTTCACTGTTGCTATAGACTGAATGTTTGCGTACCCCCCATTCATATGTTGAAATCCCACCTTCCAATGAAATTACATTAGGACATCACTATATAATGACCTTTGGGAGGTCATAAGGGTGGAGCCCTCAAAAATGGAATTAGTGCCCTTATTAAAAAAGACATGAGAGAGGTTGGTTTTTCTTTTTTCTCTCTGCTATGTAAGGATACAACAAAAACATGAACATCTTCACACCAGAAATCAGGCCCTTACCAATTAGTGGCCCTGCTGTAACCTTGATCTTGGACTCCCCAGCCTCCATAAATAAATCATGTTTAACTCACCAATTCCATGGTTTATAGAAGCCCAACCTAAGTAAGATAATAATGAACCTATTTTTGAGAAT
This sequence comes from Otolemur garnettii, assembly GCF_000181295.1. Lineage (NCBI taxonomy): Eukaryota > Metazoa > Chordata > Mammalia > Primates > Galagidae > Otolemur > Otolemur garnettii. The sequence continues at coordinate 4,493,962 of NW_003852420.1, forward strand.
TTAGTGCTGCAAGATTCAGTGCTTTATAGCAGTTCTAGGAGTATGCTGTTCATATCTGCCTTTGGAAGAGAACCTTCTGGCAGGAGTCTATTAGCTACCAGTATCCACCTGTTATACCACTCACTCAGAGGATCTGCTCTTCCTGTGCTAACCTCAGTCTATTGCTGAGTGCAGTAAGGGAAGTAGAATCAGGCTATCCTGCCCAAACCAGGGCTCCTTTTCATGTGCCATCTCTATTCTGGGGCTGCACATTGACCTGGCCAAGACTTTCTCAGAGATTTTCTGTGCTCTGAGACTTTTTGTACCTGCCCCCCTTCTCTCTCTTTCTTTGCAGGTGTCAGATCTACACTGGGGACTGGAGAGTTTCCCTCCTGTTCCTTTTTCTCTGGCATGGTAATATCACTCAATACAGTGCTCGAAAATCTATTTTGTAGGCAGCTGATGCTCAGACCTGATAACCTGTAGAGAATCAGGGCATTTGCCTATGATGGTAAAGGGAAGCCAGAAGCTTGCTTACACTTCCTGTCCTCAGAAATGGAAGTGTGGTTCTTTCTCCTCTTCCTTCTTCAAAGGGACATGTGAAAGCCCTTTTGAAAATTTTCTGGACAAGCAGAGAGGTAGGACTCTTAATTTGTCATACTTCTTTCTTCTGATCAGCTATGGGATCACATGCAGATTATAAACACTGAGGCAGCTCCTTTGTGTTTTGGTAATTATCTATTGAGGATAAATAGTATCTGTATCAGTAAAGGCTCAGCTTGTACCATCTCAATTGTAAGAGAGAAACAGCACAGTGTGTTAGTTAGATTTGTGCCACTGTGATTGACCAGGAAGTTCTGCATCCATCATCCCATCAAGGATGGTCTCACCACCAGCTGCAGAGGCTAAAGTTGGTGGACGACCTGACTATCATCTCTGTTAGGGTCTCCCTCATTGAGTTGACCCCTTCCTGGGGCAGCCCACATCCTAAGACTGAGTGTGGTGGAGTTACAAAGGCCTGGCTGTGTTCACCAACTGGGGCTCAACTCTGATTGTTGATACAATATTTACCCCAGACCTCCCTGCTCGGTTGGAGAATCTTGTACAGGCCTCCTCCTGGTTCAACTTCACCTGTCTTCCATAGGCATTGATCCCTTAATAAATATCTGGAACCGCAAACTCTTTTTCTGCATCTGATTCCAGAGAACCCTACCTGAAACAGTTCCTGAGTGTAAACATGAAGGAAATGAAAAACAGGAAAAAAAAATGAAGATGAATTTGAAGAAAAATCATTTGCAGTATGTGGGCAATAAAAGTAAGTATAGATTTGTTGGATTCATAGAAAATTGTATTTCTTTGGGAAGCAACTTTGAATTATTATTGTGTACAAGTTACAGAACAGGTTAGTATCACTGGCCCACAGGGCCCAGTAACAGAGCTTTGCACAAGTGAGTTTTTCTTTTTTTTTTTTT
>NW_003852420.1:4495663-4503055 GCF_000181295.1 Otolemur garnettii
TCCCCCTCGCAAGTGAGTTTTTCCTAAGACCTGGATATGCCCCTATGTATGAGAGGTACTAGTTTGTGGCAGCACTTATGTGAAAGTATCAGAAAAAAAATCGCTTCTGTCCCCACAAAGTACACTCTGAAATTGGTGGAAAGTCAATTGAAAATATTGTTAGTGAACATTAGAGGAAAACAAAGCAAAGAAGCTACCAAATGAAATTTTATAAGATGGGAATATTCTGAGGGCTCAGAAAGAAAAATTCAGATTTGGGAGGAGATACATATTGAAGAACAAGTTATGTGGAGATAAGTTAGGTGCGGGAAATGGTTATATCACACTTGGCTCTAGGCTGAGAAAGGGGAATCCTGTCAGCTACCCAGTGCACTGGCACAAACAGCAGCATATTCTAGGGTTATGGTGTGGCTCGTGGAAGTGGGTTCCATCCCTGGCGCTGCCCTGGCTCTGTTACTTAGCAGTTTCCTCATCAGCATCCCTGGATTTGAGTTTTCTTATTTGTCAAACACGGTTAATAATAGCTACATCTTAGGGTTGTTGTTTAGTTAGGCTTAACTAAATGCACTTGTTTAGGTAAAGTTCCCAGAATGGATTGGATAATAATGTGTTATATATATATATATATATATTTTTTTTTTTTTTTTTTTTCTCCTTTACAGGTTTTGACCGGGGCCAGGCTTGAACCCGCCACACCTGGTATAGGGAGCTGGCGCCCTTGAGCCACAAGCACCACCCACTAATAATGTTATATTTGGGGATGCCTTGATCAGTTGTGCATGGCATGACTTTTGGAGGAGGAATATATTGGCTAAAGTCTTCCATGTTAAATTTATAAAACCTTCAGGGAGCCCTGAATACTCAGAAAAGTGATTTTAGAAAGAAACAGTTACATCCACGGGGTGAAGTCACTCTTCCAATCAAAGAGAAGAAATACACTGAGTCCTCAGAGATAGCCACTTGCTGAGAACCAGCACCTATGTCCTGTGGCCTTTATCAAAAGTTCTGCTAAATGGTTGCAGTGATTGGTCTGTTTCCATGTCATCTTATTGGTGACAGTGGCTCTGTACGTATAAATACCTCTACCAATTTGTTGACTTTAGAGACTCTACTAAAAATATAGGTGTTCAAAAATATGCTCCATTTGAATGTTGGGCATTCACACACAAAATACATGAAAACATCTTAAAGTCAGCACCTATGTTTGTGCTGTGGTTTCTTTGGAAAAGAAAATCCAAAATGCAGCCAGCAGATGGCGAGAAGTGATCATATTTGAACTACAGGTGAACCAGGTTTTCAGTAGTGTTTTTTGGAGACAATTATTCTCCTCAATGACTTTTTGTTTGTTTTGTTTTATTTTCCCATTCCTTTGAATACAGTCACATCTGCATCTCAGGACAGGAGAAGCATCCTGAAGGTAACAAAGAAAAAATGCCAACTCAAACTAGGGCTTAAGTTCTTTAAAGCATCATTATTTTATTACTCAGGAGGGTAAGTTTTGGAAGAGGAGAGGAGTGAAAGGCCAAGTATTCTGGACAATTGTCCAAATATAGGTAGCTTGATTAAAATAGTCTTTCATTTCTGGAGTACTCAGTGAAACTGCTTCCAAGATACGTTCTTTGTATTTTACTCTCACATATAACTATTGGCCAAAAATTGTGGGCTGAGTGCTAGAGGACATTTTTATGGGTCATAAATGTTCTAAAGGTTGTTCTTCTCAGTACCACACAAAGCAGCATGAATTCCAGGGCTGAGATTTGCTCCAGGTTATCTATATCTACCATCTTCAAATACATGCCTGCAAACGAGATGCCAAGGGTCACTCTTGTGCCAGGACTTGGTAAGAAAAGCCATCGGAATGTTTAATTTTTCTCTGAACTTAAGCGTCTTTGTACACACTCACACAATTATCCATGGGGCAAAAAGAAAGGCTATAAAAATGCAGAAAACATAAATAATAGAAATTTATTGCATAAATAATATTAATTCAATTGCATAAGTTCATATTATATAAATAATATAACATTGCATAATTATTTAGGAAGATAAATAGCAGGATTGGGGAAGTTTACAAAATAAGTCAATAGTAGAAAATAAAAATTATCCATGTGATGACTAAATACTTTCTTACTCTTTTAAGATGCCATTAAAATGGAAGATACTATATGGGCAGGGGGGAGGGAGAAGGGAGGGGGAAATGGGTGGAGGGAGGGGGTTTGGAGGGATCACTTCTGAGGTTTATCTTACAGGGGTACAAGTGAATCTTTCTAAGAGTAAAATGTGAACGTTTTAAAACAATAACTGAGAAAATGACATGAAGGCTGTGTTGACCAGTTTGATGGAAGTAGTTCAGATTGTATGTGAAAACCCCACACTGTACCCCAGAAGTGCATTAATGTACATAGTTACCATTCAATAAAAAAAAAAAATGAAAGTTCATCTTTCAAGCAAGTTTTTAAGATGGTCTTTATCTCTAATAAATTGAGAAGAATTAAAAAAATACACCATAATAATAGACACAGTATTTTATTCAATAAGAGTTGATAAGATTTCACTAAGAAAAAGAGCTACCAAATGTAATCGTATGTTATCATTGATTATATAACATATCAGAAATGTTAAAATATGAAAATATATGTATATTCTCATTAAACTAATGAAATAGGATAAGTGTCTAAAATTCCAAAAAAGCTTGGAGATGCAAGAAATAGAAAATAAAGATATTTTCTATTCCTCCTTTAAAAAAAAAAAAATGGAAGATACTTACCTATCCTCTACTTGTTAATTTTTAAAAGTATTCTAATACATTAGAATGGTGACTCCTTGAGAGAGAATGCCAATGTTTCCAAGTAAACAAATAAGCAAGGTCAAGTGGGAAGTCCAGAGTCAAGAAGCAGAGGAAGTGTGTGTATATGGACAAGTGTGTAGAATCTTCTTATCTTTGCTTTGTGCCACAGACCCTTGGCAAGACTATTGTCTAAGTTTTGGCTTTGCTATAAAGCTTGCTGTAATTTCTATGACCAAATGAAGGGTACTTTGTCCCAGCAAAATATCCTTTCAGGGATCTGGCTACTTACGCCTATTCACTTAGTACAGGTGTTTAAAAACAAAATAATATTTAAAAATGAGAACAGTTGTTCAAACTTCAGAATTAATTTTAACTTTGTGATTTTATTCCAGTTGATGTCTTTATGGAATATCTCAACAAATTTTTAAACAGTTAACAATAAAACAATATACCACTAACATTTGTTTATTTATGGAAATGCAAAGAAAGCCTAGATGTGACTATGTAAGAGGAAAAACTCTGGAGAAAGTCAATATAAAACAACAAATCAACTCATCTAAAACTAACTTCTAGATATCTTTTAAAATTCTCAATCTAATAGTATTCTTCAGAACACTGGTTGACTAAATTTACCAAGTTTTATTAAAAGAAGCGAAAAAAAAAGGTGCAAAGATTTTCAACGTGAACACAGTACTTGTTACATTACTGTAGCACTAGAGACCCTCTAAAGTCAGGGAAATCGTTTAACACACAAAGGAATGTTCATTCGTGAGAATGTTTTGTTGTAGAAATATGTAATTTACAGGTGATTTTGCTTATGTTCTTGCCATTACTTAAAAGCATAAGGATACAAAACTGTGGAAACAGTTTGAATGTAAAACAACATAAATTTAAAAATAATTTCATAGAAAATATGATTGGAAGAAAATTCATCAAAAGGAGCCTAGTAAGAGTACTTACGAGTGATGTTAGATTAAGTGATTTTTCTAGATTTTTCTATAATTTTCCCCAAGATTTAACAGTTATGTATTTTCTATTGGAAAAACATACACGTACATGTGTCATGCACTTTAAAGTCCCCATTTTGCATCATTCTATTTCCAACTTCAGTTTATTCTGCAAAATAAAGGCTTTTTTGTATCCTGTGGGTCTGTATTACAACAAACCTCTGAGCCCCAAAAAGAGAGAAAAAAAATCCTTAACATGGCTAGTAAGAGATATATAGATTTTAGAGGTGGCTTCTAATTATGAATATTATTAAAATAAGATTCTTACCAAGGGAGAAAGCATGTATTCTTGGTGCTGTGACAATAGACATAATGGGAAGCTTATTCTTCTCATATCATAAGGTTTTCTCCACTTGGGAGATAACAGTGTTTACCATAGAACCCTTAGACAGTTACTCCTGTGGGTTAAAATGTTTGCTTCTAGAATTCTTCCTGACAGTAAAAGTCTAGCAGCCTAGCAGAGTGCCAGATGTCAGGAGCTTTTGAATTACAAGGAGCAGCATGAGACTAAAGTTAGGGGTGGGAGGAAGGTACAAGGTTTGAGGAAGGGAACTTCCTGAAAAGTGTGATGGGAGAGGGCTTCCCTCCAAACTATGGTTCTGCCCCAGTCGGTTTCCAGTTAGCATTGTCTCATCATAAACACTTAGTCCTGTTCACAAACAAAACCACAAATGATCTTGGTCCCTTGCCCTCAGGGGAAACAGGGTGGCCTGTTGAGACTCAGCATCCAGACCGACCTGGGAAACACTGTGTGTCATCCCTTATCTCTCCTGCCCTCCCTGCTGTGCAGAGAAGCCGCCTCAGCCTTTGCTCCAGGCAGCAGCAGAGGACCCTGCTGTTCCTGATGCAGAGAGCAATTGTGGCCATAGGCAGCAGTTAAACCAGGAGTGGAAATGGTTTTGATAAGGGCCACCAGGCTCTACACTTGTGGCAGAGGAAACCTGATCTGTGCCTAGGACACTCTGTTCATGGCCCTCCAGCCATGTACAGACAACCAAGATTGCTTACATTCTGCCAGAAGAAGAGCCATTCATTTTTAGTAAATTTCCCAGAGTCCCCCCTTCTCTGTCTAACTCCTTCTGTGTGTACTTTTCCTGCTAACTGTACTAATAATCTGTGAGAAAGTAAGGGACAGACTACAGCGAGCTTATTCAGAGGACTCTATGCAAACCCAAAAAAGAGAGACCTATTCTCAACTCTTTGGAGGGGCTGGCTCCCCCCCTTCCTTCTGCCCTGACCCTGTCATTCTTTGTCCAGTTTCCTGGGCTTTCGTGGGGGTCTAAAGAACTATTTGTTACTTTGCATAGCAAGTCAGGGGGCAAGAGGAGAAGTTGGGTGACATGTGAGATGCAGAAGAAAGGGGGATTCAGCTGTGCTTCTTAAGAAAGTGTTTGGGATCAGTCATCTTGGCTGTGGGTCTTTGGAGCAATCACTCTGCTTCCAACAAATTTCAGTTTGATTTTATAATTCTAGTAAATATACCTTTGGTGTTTCATGTTAAGTATTATATGTGCTACAGAATAGTCACAGAGTAGATAACTCAATCATCTGTAATCAGAATGTTATCAAGGAGTAAAATTCAGTGTTGACTTATTGTGTGTATAACACAAAGCATGTGCCCCATCTAGGGCCCCCAAATCTTGTGCAATTTTATAGGATCATGATGGATGATATAATGCCTGTAACTGCTATATACTTGATGGAGAGGAGAGGAAATTCTAGGATGTGATCAAATTTGTTCATTTGAATTCTCTTGAAATCAGGCACAAAGCCAATAATTAAAATCTTTATAAACAACCCTAAATGTTGGAATAGCTCTGTCTTATATGTATGTGCAAAGGCAATCTCAAAATGTGTATCACTATTTGTAAACATATCTTAGATATTTCCACTGCAAAAAAACATCTATAATTCCATATGGCCTTCTGTGTGTGTGAATTATTTTTTAGTTAGCTTTGGGGATTCTTTGGTCTTTCATCTCCCTCACTCTCTGTCTCTCTCTCCTTCTTTCTCTTCTCACAACAGGCTGTTAAGTTGTCCTTGAACCAGTTTCAGACTTGAAAGATTTAGTAAATAAAAACACTTTACAATGTTTTTGGTGGGAGCTTTTAACAGATGTAGACTTCCTCTTGGGGCTTTCCCCACTGTTTGATGTTTTCCTCCAAAGCAATTCATTACAGTATGATGGGCAAAACCCCTGGCAGGATAATCATGCTGAAACAGGCCAGCAGCCAGAACATTGCATCTGTCCTTCACACTGGTAGCTGCTGTCCCTGAGAAGCTGCTCACTGGCCGTGAGCTTCTGAGACCCAGTGAAGGGACAGGCAGTGGTGGCTGTCTGGAGTAGAGGATGGATCCGAAGCTCATCATTTGGGGCTGAGTTTCTATAAAGCTACACAAATAAGCATTGCCCATGACCTTTAAGGAAGGAAGTTTAGAAGGCAGAGATATCATCATCGAAGCAAGATGGCTGATCAAGCAGAAATTTTAATTTGTGTTATGTTTTTAATGATTTAATGTCACCTGCTGCTCTTACAAGTCATGAAGTCAACATAGAAAGGAACTCAACTTCTCCAGGACTAGCCATCCAATTGGCTCCTTTGAGCTATACTACTGTAAGAAAAGAGCATTCCCACTGCTCTGGGTGGTTGTGTAAAGAGAGTTTGCTAGAGAAATTCCAGGTAAACACAGAGTCCTGCCACCACTCCCTGGTAGCCTCTGTCACAGGGAGGTGGAAATACCTTTAACTTCCAGTCTCTTCTCTCTACCACAGCCCATTTCATATGTAACTAAGAGTTTTGACTTCATTCAATCTACCTCACGGTTGGCCTTTGCAGACCCCACAGTGTGCCTTGGTTAGCCAAGACTTCTGTCATTGAACAGGTGAATGGAGGGGGGTGGAGTTGGCTATGCTTCTTTGGGAACATTATTCTTTACCCTGTTTAACTGACTGTATTCTTCTTATATTGCACATTACCACATAACAAATTATCACAAATTTGGCACCTTAAAACAAATTATCACAAATTTGTTGGCTTACAACATCTCACATTTATTATCAAATTACTCCAAATTTGTTATCTTAAAACACCTCAAATTTACTATCAAATGGCCAAGTGCCTCAGCCTGTAATCCTAGCACTTTAGAAGGCCAGTGGGCAAATTGCTCAAGCTCAGGAGTTAGAGACCAACCTTAACAAGAGCGAGACTCCATCTCTACTAAAAATAGAAGAACTAGCTGGGCATGGTGGCAGATGCATAAGGCCTCAGCTACTTAGGACACTTGAACCCAGGAGTTTGAGGTTGCTTTGAGTTACAATGACTCCATGGCACTCTACCCAGGGCAATAGAGTGAGATATAGTCTCAAAAAAAAAAAAAATAAAAAAACAATAATATCAAATGATCACAAATTTGGTAATTCAGAACATCTCAAATTTATTATTTCAGTTTTGGTGAGTCAAGAATTGAGACACAGGTCAGCTGAGTCCTCTGCTCAGAGTCTCACCTGGCTGAAATCAAGGTGTCTACTGGGGCTGCAGTCTCATTTGAGGTCCACTTTCAAGTTTACTGGTTAATACACACAGAACTCTGGTCCTT
>NW_003852420.1:4503090-4505697 GCF_000181295.1 Otolemur garnettii
CACCTGGCTGAAATCAAGGTGTCTACTGGGGCTGCAGTCTCATTTGAGGTCCACTTTCAAGTTTACTGGTTAATACACACAGAACTCTGGTCCTTATGGTTGTCAGACTGAAGCCTCCAGCTCCTGGAGGGCCCCCTATTCCCTGCCAGGTGGCCCTCTCCACAACACAGCAGTTTCCTTCCTCAAGGTCAGCAGGGGAGTGTCTCTGTTTCTCTCTCTCCAACTTGTAGATCCTCTCCTAAAGGTTTTCCTCATTAGGTCAGGTATAGTCAAAATAATCTCCCTTAAGAAAAATTTAGAGTCAATTAATTAGGGACCTGAATTACCTCTGCAAAATTCCTTTACTTTTCCCAGGTAACATCATCACAGTGTGACATCCTGTCATATTCACAGGTCCCTCAAGGTAAGGAGGTTATGCACAGAATGTGCTCCAGGGAGTGGATATCATGGAAGGATTCTACCTGCCACTCTAAGAACATTGTTAAAATTTTAATGTTACGACAGCTTAATTCCATTCTAATTTGACTATCTTAACTAGGCATTGTAAACTTTTCATTATCTGCCCAATGACTGATGAAATTCAATGCAGAATTACCTCAGATATGATTATCTGAATTGGCATAACTTAACTAAGACTACTTGTTTCTCTGTTTAATTGCAAGTTCTGTTAACATGACAACACCTTTGGTCAATCTAACTTGTATATTTCAGAGAAGCTGAAATACACGATTTGGAGATGAACAGGATGTTAGAAGTATTTAGTTTGGTGGTTTTAAATTCAGAAAATATATTTATTTTGTTAATACCAATTATATAAATAAATAATCATTCATGCATGAATAAATATATTGATTGAAAAAATAAAAAGTATATGTCTACATTGAAATTGATAACATTTAAATAACCTTGTATTTTATAAATCACAAAAAATTTATAGACATTTAAGAAATAGTCGTGAGATATGAGAGCTGTCTAGAAAGTATCCAGCCATGTAATGTGAAAAATAGACACACACTCGGCTGGGTACTTTCTGGAGAGTACTCATATATACATGGTGACCATAAAGTTCATGTGCAATTAAATTTATGGCCACCTTGTAAAATACGTATATATTTGTGTATGTATGTATATCTATTTGTTTCCTAGTTCTTGGAATAGGCAACTTTGTATATCCTAAGCATTAAATTTCTTTCAGTTTATAGGTGAGAATTGCATCAAGTGAATGTGTAAAGAAACTTAGGCAGGTGAGTTATGTCATACCTTTAAGGTTCATGAAAGAACTGCAAGTAGAATAAAGATCTCCAAGTCCCATAAAACCTTGAACACTTGGGATACTTAAACTTTGAACAACAGATATCTATGCCTGTCTGTTCTGAGACAGAAATTAAGCTAATGGATCCTATTTGCTAAATATGTCTGAAAAACTACACATTTTTTACAGAACAGTTTGGAGCAAAGAACAAGTGAGTGGGCAAAAGAAAAAAGAGAAGGAAACTGGGTTAATTCTAAGTTCCTCTTGAATGAAGCCCTCCTTCCATAATGATATTGTTAGAAATGAATTAACTGAATCTAGGGAAAATTCAGATTTACTACTAAGTCAGAAACCATGCTTTATATACAATGAAGTGCAATGATACTTCTCTTTGGCTAATCTGGAGTTTGGGATTTTGCAGATCACTGTTTTCTTAAATTAAGATAGAGAGTGGATATTTGACTATAACTCATGAACACATTCATAAACACGTTTATAGAAATATAATTTATAGACCAGAAAACTCACCTACATTATGATTTCCAGGAAGTTAACTCAGTTATACAGCCATCATTAAAGTCCATTTTTAGAACTTATTAATCACCCCAATGAAATCCCCAATTAACTTACAGTTCATTTCCACTTTATTTCTGCATCTTTTCCTCTGCCTCAGCCCCAAACAACCACCAACCAACTTCCTGTTCCATAGACTTGCCTGTTCTCAACATTTCATATGTATGGAATTCATACAGTATGTGGTCTTTAACATTTATCTTTTTTTCACTTAGGGTAATGCTTTTGATGTATGTGCACATTGTGGAATTTATCAGAACTTCATTCCTTCTTATCCCTGAATGACATTCCACTGCATAGATAGACCACATTTTGGTCAATCCATTCACAGTCAGTGGAGATTTGATTTGGTTTCAGTTTTTGTCTATTATGATATCCTATTATGAACACTTAAATACAAGTCTTTGTGTGGACATATGTTATTTTCTTGGGTTTTACCTAGAAAAGGAACACTGGGCCATATGGTAAATTAAAATTGAACATTTTTAAAAGCTGCCACATTGTGTTCCAAAGTGGCTTGTCCATTTTATTTTACATTCCCGTCAGGAACATATGAGGCTCCTGTTTCTCAACCCCTTCATCAACATTTCCTAGTATTTGTATTTTTGTTTTTAATCATAGCCATTCTGGCGGAGGTGAGATGGTCTTACTGTGCATTTCTCTAATGACTAGTGAGGTTAAGCATGTTTTCATCTGCTGTTAGCCAATTGTACATCTTCTTTGGCAGAATGTTTATTGAAATCTTTATAATTGGTAATTCACCTTATATATTTAGCTATAAG
>NW_003852420.1:4525786-4532124 GCF_000181295.1 Otolemur garnettii
CTATTTTTTGTTGCAGTTTGGCTGGAGCCAGGGCAGGGGTCAGATTTGCACCCACCACAATCGGTATATGGGGCTGGCACCCTACTCATTGAGCCATGGGTGCTGCCCCTTTAGAAGGTCTTTATACCTTTGGTTACTTAAAGATCCTTGTGATTCTACGTTCAGGCAATGTCCCTCCTCTGAGGTTCCCACATATGGTTGAAATATTCCATTGTTGTGTGAGCATTGGTACAGGATTTATTGTCTTCTTTTCCAGCCCTTCTAGGCTCAGAAGTTACCTTGGTTATCTTTGTTCATGTAGAAATCCCCTGTCTTCTTATAGTCCAGCAATTTCCATCCCTCTTCTAAAATCTTGAACCACCCTTTTCCAGGATCTTGGTGCTGGTTGGCAAATCCTCAACTCTCTTACACTTTAATTTCTGGCCATAATTATCCCTGCATGTTTTGTCTTCACTTGCTCCCTACACACAGATTTTTTAACACTCTGGGACTTCAATTTCTCAATCCCTCTTCTTTCTTGTGGTCCACTATTTCCATCCTTCTATGGCCCACCTCTCCACAGCAAAACACTTAGTTTTTCATCTCTTCCACATCCTCACAGCCTTGCAAATCAATATAAATCCAGCTATTTACTTTACCCTTCCAAAAAGTTACTAATAAATACCCATGAAGAAAATCATTCAACTGTGTAGAACTTTGTTGCTACAAATTGTAATCTCTGATCTCCAATGAGTTATCATTTTGATTTGAAAGGTATTTTATAATACTCTAGCTTGATTGCTTCCTCATTTATCCAGAGGATATTCCCAATTGTTAGCAGTTGTCTTGTTGTCACATACCCACCTGCCCTTCACTGATGTCACCTGCAGTAGAAAACAAGAGCATCCGGCATAAACTGTGTCAGGTTCTACCATTTTAGAGGCAGGAGCAGCTTGTGCTGAAGCTCAGCCTCCACCCTATGTTGTGGGTCCTGTCACCTCTCCACATCTCCTTCATTATTTGCTTTGTTTTTTGTGTTTTGGACTTCTTTCTCCTTCATATTCTTCTTCCTAACCTAATGGTATAATCAAATGCATCCTATTTAAACTAATAAAATAGAAAACCTTCCAACATGCTGCATTTTTCTTTTAATTGGAATCATATTCGTTTTTCATCCTTTCAGTCAAAGACCTTTGAAAAGATTATTGATATTCTTTGTCCACCCATCTCAGGTATAATTACTGTTTAAAAAATATTTCCCATTCTTACAACCTTAATACATGCACAAAAATTCAATGATAATTCATGGCTAATCATGATAAACACCTTGATTCATACCTTCCTACATTCATGTCTCCATTCTCCAACACTGAAGAATCAGGTCCTCATCTCCAAGGTGATGCTCCCATTAACTCTTTTTTTCTGTCTCTGTTCTTTCTAGCGCATTAATGTATGTTACTATCCATTTTTGTCACTCTCTGAGAATGTTGATTCTAGTGTTGATATTCATAGAGATGGGGAGCATTGCTTCTACTAGTTTCAGTTTGTTCTTTTCTTCTCTTTGTTTTGGCCTATTTCTGTTGTGTTAGTATGTCCCCAAATGCCTGGTGGTCTTTTGTTGTTCCTTTACATTTAAGAATGAGTCACCAACCAGTTCACAGGAAACTCTGTGGCATAGATGGACTTGTGCTCACTGGTAATTGATTGGGCAGAGATCTGTCCCTTTGGAGTGAGAAGGAAGCTCAGTTGTAAGTAACTGACATTTCAGCAGAATAGAAGCCTTCATTTCTCAATCTGCATAAATTTCTAGACCTTGCTATTTTAGAACCCAAGTGGTACTAAATTATTACCTCTTATTGTGTCCATTCCCGTTCTTGTTCTTTACTATTAGTTGGTACATAGTTTTTAACTTCTTTACTCTCATTATACTAAATGGAATGTAGGTAGTAAATTCTTGAAAGAAACTGAAGTAAATGTATTGCATTCTACCCACTCTGTTTAATTGAAAGTCTTCTCGTGGTAGTCAGATTTCTGGCCCTTCTCTCTATAGAAAATCCAATGACAATCTAATTCTTAAGTCCAGTTGACTAACTTCAATTCTCATCATCCTTGAGAGATTTAGTATCCACTATTTTTATAAAATAAAATGGCTAGTTGAAATAAAATTCTCTCTTGGTTTGTACTACCCTGTATTTTGGTTTTCTGTCTTTTGTTTTCTTTTCTCTTCTTCTTCTTCCTTTTTTTTTTCTTTTTTGAGATAGAGTCTCACTCTGTTTCCCCAGGCTAGAGTGCTGTGGCATCATCATAGCTCACAGTAAACTCAAACTTCTGGGCTTAAGTGATCCTCCTATCTCAGCCCCCTGAGTAGCTAGGATCACAGGTGCCTGCCACAACACTTGGCCAGTTTTTCTACTTTTAGTAGAGATGAAGTCTTGCTGTTTCTCAGGCTGGTCTTGAACTCCTGAGCTCAAGGAATCTACCCACCTTGGCTTCCCAGAGTGCTGGGATTACAGGCACAAGTGACCACGCCTTGCTGGTTTTCTTCTTTTTAAAATCATTTTCAGTTAATTTTCTTGTTCCTCTTCTATTACACACCTCTTAAAATACAGTTTTACCAGTATCCTATTCTTGACACTCTCTTCCTTCTGTAAATGTCCCATTTTTTCTTGCACTCCAATCAACATCTCCCATTTGGTCTATCACTGTCAAGAGATAACTCCACTTTCCTCCTCCAAAGAGACAAAAGAAAAAAAAATCAAGTGTGTATGCCTGCAAACTTATGCCACTCAACCTATAACCACTCAATCCATATCTCTACCCATTCTTGTTTCCATATTTTTTTCATGTTTTTCATTGTAATCTATGTTTTTATTTAAACCCAACCCATCCATCGCCACCCTATTTTCTTTCCCTCCCCCTGTCTAAATATTCACCATACTGTTGATGATCTCTTTTCTCTCTTGGATTTTCAGCTAATTATTACTACATTTTTGACATCAGCATCTTAACATAATCAAGACAGTTTCAGCTTCAAAGCAAAACAAAATAATAGCAAACCACCTTTTTCCCCTAGTTTCTAAAGAATTGTTTACACAATCTGTTTCCATTTCCTTGTCTCCATTTTCATCACAACCTCTGACCTTAATTTCAGTCTCATTGGTGCAAACCAGCAGTTCTCACCAAAGTCATAATGACCTCCCTGTCACCAAACCTAGTAGCCATATTTCAGTTCCTATCCCACGTAGATCCTTAATGACATTTGACTCTGTTGACTCTTCCTTAGTTCTTGAAACAGTTTCTGGCCTCAGCTTCTGTGCCTACCTATATTCTTGATTTTCCTGCTATTTCCATGCCCCCTCCTTCACTGTTGTCTCTGTAGTTTTAGACCTCTCTACTAAGTCATCAAATGTTTTGCTTAATTTGACTTCATCCTAGCCTCTCTTGACTTCTCAGTGTGCTCCTCCCAATTGTCACTTCTACTTCATGGACACAGCTACCCATGGCAGACACTTGTTTAAAAAAAAAATCTCAGGCTAAGGTGAAGGAAGAGACCATAACTGATTAAGTGAAATGCAAAACTGAATCTATCACTCACTTTGTGGGATGTTTAGGAAATATACAGTTCAGAGAATGCATGACATCAGCATTGTTTGGGCAATACTGCAGCAAATTGGTCAACTTTCTTGTATGCTCAGCAGAGTGAAGGTCATGCCAACTGGTTGTCTTTTAAAAGAAGGACATCTTTGAATGCTCATTGACTGACTTTTGAAAACCTGTTGGCTGAGCAAGTTATCATGGACTAAGTGGGTTTAAAAGTGATTATAACAGTAAATTTTTACTGTGGCTACAGAATAATAAGTTGTTTCTGAGTAGTATGGGAAATCATTAAAATTCTAGCTGAGATGTCTTTTAAAGAAATTGAACTTCAAACATCCAAATATGTAGTCACTGTTCCAACTTGGATATCTTAAAAACATTTGAACTCAGCATATCCAAAAGCAGTGTGTTTTTCCTTCCAAACTTGATTTTTCTTTTGAAAGGCATGTCCATACTTCTAGATCAGGAGCTGGCAAACCTTTTCTTTAAAAGGGCAGGTAAGAAATATTTTACATTTGGCAAGACATATAATCATATTGTGACTACCCAACCCTGCCATTGTGGCAGCCACAGATGGCACATAAACAAATGGGTATGTTTGTATTTCAATAAAACTTTATTTACCAAAATAAGAAACAGGCTGGATTTTGCCCATGCATCATGATTTGGCCATCACCAGTTTAGATGTTCAAGCTGTAAGCATAGAAAATAGTTTAGACAGCTCTGTCTCTATTAGGTACCATATCTATGCCTGTACATTATAAACTTTGCTTGTTATTGAGCATTTACTGTTTTGTTTTCTTAGAATTTTTTCCAAAAAATATCCTTAGAAAATATCAACACTTCCCAATATTAAGACCTTATCTCCCATCTAATGTGTTTCCAGGGATAAACAAGTGACTTAATTTTGACTAATCAGGAAATTTCTTTTTAACAGTGTTATGGCTATGAAGTGGCTATGAAGAAAGAAACTCAGGACTGCAGGTGATATGTCTTCCTGGCCCTGCCTCAGTCCTCACTCTTGACTTGTCTGCTGCAGAAGCAGGAAAGGAATACAGAGAGATGGTGAGAGGACCCTGGGCTTGTTTTCACGCGTTTGGAAATACTGAGCTAATGATACTTTTCTCACCTCACTCTTTCACTCATACAAAAGTTCAGTTTATATGTAACCAAGGAATCCTGCTTAAAATAAACCTCTTAAACATCTATCATTCATTCACTGTTCTTCTTTCTTACTATATTGCTGCTCAGCGTAAAGGTCCTATCCCCTCATTCTAGAACCACAGAACTACCCCCCTAAAATTGTAGATCTCTTGACACCTGCAAAAATTTTCCTAAACTGCACTCAAAATAATCACATAACAAGAAAAATCTGGACATGGCATTACCTTGCTGAAAACTATTCCCTCTTTCCAAGTGTTCTCAGCCTCCTTCTTCTTTACCATATTCTTTATTCCCTCTATTACAGCCACCAGCCACCTCTGCCTGCATTCTCTGCACCATATTTGTGCATGCTGTTCCTTACCACTGGAACATATTCACAGAATCCAAAGATTAAGGAAAATCTGGTCTTCCCTCCCTCCCTTAAATGCAGAATCTGTAGTTCTTTGTGATAGGAAGTATGGCCTTCAGAGATGCTCATGCCTTAATCTTTGGATCCCATTAACATGTTACCTTATGTAGCAAAAGAGACTG
This sequence comes from Otolemur garnettii, assembly GCF_000181295.1. Taxonomy (NCBI): domain Eukaryota; kingdom Metazoa; phylum Chordata; class Mammalia; order Primates; family Galagidae; genus Otolemur; species Otolemur garnettii. Next base: position 4,531,058 of record NW_003852420.1, read on the forward strand.
TATATTTGATTAAAGTTATGGATCTTAAAATAGGTAGGTTAGTCTGGGTTACCCTAGTGGGCCCAATCTCATCACATGAGTCTGTTAAAGCAGAGAAACTTCACTGAGATGTCTCAGAGGGAAAGGGCAGCAAGACAAGTGGCATAAAGGGAGGTAGATAGGGATCCAACTCATAGTTGCTGAAGGGTGCCATGAAGACATGAGAAAGGATGCAGGCAGCTTCCAGGTGGAGACCACAGCCTGGCTGACGCCCAGCAAGGAAATAGGCCCTCAGTCCTTCAACAACAAGACACTCAATTCTGCCAACAACTTGAATGATCTTGGAAACAGATAAATCCCCAGAGGCTCCAGAAAGGGACACAGCCCTGTTGAGACTTTGATGTCAGCCTTGTTAAATCTGGAAGAGAGAAACCAACCCAGCCAACCTGGACTTTTGAGTTAGACTATAGTGAGATAGTAAATCTGCTTCTTTTTTGAGATGCTAAATTTATGTAATTTGTTACTAGAGAAATCAAGTATACTCCTCTTCTGTGCCTGACATGTACCAAGTGCTCAGTAAACTTTTATTGATTGGATAAACAAATGGACAACCTCTTTCTCTTTCAAGAATTCAACTGCTAATGATGAAAGTTGAGTAGTCCCAGCCAGCCCAAATCTCTCTTCTGGGCTCTAGACCTTGTATGTCTATATGTCTAAGAGACATAATTCCAGCAAAGGTGTCTAACCTCCTGCCCGTGGGCCACATACAGATCATGTGAGGACTAGCTGGCTTATCTGTGGTGTTGGCTTTTCTTTTGCTCATCAGCTTTCATTAGTGTTGTGTGCTTACTGTGTGGCTCTACACAATTCTTATTTTGCAATGTACACCAGAAAAGGACACTCTTGCAAACAGGCACCTAAATTTAACATGTCCAGAAACAAAGTAATTTCTTCATCCCACTAATTCTGATTTCCATTACTGATCATTTTCCTTCCTTCACTCCCTTCCTTCAATCTATTCTTTATTCCCTTGACCTTATGTCATTAGCACTCTCATATTGTTTTATCCTCTATCTAGTGTTTTTCAA